>NW_006767427.1:1593734-2071440 GCF_000223485.1 Spathaspora passalidarum NRRL Y-27907 | reverse complement strand
AGTACCCCAGAACATCCTACCCGCAACATAAGAGAGTACCCCAGAACATCCTACCCGCAACATAAGAGAGTACCCCAGAACATCCTACCCGCAACATAAGAGAGTACCCCAGAACATCCTACCCGCAACATAAGAGAGTACCCCAGAACATCCTACCCGCAACATAAGAGAGTACCCCAGAACATCCTACCCGCAACATAAGAGAGTACCCCAGAACATCCTACCCGCAACATAAGAGAGTACCCCAGAACATCCTACCCGCAACATAAGAGAGTACCCCAGAACATCCTACCCGCAACATAAGAGAGTACCCCAGAACATCCTACCCGCAACATAAGAGAGTACCCCAGAACATCCTACCCGCAACATAAGAGAGTACCCCAGAACATCCTACCCGCAACATAAGAGAGTACCCCAGAACATCCTACCCGCAACATAAGAGAGTACCCCAGAACATCCTACCCGCAACATAAGAGAGTACCCCAGAACATCCTACCCGCAACATAAGAGAGTACCCCAGAACATCCTACCCGCAACATAAGAGAGTACCCCAGAACATCCTACCCGCAACATAAGAGAGTGTTCCCACATCCTGTATGGGGGTGTCCACTGATGTTTCCTATGCTTCGCGCCTGCGGCTCTAGATTCCAATTCTTGATGCTTTTCGCCTGCGGCCATAGATTCCAAGTCTTGATGCTTCGCGCCATCGGCCCCAGAATGACATTTCTATGCTTTTCGCCTTCGGCCCATAATCTGTTTTCCTACGCTTTTCGCCTTCGGCCCACAATCTGTTTTCCCATGCTTCTCGCCTTCGGCCCAATAATGTACTTGTCTTGCGCCAAAATATCCAAGAACATCCGTTCCGTATCTAATCCTTGGGGCTCTCTCATCTGGGTATACCTATGTGCGCATTTTTTCCAAGCGCCTTCGGTGCTCTGATGTTCCTGTCTCTTACTTGCCTGCACATTGACCTTACTACTGTGATGGTTCTTCTCTGCTATTATTGCTCTGTCTTACTACCATTCCTTGTCAAAATCTATCTTTCAGATGCCTGTGCCTGATTAATCTAATTTTCTTCCTCGAAATATTCCATTAACATCCGTTCTGCATCTATTGCTTACGGTACTCATATCTTGCTACTCACATCTGCCTGGCTGTTCTATCATCTAATTACTCGGTTCTTCCTACTAATATCTTACCTCGCCTAATATAACTCTTTGTACCAATACCCGCTTCCAATTTCCTCCTACTCAAGTCTTCGTCCTCTTCTTGTCTTAGTGTCTGCCAGTCTACTTCCCTGTGCTCCCAGATTACAATATCCTTCCACGAAATTGTTCTCCATCATCCGATCCGTATCTCAATCTGTCGTACCTAGTTCAGCCCACCCAAATCTGCCTACATCTATCTGCGCGTTTTACCTTCCTCCTTGTTGTATCTTGTAATGCTCCTAATTACACATGCCACTCCGATCTCTCTACTCTGTTATTACCACTCCTTGTCAAAATGTCTCCTACCAATTGCCTGCTCCATAAGAACCTTATCTCCCTGTACTAAATTTCCACTCTACACATATGTTGCAATTCCTCCTTCCACATCCCACCCGCATCAACATATTCTCTTTGCTCTACATGTTATATCCCTTGCTTATCATAATCTATACTTTCGTATTTGCCCGCGGCGCAAGAATATAATGTATTCTATAAAATGATCCACTTCCACTGCTTGGCTTCCACTACTCATTGCACACTACTAGCTCAAGATACACTATTAACACTTAGCTGCAATCCAAAACCCTAATGTGTCCATTAACAACATCCACTTCCGGTGCTCGGTTCTCCGAAATATGCTAACAGCTAGTATAAAAAGTGGGTCAACTTTCACTAACTTTCTTTGCTCAAACATCCTAGATTAGTATTGTTAATATATTGTATCTATCTATTGATCACCATAAGCAATACAAACTGCTACTTTCTCTCCATCTTCCACTCATTGACTCCCGTGTCCATGACTGACCTTCGTGTCCTGCATATAATAGTAATCGCGCTACCAACACTGTCCTGCACACAATCTCTCCTATGTTTATTATCACTTTCTTACAAATTATATTTAATATTCATATTATTTTATCTATATTTTATTAAATTTACTAATATTTCTACCAAATATATACTAATGTTTTCTCTACTTCATTCTCCCTGAAGTATCATGATACTATATGGTACGTAGTATTACTACTATTTCCAGTCAATTGCATGTTCCTAGCTCCCAAATCAAAATAGCCCTTCCTGCTATCTTGTACACCCGTCCCGCCCATTCATGTTGTATTGGTTGCTACACTGTGATCTCTCCTCAAGCAACTAGAATGTCAACGCATCGCTGTTGCTCCCCTGATCAGCTTGTATTAACTCGTAACAAACACCTTCTCATACTCCTTAACTATCTTTAGCCTTGATTTCTGCCCATGTCTACTATTTCAGTGATCTAGTATCGCCGGTATTCCCCTTCGGCCTCTGGAGCTGGTTGTTCTGGCATTGGTGTTGTCATCTCCTGTACATTCCCTTATTTATTATTCTTGTCTGTCATGTTTCATCCAATCTGTTCTACATATTTTAATCTACATACAATGTCTACAACTACTGCTCACATCTAGATAGTGCTCCGGTATAGCTCGCCAAACTACAGTTCTCGTAAACCATCTCCAAATGCATAACTTCCTAATTTATGCTCATGTACTGATCTATGGTTGTCATGTTCACGTACATCCATTGTATGATGAAGCTCTCTTAGTTGCTGAAGTGATGTATTGAACTGCTCTTGTCATGTCTATTTACATCATAACCCAGACAGTTACCCATTATCGGTCAATAATGTTGCACTGGTCTATGCTTGTCATGTATATTTGCATCCTAAACCTTGCAGATGCATGCTTGGTCACTATTGATGTATTGATCGGCAGTTGTATTATCTATTGAGACCCATTGTACCGTGTAGCTGAGCTATGGTTCACTAGTGATGTACTGGTGTCTCGTTGGCTCGCCTATTTACATTCTAGACGATGAACAAATACTCGCTTGGTCACTAGTAATGTTCCACAATGACATAATCGACCTGCATCCGCCTACTCTCTAACCGCTGTGTTCCTTATCCTATTGTCAAGTAAAAAGAGATTACTAATGAAGTCGGCTCGTGTAATCCAATGTAATAATAGCTATCATCCTCTGATTTACAAAAAGAATATCTATTATGCGCTATATATTGCCGTTGCTGTTTGAAGTCTCTCGAATCAGAACTAAGCATGCATGAAAAACACAACTACCGGTTTAACTGTAGCAACGAATTTCAAAAAAAATAATGTTTCACTATGTAAACCGCAACTAATCCTTTGTGCCCCTGTTATGTATAGAAATGCTGCCTGGTTCAACACTAAAAGTTTGCGCGGTATTTCCGTGTTCGCGGAAGATTTAAGACCTGCATATTGATTATTTTGCAACCAAATCGCCAGAACTAATGAATAA
The DNA here is from genome assembly GCF_000223485.1 of Spathaspora passalidarum NRRL Y-27907. Classification (NCBI taxonomy): domain Eukaryota; kingdom Fungi; phylum Ascomycota; class Pichiomycetes; order Serinales; family Debaryomycetaceae; genus Spathaspora; species Spathaspora passalidarum. Next base: position 2,067,925 of record NW_006767427.1, on the reverse strand, counting down.
AAAATATTTTTTTTCGTGGTTATAACCGCTGTTGCTAAACAATGCCACGAGAAATTTCATTTGTGCCCACGAGTAACAAGCTTGCAAGATGAACGATAGGTTGTATACATTACACTTCCAAATTCGCTAAATACAATGGGTTATCTCGAACTCAGTTATGATCCAGTAGACCCAAATCTGTCACCTACTGCAAGTCCCAAAGATCATGAGAGAAACACTAATGTAAAAGACCTCTCAAACCAAAACCCTCATTTGACTCTAAAAAAATAAATAAATATAGTTGCTGAGCAATTTTCAGACATTTTTCACAAGCGCATCTGTTGGGTGCACAAAAATAGCCGCTGAAAAATAGTATATCGTTTTTGCGCGAAATATCGTATGTGAGATATAATAAGTATGATTGCATAGAAAATATTCAACTTATCAAACAATGTAAAAGTTGAGTTATTTTTTTGGTGTTTCGATGGTTTTATTTTTTCTCGAAACGTTTTCACACGCAATTGCTCCCGGAGCGGGTGTTTACTTGTTTTGGCTTTGGAAGAGCCGTTCCATAGATCAAACTGTGGGGTAATGATATAATTACCGCCTCGGTTTTAAGGTTTATTACTTAATAATTCCTGAATACTTATCTTCATCCTATCGGCCAATTCAACACCGAAAACATGTTCTACCAGGTACTTTGCACATGATTGCTATTAGACTGGGCCAGTCATTGAATGACATATTATGAATCAGATGTTGTGACAGAGAGTAATTAAGAATACCAGTAAGTTGATCGACTGTGTTTAGCTTAAATGGTCACCCGACTGCCGTTCACACATAGTGGTCCATCATATTAACAATGCTTTAGCTTGAACCAGCAACCCAATCTTTTGTCTAATGCTCACTCTCAAACACTGAGTCAGATTCTTTCTGGGCACTAAAAATAATATTTAAAGGAATAGCAGTATAACGTACATCGTTCAGCCGTTGCTAGAAATTATATGTTATATTAAAGTTGGCATATAAACAGAAAACTCCATTTGGTAAATGGTAAATACAAATTCGGTACTTCCGGAAACGTTTAGATTACAAACTATTTACTGATTATTATCTAACCCAGAATGTGGTATAGCACTTGTGTATGATACAAAAACAGTATTCACCAACGCCTCGAACAACAGTTCGATTACTCCACCACAGATTCCAAACACAGCTGGAGTTACCACCACAAAGGTAATAACACCACCAAGTCTTTTCTCTTAGTCACTAATGGTTCAACAGTATCCATTGAGAACCAACACGATAAGTAGGGACACCAGGTGCGACTATCCAAGCAAAGTACAATCAAAAAGTATTTCCAAGTTGTCCGCGAACCGTTCCAGAACACAAACGTGTATAACTCAAAGGATCACTTCAACTAAAAAACCAGGTATACGGCCCAGACACAGAGTATCTCTCATGCCGTTTACCATAATCTTCCAAGCAGTCATCACCAGAGAACACATTGCGACTAACGACGCAGCAACAACCATCTACTACCAAAGCACCACAAATATCAGCATACAATCCCTACTATCTCTGAGTAATAGAAAATAGCAAAACAAATGTCATGATAAATGACAGTTATAGAAAAATAAAGCAGTGGTTGGAAAAGAACTTAAACTAAATCAGGAAAATCAGCCCTATTTATACTTTTTGCTGGAACAAAGTCGACAATTTCACTTAACAAACGTGGCCAACACTAATTTTTATAATTGCTATGGCGACCCTAAATACCAGTCATCTAAGTAAAGCTCATTAACTATGGTTACAACCCGTAATATGGTATGTAGATTTGAAAAGAACATGAAAATCGGCCATAAATGACGTCGTAGATATTTCTCAAGTGCTCCCTGTTGCCATACAATCCCCAACGGCCCATTAATCATCTATAAATTTCCCATCACCTATATCAACCATTGAACTATCATTCTAGACTAGTTTCATCAAATTCCATCAAAACAGCGAACTCGATTTGACCCTGTATTTTCAAAAAAAATCTGATCTCAAAAAATATTTTTTAACTGAAAAACAACTAGATTGTACAACTCAATCATGGCACATAGTTAAGAATATTTTTTAGAAATCTACTCGACTCTTAACTATGCGATTTTTACAACAAAGTTACTCGGAATTATATGTTGTCACTGTTGTCAATGTTCATACAGTTAGATGGCTATTTCAAGCTGGTATACAAACCTGTTATTATTGATCAATTGTCGGTTTTAGTATAACTACTACGACTGAAATTTCTGCTCTTTATATAAAAAAATGAAAATATGCCAAGATTTTTTGTATTATGAAATTTAAATATATATACAACTGCTTCCCTCATTGGATGATTCAAAAAACCTTAGACGAAATCAGAGAAATAATGCTTCAACATTTCTTAAGTTTACTTAGATAAAGATATTTCAAGTGCAAAGATGTAGTAAATAAATTCACAGCTTAATACTATGTTCTATCACATATATACTTGAATCATAATTAGCAAATTAAATCATAACTAATTAGTAGATTTAAAATACTTGTATTTACTTTCTAATTATAAGTTACGTCATATTCAACATGGTTCCAGATAAAATTGTATAAATCTTCAAACTCTCAATTTGAACATTTAATTTACATATTTACAGCGCCAATGCGAAAACAAATCTTCAATTGATAAACTACACACTAATACTTATTAAATATATCTTTCATGGTCATATTCTTGGCTTCTGGTCCTAATTGCATATCCAACAATGAATCTTTGATCCCTTCAAAGTAATCTTTTGTAGCTGCAGAAATTCCAGGGTAAAGCAAATTTGATACTCTTGATGTATGCGAACATCCATTAATTGGTTTTCCTCCTTGGAGTAAACGATCTAACCAGGTCCATGCAGCAGGTCCTCCAACTAATTGTTCACTAAGATGACCATTCAATAAATCTTCAGCAAATTCAAATGAGCCAATTCCCCAATTACACCAGTTGTCATATGTGACATAGACATCTTTGATTGGAACAACCATGTCCAATGTACCATGGTAGACAAATATAGGAATTTCAGGAACATAGCTGGAATTTAAATAAACAAGAGAGTTTGACTCAATTATTGATTTCACTTGACCGTTTGCTAGTAATGAAAAACCAGCAGGAACCATGGTATATGTTCCAGTAAGAATATGGNCAAAGAAAAAGTAAAATATTGAAGGAATAAGACACTTATTTCCAGCTTCATTAAACTTGGCTAAATGTTGTGGTGCAACGTTTTCTTGAACGAGTACTTTGGCTTGAGGGTATTCATTACTGATTCCAGTCAATGCCACTGGGATTAATCCGGCAAATAATTCTCCATCAACAATTTCTGCAACAGCAGTAATATTGGTAACAAACCCTCCAAGAGAAGCACCAACTAAAGTAGATTTCAATTCAGGGGCATATGATGGTTGAAGTGCAGCAGCCCAACCAGATGCTAATGCACCGCCTGAATATCCCCAAAGTCCTACCTTAGCATCATTGTTTATCCCAGTAAAGTTTCCTGAATTTATTACTGCTCTTACAGAATCAAGCACGGCCTGTCCTGATCTTCTACCTACTGTGAATGCAGAAATAAACCCTTCGTAATCGGGACTAGCAACATAATATCCCTGGTCAAGGGCAGTCACCATAAATGTCATATCATATTGGGTTGCTATTGTGGAAATTGGTGATCCCGATTGTAAACCATATGATGGTGAACAGTTTAAGCTGGCCGAATCTTCCATTGTTTGGTATGAAACAACTTTGGATGGGTCAGCATTAAATGGTTCAATGATAGTTGTAATAAACGCTGTTGGTTGACCAAATGAATCTTCAGATCTCACCACCAATTGCCAAACATTTTTAACATTGACGGGAATGAATAGACTGGAAAGTTGGGCAGGTGCTGGTCGAATTTTCAAAATATCACCAGGAGCTGCTGCTTCGTAACCTTGAGGAAGTGTGTAAAAGTCATCATCTAAAGGACTGCTTAACTGAAGTGGAATTGCAACTGATTGCAAAATATAAAGGAAAAAGAAAATAATAAAAGTCATTGTTGGTTGATTTGAACTTTTCTAAATTCCAAGCTAAATCCCAGCGACATTGGATCTTTAAATAGTGATTCAGTGTTGGGATGATGATATTAGGAAATACCTGGACAACATGATGTATGGTGTGTTTCAGAACTGTGTGTCATGCTAAAGAGTGACGGTCACTTACTTATCCACATGATCATGATGATGTAATTCACTACTCGTCTCACATGCCTTCATATAGTCATCTCAATTCAAACATATATGCCAATATATGCATCTCTTATACAGTAAACGTTTCTTTTTCTAATGACATATTGCAGATTCTGTACATTTGGCACATTTATGTATGAATAATCAATATGTTGGTCATATTCATCATGTGTTTCAGTGTGTAACCATAAGAGACTGACTCCTGGATGGATCATACTCAAACATCAATCATCGCCCGGTTTTGTTTCTTGTGTAGTTTGATGTTGTCCGATGCAATATCACCTATTGAGTAATGCTGGCACTAAAATGTACTTATATTAGGTAAATATCATATGGTTTGATAAACTCATATCTCAAATGATTCATAGCTTTCACAATTACGTAATTCCTTGAAAGTGGTTGAATATCCTATCCAGTTTATGTACTATTATTTTTGATTAATTCTTGTCTCATTATGGACACATTTGCATAACTAAATTATCTACACTGTAATACGGATATGTAATATTCTACAGTCATCACATATTCCATTTCATACTGGCTATAAGTATCGTCATGGTGTATAGAATATTTGTAAACCATTTTTTTTTGTCTGCATAAGTAGTGCAGAATGGCAAGAAATATTGAAATTATTCTAATCGTCTTAAACTATATTCGATATATCTCTACTATACTTCCTCCAATCAATTGGTTATTATAACAAGATCGACAGTTCTTTAATTATACATATAATAATTCTCTGTATGCAATCCTATTTTATTCAAGATGATTACTATCAAAGTGAAATTGAACAGCCGTTTTCTAGAAGTTAACCAACTAAACTATGTCACCTATAATATTTTTATTTTGATAACATTTCTGCTACAATTTGCAATCAATTAGCTGTCTTTTTTTTTTGAAAACTACAATACGAGTAACCTTTTCATGGGTACACCAATCCAACTTGTCCATAACTCATCACTACAAACTCGAATTAGATTCACCAATACAGACACATTTTCAAATCCATAATTATTTCTCAACTAAAAACTAATATTTTCCAATCGCATCCACAAAACTGAATTCTCCTAGATCAACTTTGAAAAAAGAATCAAGAATTCCTGCAAAGTACAGACTAGTAGCAATTGAGATACCAGGATAGAAGAAATTTGATAATCTTGGGGAATTAGAACAACCATTTATTGGTTTTTTCCCTTGGAATCGAAGTTCTAGCCAAGTCCAACCAGCAGGTGCACCAATCAATTCTTCATTAACATGACCGTTCAGGAGGTCTTCGGCAAATTCAAAAGATTTAATTCCCCATTTACACCATTTTGAGTACGTTTTCTTCACATCCTTGATTGGAACCACTTTATCTAAACTACCATGGTATACAAATATTGGGATTTCTGGGACATAACTACGGTTCAAATAAACAATGGAATTGGCTTTTACTATTTTTTTGAGAACGGGCGTTTTCAATAAATCAAATCCGACTGGAATCATGGGATCTTGTCCAGTAAGAATGTTGTTGGAATCATAAAAAGGAATAGCTGGTGTAAAGCATAAACGTTTACCTGCACTAAATCTCTTTTTATGGTGTGGAGCAACACTATCTTTGATAATCTTTCGAGCTTTTGGATATTCATTACCAAGTCCAGTTAATGCAAGAGGTATCAATCCTGCAAATAATGTACCATCTACAATTTCAGCGACAGCAGTAATGTTGGTAACAAACCCACCAAGAGAAGCACCAATTATATTTTTCTTTAATTCGGGAGCATATGATGGTTGAAGTGCAGCAGCCCACCCTGATGCTAATGATCCTCCTGAATATCCCCAAAGACCAACTTTGGCATTTTTTTTAACTCCGCTAAAACTTCCAGATTGCAAAACAGCCCTGATTGAATCAAGTACTGCCTGACCAGATCTCCTACCTACAGTAAAAGCCGAATTGAACCCTTCATAATCGGGGCTATTCACAAAGTAGCCATTCTTGAGAGCAATACCCATGAATGCCAAATCAACTTTGGAAGCTATTGTATTTGAAGGTGCACCAAATTGGAATCCATAAGATGGTGAGCAGGTGATATTTGCTGAATCTTCAAACGTCTGATATGAAAGAACTTTAGATGGATCTGCATTATATGGTTCAATCAAAGTGGTAACAAAGGCAGTTGCCTTTCCAAAAGAGTCTTTGGATCTTACCACTATCTGCCAAACATTCTTGACATCAATGGGAACCAAAGGACTGTCGATTTTATTGGGAGCTGGTCTAACTTTCAAAATATCACCTGGTTTTGCATTTTCATATCCTTTAGGGAGTGAATAAAAGTTATCATATAGTGGACTTTTAGGACCATTTGGAGCTGCAAATGTTTGCAAAATGTAGCAAAATAAGATAAATATAGGGTAAAGCATTCTTGGTTCTTTAGTTCTTCGACTTTTCCAAGAAGATTGGTGGAAAAGCTAATTATATACCCAAAAAAATGGAGTTGTCAGAGTGACGATGATGTTTTGATACCAAGTGGTTGGTTCATATTGGTATTCGCATAATTAAGGTTTTTAAAAACTTTAATATTATTGTCTCACTATTATACTACGCGCGGGTCCAGGAATGTATGATAACAAAATTTTTCCAGTAATATTTGAATAGGAGTTTCAATAAATTTTCTACTTTTATGTAGTTTATTAATCATTATATACTAATTGTAATTCGGGGCTTTGTTTGAGAATATATGCTACGATTTCCCTTTTACAGTTGAATTGGTGCATTTCCAATTTTGCACAAAACACACATTTAGAGGAATTCGTTACGAACCCTGAGTTGCATCTATTGTTTTTGTTTTAGTTTTACCCCAAAAATTGGCTTAATTACCGATGGGCTGAATGGCTGCAAGAACTGGGAATTATAACAAAATCTAGACTAGTTTTTTTTTCGTGTAAATGGACAGTAGAAATATGTCTGTCTGTTTCCTATGACTAGCAATTTACAATGAAACATAGACGAATTCGATGATTCTTTGGAGTTTCAACTTTTCATAACCACAGTGCTGCATTTTTGTTCCAGTTTTGGGCATTTTATGCCGTAGATAATAATTTTATAGAAATTTTTAGCATCAGCTCCAGGAAAGGTGGTCTAATTTTTGTCAGCTTCTGTTCTTATCTCTGTTGATTTTTTGAATTAAACACCGTCTTCATATTCATTGAGAGATTGTGTGTATAATACTTTATAGGCAACCATTGCTTGGTAGTTAATAGTTCTAAAACTATATTCTGGAATCATAAAGCAATATACGACCCTTTAGCATAACAGTTGTAATTTCTGCATAAGTGAAAAGCTACTTTTTTCAATCCATAATCTTGAATTTTGGATAAAAATTGATTTAGTTGTAAGCTTTCTGAATTTTATATGCTACAAAATATCTCCACTAGTAGCAGACTTATTTTGTATAATGAAATGTATTAAAAAAAGCCTTGTCCATTTTTTCGCAGCATTGAGGAAAACAACCGCTTTACAATATACAACGAAAACCACATAATTACTCTTTGCAAGTATTTTAACAGAATCGTGATTGATATACAAATGTTCTGATTTAGCAATATTTATATTGATTGGATTTTCTTTCAGTTGTTTGAGGCTTTGCCTTTTTTTTATAAATTTCGCAATTCCTTATAGGAAATTGAATCAACCTTACGACATGATCCAAAATAACTCACAACACAAGTTCAATTAAGCAACCATCTTAGTAAAAACCCCAAAAATCATATACTAAACATCTTTAGTCAATAAATACCATTAGAATATTAAATCTACTCATTTTAGAATTACCACGTGACTAGACGCCGGCACTAAAAACCAGGGAAAAAAATTAGAAAAATTGGCTCTGTGGCCGAGTGGTTAAGGCGGTAGACTCAAGTTCTACTATCGTAAAGATGCACGCGTTCGAACCGCGTCGGAGTCATTATTTTTTTTTTTTCACTTTGCTCAATACGATTTGAAAAGTTAAAGATTTTATTTAGTACAATGTATATGCTTGTGATAAATGAATCTATTACTATGTACTTTATAAAAAAAAACAAGCTATGCAAGAAATTAACGAGTTCTCTTTCCTCTTCTGGTCATTTCTGGTAATTTAAATGGTACACGTAAAGTGGCAATCTTATAAGTACCAGCAGCACTCTTGGGTATTCCAAATGCTTCAGCTTCACCAACAGTGGCACTCTTGATAGTTGCACCTAATGCTTTAAATAAACCAACCAATCTAGTAGGTTTCATGTTCAATTCATTGGCTAATGGTGGTAATTCAACAACAAAATTGTTGATATGAAGAATAAGAGCTAATAAATAACACAATAACTTATCTTCATGATGTGGATCAATAGTGAATGATCTGTCTTTGGATTTACCAAATTGAGATGCACGGGAAATGGCAAATTTTTCTAAAATACCATCAACCAAAACCTCAGAAGGTTTGTCTTGTAATCTTGTCATAAGGGCCTGTTTATCCTTTACACGTCTGTTTTGATAAACACCAAATAAGAGAGAAGCATAATAAAGTAATTGTATTTTCTCGATATTTTCTTGTTTCACCAAAGATGGTAAATGCTTCTTAACATATTCGGATTTACCATATGGGAAAGCTTCCAATTGTTTACTTTCGTCGGTTTCAGATAAGATTGAACTGACACGCAAGTATGCCCATTCTTTTTCTGGTATGATATTATACAATGGGTAAACATCTTCAACATTCTTGGCATCGACATCTGCCAATGGAGTAGGTCTATCATTGACAACATCCGAAGCCATTTTTTCTTTAGTTGGCAAATCTTGACTTGATTCTTTAACACTATCAACAATATCCATTTCCAACCCTTGTAATTTCTCAGCATCAATTCTGTTCTTTTCCAAATTGGTAATGGCAGCTTTGGCTTTCTTGGTACCAAAAGCTTCACCTAAAGCATTACGTTGGGTAATCAGTCTGACACCGGCTTGTCTTACTTTAGGTCCCTTGTATATTCTGTTCCTTTTAGCAGTGACTTTAGTGGAAAGGTATGGAGATTTAAATAATTCAACAGATTTATGCACAGGGTCATAGACACCAACCACATAATCGTTTTGGTCATCGGTAAGTGATTCACCATTGTAGTCTAAAGTTTCTGATTCTCCATGAAGGACATAATTGTTTTGTTTCTTGTGTTTGTATAAATCAAATTCAGTCGATGAAGGAACAGAAAGTCCATTGAAAAAAGATCCAACAGCAACAACTGGCTCTTCAGTAAAGGAAACCACCCTAATATTTGAGGTACGCGATTCTTGTTTCGATGGAGACATGGTTGTTGTAGAAGGGGATCATCGCAACTTGAGATTTTTTTTTTTTTTATTTAGGTTTGGGTTTGTATTTTTCGGCCCCAAAAAAAAATTTCGAGATTTGTTAACTAGGCCAACTCGACCTACTCATGACCAAAACATACTATGAGCTATTAGGTATTAGCCCCACTAGCAGTAGCATAGAAATCAAACAAGCATACCGTGAAAAATTATTAACAACACATCCTGATAAGGTAAATAATAAAGGTGTCCAGGATGAAATATCACTCATAAAGGAAGCATATAGGACATTGATTGATTCAGAATCTAGAACAAACTATGACAATCTGATAATACAAGGATCTAAATTGAAAGGATTTAACTTGAATGGAGGTGGACTTGATTTGTACTCTCTTGAAGATTTTGAATTTGACGAGGATAATGTCATATGGCTGAAGACTTGCCCAAGATGTCAATTTCCCGAGGGAATCAAGCTTTGTGAAACAGATCTTGAACAAAATGGAACTGCAGATAACCAAGGTGGATATGATATTATTGTACAATGTAGCAGTTGTAGTTTGTGGATTCAAGTGAAATATTACGACGCTGTGGAATCAGACTAGTATATTTATAGGATAATTAAGACTTCTATTTAACAAGATAGAACCATCCATTTTGATTCTGCTGAAATCGGAACGTTTGTCAATTCCATGCCTAAAGTGTTGTTCATCATCACTAGATTCCAGAGAACTCTCCCAATACGGGTCCAGGAATTTCCAATCTGGTTCCAGAGCGCTATCATCATCTGAGCCGGAATCATAATCGTTGCTAAACATGTCTTGAAATAACAAGCGGAGGAAAAGCTTTTTGAAGGAAAAGTACTTTGGCAGTTTGTATTCTTCTTCTGAGGATGAATCCGTTCCGTAGCCGTCTCCAAAATGTGAATGTATTCGAGGATAGTCAGCAGTAACCATTGATATAAGGAATAGGTATAGTATTAGCAATGTTATCTTCATAGTTTGTTTGTAATACAAGAAAAAAATAGCCGCTTTTTGTAAAACCTCTCACTTTATTTTCCTTTATTTACAGCGCTTTCTACATTATGTTCCAACTGTTTTGACCACTGATCTAACTCGGTGGTTATTTCTTCTAATATTGCTATTTTGTTTTCAATACTAATCAATTCTTGAGAATGACTTTCAAATTCTGCTTCTATAAGGATTCGTTAGTGGGTGTTTGTTGACCAACAACTTTAGCGTATACATACTTAACTGTTTTAGTTGATTTGAATTGGTTTCCATATCATCCAAATTCTTTTCAAGTTTAATGTAGTTCAATGATTGGTTTGTGTTGAGGTTTTCCAACAAGTTTAAGTCAATTGTTGACACATTGGTATCAGATTCTACTATCTTGGAAGCAGCATTCAATGCAAGGCTTACTAGCTTGGGTGTATCCCTCAGGGTTGACATAACACGATGATAATCTGATTATAATTTACGAGCCCGCCTTTTCCTTGTGTAAACTATTTATTTTTTTTTAAAAAAAAGTAGGTTGAGTACTATATTTACAAGATATTTATCTATACAAAATTATCTACACAAAATTATCTACCACGGAATAACTTATACACTGGATTAGTCTTATGTGCTTGGATATTGGCCCATTTCTTGCTTGGTGTGGCATTCATTTGAGCAACATAATTGACTGGTTCTGGTTTATCAACAAGACTTTTAAGACCAACTCTAACTTTAGATTCAGGTGTGATAATTTCATAAAGACCAGGCAATTTATCAGCTGCTTTTCTCAAGGCTTCTCTAGCAGTTCTATCATGGATATCGCCCTTGATTTCAAACAAGACTTTACCGGTTGGGAATCTGGCAGCCCAATGATGGAAACCACCCTTACCTTTACCCATTCTAGTTTGATTACCTTTTACACACACGGCAATATTACAAGCAAATCTAGTTATCAATAATGACTTGGTTGGTCTCAACTCTCTCCTCAATACTTTATCAGCAGCTTTAAGTTGGTTGGCAGATATTCTTAAACCTTGAGATTTCAATCTTAATCCTAGTTTTCCAGATTCAACAGAATTACCTTTAGTAGATCCTCCAGTTCTAACTGGAACTCTTCCCTTCATGGCTTTTCCGATTCTATTAAGTCTTGGTGCATACTCATGGGTATATCTCTTGAATACTCCAAAGTTTTGTGTATTTAAAAGGGAGCTTGGTGTAGGAGCATGAATTGTCCTGAATGAGGAAAACAAGTTTCTTGCCAATCCAAGCATGTTTTGTGTGGTTGAATTGGTAATACTGTTTGAGCTTTTTAATATCAACTGAAAATAAAAAAATTTTTAATTGGAAGTTTTGATTTCAATTTGGAAAATACATCACGTGATTAGCACATAACTCCGTTGTATAAGAACAGGATACAGATAGATCAAAAACTATGATGGAAGTAGTTACAAGTAGTATCCAGCTTGTATAACAAGAACTAATCGATCTAACATCATATTGTTTGTCGTATAATATACTAATTACAGACTCCTGGGAGGTATCTCGTATATGCAGTCCGTAATCCACCCTTTCAGATATTCAGGACACAAAAAAGTTACATCACCAAATTAACTACCTCCACTGATCCACCCACCACACAATGACCAAACCTTACCCCGAACCTAATCCACCAGTCATACTTCCCTATGGGGATGGTTCATACAAGATCTTTGGAATGGAAAACTTTGGTAATACATGCTATTGTAATTCCATTCTCCAATGTTTATATTATACAGAGAATTTCCGCAAGAACCTCGTGCTGCATAAATTCACCAAACATGAACCGAAATTGAAAATATCTGGATCTAAATTGCATAGTTTCAGTAACAAGTACGAACAATTATTGCAAAAGAAGCTCAAAGAACAAGGCAAAGTCCCCACACAAACACCAATACTGGCTGGTTCAGTTGTAAGTGGCAGTGGCGGATTAGAGGAACGTCCTAAACTGTCGAGAAAAGGGTCATTATTTGGAATCAAATTTAACAATTCATCTTCTACAACAACAGCTGCCAATGTTATTGATAGCAAGACTGCAAGTTATATAAGAGAAGCTAAAGATTGGGATGTACTAACCTTGGAGCAACGACTCAATATCAAAAAGTGTGCAGAATTTCAGAAATTGCCGATTTTGATGACAAGACCTACAAACCACGAAGTCAACCCTTCTGGTAGAGTTGACTATTCCCAAAGTTCATCCATGCTTTTAAATGGCGATCAACCGCAACAGACCCAATCCGAAGGTTCCATCAGCTCTACCTCAAGTGCAATCATTGTGGGGATTCCTCACCCGGAAACAAACTTATTAGTTCCCATTAATCCTTTCAATGTAAATCCAGGTGCCGATCAAAGAAAACGATCTGCATTGATCAACGGTCCTATTATAAATCTTGATGCTTCTTTGCAAATTGGTGAGCAACATGAAGATTCCATATTGATGTACGCACTCAAGGATATATTTGAAAGTATGATTGAAAATAAATCCACCATTGGTGTAGTATCACCCAATTATTTTATTCAAAAACTTAAAGATAGGAATTACTTGTTTCGTCAGAATAATATGCATCATGATGCTCATGAATTTTTCAATTATTTAATTAATGAAATTATCGAAACCTTGAATAGAGAAGTTGGCCCTGAAAACAATTGGTGTAACAATATATTCCGGGGTTCAATCACTAATGAAACTAAATGTTTATCATGTGAAACTGTCAGTTCAAGACATGAATATTTCCTTGATCTATCAATTGATATTCCCCCTGGTGAAAGTGCATACTCGTTAAGTTATTCCCTTAATAATTTCTCGAAACTGGAAACATTGACTAATCAGAATAAGTTTTATTGTAATACATGTTCATCACTTCAAGAAGCCGTGAAAACTATCAAGTTGAACAAATTGCCTGAAGTTTTGGTAATCAATTTCAAGAGATTCAAGTATGATGAAACCGTTGATAAAATGGTGAAATTATTTGATTCAATTAGTTATCCATTTAAATTGAAATTGTTCAACACTACCGACGATGATCAGGAACAACATTTATACGAATTATATGCGTTGGTTGTGCATATAGGAGGAGGACCCATGCATGGACATTATGTGTCCATCTGTAAGACCAAGTATGGATTATGGCTTTTATTTGATGATGAAACTGTGGAATTGGTTGATGATTCCTATGTTATGCGATTCTTTGGCAATGGGCCTGGATTGGCAAGTGCATATATTTTATTTTACAGCAAGTGTCACGAAACCAGTGACGATGTTGTCGATTTTGGATTTGATATTTCCAGTATTTACAAAGGAGATGATTTTGGATTACTTCAACAAGTTAATAATAACAGTGACTTATCGTTGAAGAAACCAACTACTGCCGAAGAAGTTGAGCAAGAAAAATCAGAAACATCATCGGTCAATTCTTACAATGCGCCAGAGGCTAAAAAGCAGGGAGTGTTTAAACCATTCAAATTTGATGGCACAAAAGAAGAAAAACCACTCTCAAGGTCCAGCAGTAATAAAGAACCTAAAGAGAAGAAGTCTTGGGGACTTAAATGGAAAAACTCGTCGGACACAACAAACTCTGACAAGAAAGCCAGTGTTAGTGGTGCCTCATCACTGGGTGGAACTATTGAAAGCCCAGTTCCTGAACGAAAGAAGTCGATTTTTGGGTTCAAACGGAAGTAAAGAAAAAAAACAAAAAAAAACTCACGTGATGTAACGTCATGTACAAGGCAAATTTAGTTTTTTGATTACCAAATTGGCGCATCGCGGGAGAACTACAACCCCACCGCCACCAGATCTTATATAAACACTGTGGCTCCCCCTCTGATTTCTTCGAGCATTAGATATATACTATTCTTTTTTAATACAACAATGTCTGTATCAACTATATCATCTACTTTGAAAACAACACCAACCTCGCAATTAATTACCTTAGCTGCTGGATGTTTCTGGGGGGTTGAACGTGTGTTCAAGAAGCAATTTGAAAACAAAGGATTAGTCGATGTTAAAGTCGGTTATGCTAATGGTATTCCAACTGTTGGTAATGTCAACTATGAATTAGTATGTTCTGGATCTACTAATTTCGTCGAAAGTATACAACTTTCTTATGAACCAGCTCAATTGAAACTTGAAGATATTTTGGATATATTTTTTAGAATGCATGATCCAACCACTGTTAATTCACAAGGTCCAGATGTTGGTACTCAATACAGATCAGCTATTTTAACTCACAATGACCAAGATAACGCATTAGCTTGGAAATTAAAAGAAGAATACCAAAAGACTTGGTATCCAAATGACAAGATTGTTACTATAATAGAGCCAATTAAGGTATGGCACGATGCTGAAGAGTACCACCAAAAGTACTTGGAAAAGAATCCAGCTGGGTATGAATGTCCATCTCACTTCATAAGAACTAAACCAAAGGCGTAAATATTTATATAGTTAAACAAAATGTATGGTAATTTTTTTTTTATTTTATTATTTAATTTTTTTTTTTTTCGTACACTTTTTTAGACAACCAAGATTAAACGCGTCTTTCTGTTTCCTACTTCTTTTACAGCCATCACTGAATCATGTCGTTGTGGGTAGACAAATATCGTCCGAAAACTCTAGATCAATTGTTATATCATGACTCTATAACTCAAAGCTTGAAGGCATTATCTAAATCAGGTGATTTTCCTCACTTGTTAATCTATGGACCAAGTGGAGCAGGTAAAAAGACAAGAATATATTGTACTTTGAATGAAATCTTTGGATCCCTGGTTGAAAAATTAAAGATTGATGTTAAAACATTTGTTACTTCTTCTAATAGAAAGTTAGAATTCAACGTGTTGAGTTCTCCTTATCATTTGGAGATTACTCCTTCCGATATGGGTAACAATGATCGTGTGGTTATTCAAGATTTGTTAAAGGACATTGCATCAACTGAACAAGTTGATTTCAATAATCAAAGTTCGTCCAAGACCAAACACAGATTCAAGATTGTTATCATCAATGAAGCAGATTCGTTAAGTAGGGATGCACAAGCCGCATTAAGAAGAACCATGGAAAAGTATTCATCTAATATCAGATTAATCTTGGTTTGCAACTCGATCTCCAACATTATTGCTCCAATCAAGTCAAGAACTCTTTTAGTGAGAATTCCAAGTCCTTCCATTACTGATATCAATTCCATCTTGTCTAATATTTCCGTCAAAGAAGGTATTAAGTTCAGTTCTAATGACCTTGAACCATTCTACACCAAAGTTTCTACTGCTAGTAATCGAAATTTGAGAAGAGCTTTATTAAGTTTTGAAACTTTGACTATGCAAAATGAAACTATTAAGCCAGAAACTAACCTTTCAATTATTAATTTAGATTGGGAAGTTATAATAAAGAACATTGCCAATAACATCAAAACCGCTAGAAATGTTGCTACTTTGGCCAAAATAAGAACAGTATTCTATGAGCTTTTATCGCATTGTATTCCTGCCAGAATTATTTTGAAAACCTTATTGTTTAATTTGATTGAGATTATTCCTGATGTTAGAGTTGTGCAAGAATTGGTTAATTTAGCCTCAGTATTTGATGAAAGGTTAAGTTTGGGACAAAAGAGTATTTTCCATTTAGAAGGTTTTGTTGCAAAATCAATGGTAACTATTGATCAATATAATTAAAACTGTATAACATTATATATTTAAACTAACGTTGTATCTTATTATCGGATGAACCCTTGACGTCAACGGCAGGGGCTTGTAATGGTTGAACAATATCTTCATATGCAGGAAGGTCACCAGCTAATGCATCATTCTGTGGTCTTGATGATGAGCTTCCTGCATTTCCTTGCTGTTGTGGTTGTGGTTGTTTAAGTTGTTCTGGTTCATAGAAACCTTCTTCCTGAGCACCAACTCTACTTTCTTGATGATGATCATGATCTTCGTAGAAACCTTCTTGTTGTTGTCCAAGTCTTGATTCATCATCATCTGGAAGTCTATTATAACCGCCTTGTCGAGATTGAGGAAATTCAATGTACCACAAATAGTAAAGGGTAAATATTGCTCCTGGAATATGTCCAAACATGGTTAATAAAACACTAACCAAAAATTCCTTGTTCCAGATACTGTATTTTTTGGCAAGAAATATTGCCAAAGGAGGCAACACAAGTGCCGCAATAATCAAGATGAACTGTTCCTGCTGAGGTTGTGTGTTGGCCATACTGAGGGGGGGGGAGTTGTATTGAATGTTTTTATTTAAAAAAAAAATTGAAATAGTTGATAATCTTTTGAATCCTTTGGTAATGATTTCTTGCGCCTCCTTGGCAACAATGTACCTAATTCATGTGTCATTTGCCCTTTTGGCGCTACCAGTTGAATACAACTTTTACTATCATTTCAACAGACAACTTCCTTTCAAGTCTATAAAGCTATTTGATTAAGCTTGTTATTGGTATGATTTAATTTCCTGTTTATTCCAGAAGAATGTCTTGTTGAAATAGTACGTTAGTTACTGAAGAAAAGTGAACGAAAAAAAAAAAATAAATACAAAACTGCCACACTACTGATAAGCAAGACACACCCTACTATAAATCATGGACTTTATAAAGAAACAGATATATGGACCGGATCCCAAAGACCAGGTATGTTAAAGGTATCTAAAGAAGGTTTCAATCTGTCAAATACTAACATATTCTTTAGATGAGGAAGATCAACCAGCTTCTTCGGAAGAATAAACGAGAATTGGACAGGTCCTTGAATCAACTCCAACCTTTAAAGAAAAAGACTGAAAGCTTAATAAAGAAAGCAGCTAAGGAGAAGGACTATAAAACTGCCAAATTGTATGCAAAAGAATTAATTGGTATCAATCGCCAATATAACAAATTATATACATCTAGAACCAGAATAGAGTCAATTAACATGACCATTAACGAACAGTGGCAAATGAACAAATTAACTCAATCTATAGGTGCACTGACTTCTGTAATGAAAGATGTTAATAGATTGATCCATGTTGGTGCCGTGCTGCAAACTATGCAAGAATTATCCAAGGAATTGATGAAGGCAGGTATTATTAATGAAATGGTGGATGATATGGTCGATGTCGATTTTGAAGAGGATGAAGAATTAGAATCCGAGTCACAAGAAGAAATTAACAAGATCATAACCTCATTGACTGAAGACAAGTTCTCGAAAATTAGTCATGAAGTTCCAACTACTAAATTGGAAGAACCAGCTGAAGAAGAGGCTCCTGAAGAGGAAGATGAAATTGCATTAGATGAAATGAGACAAAGGCTAAAAGCATTACAATAAACTATAATCGATAAACATTAGTTTAAGATTGTATAGAAAAGAATACACAACAACGCCAATTTGAAATCTGCCCTAATAGTGTTTACACCCGAGGTGTCATCAAAATATGGATCTTTGTGAACATGAACTAATGGTTTCTTTGAGACTCGAACTGGTCGAATGTAGTTGGACAGAATATTCTTTCTTTGAGGAAGGAATGGATTTGTGGCTATTTGTCCCGTGAACAAATTATGACTATCAGGATTGGCTCGTGACACCATTTGAGACGCAGAAATTTGATACTTGGCACCACTGGGAACATCTTGGATACTGAACGGTAAGAACCACAATTTCTTCTTCTTCTTCTTCTTCTTCTTCTTCTTCCCATCATCATCGTCGTCGTCATCCTCATCATCACCACATTCACAATCATGATCATGCTCATGATCACTATCATCACTATCAGTACAATGATGTTCTATCACAGGAACCTCTTTAATTTCATGAATTTCTTTGTTCACATAAACCCCAGCACCAACATGCCACATGGGCTTCTCTTCTTTCACCTTTTTCACTTCTTGGCTTTCTTTAATGTATTTTCCTTGTTTGTCATGTTTTCCTTCTTTGCCATGTTTCCCCTCTTTCCCTTTTTTCACTTCCTTCCCTAGTGCAACAACTGTAACATCATCAAACTCGTTTGTCCCAGTAGTTAAAAGATCCCCAGTATCAATAACCTTAGTAGACCCATCTCTAGATATGATTATTGCTTGTTTGTTTGTTCCTGCTAACTCGAGTACCTGAGGGGTTAACTCTTGTTCCAAAGAATCATTTCGTTTTAGTGAATTTTGTTGCTCCCAATTGGCAAACTCCAAAACTTGTTTAAAAAAATCGGCATCTTCATCAGAAGCTCTGCTAGGAATTGCAGATGCAAATGTATATGACAATATCAATAGCCAAATTAATATATTCATAATTATAATTATTATGTCTAGGAAAGAGTTGTAAACTACAAATTTTTTTGCTTTTGTGGAAAAATCTCTATATATATTTTTTTTTTTTTCGCAGCTATCTAATTATCTTGATCATACACTAACCCATTTTCCTTTCTAATTTGATCCATAACACCCATAACTAAAAGAGTTTCAGCATGTGGAATAGTATCATTTTCTAATTTACCATCACTAATGTCTTGTGCAATAGCATTGGCTTCATAGATAAATCCATTGTATCCTGATTCATCCTTATACTCGATTGGTTCTCTACCATCTTTAAAGAAAATTTTGAAATGCTTGGCTCTGGCTGGATTATCACTATACATTTCCGCCCAACCTTTAGTACCTTCAAGACGAATGTATGCCTTTGGACCATCAATTAATTCCGAGGTAGACAAAATTGCATGTTTACCATTTTCGTATTTGATAATGATGGAAGAAAGGTGGTCAACTTTATCAACTGGGTCTAATGTCATGAACGATTTAAATTCAAATTTGGTATGTTCGTCACCAACTTTATCATCTAAAAGAATTCTTGAATAAGTAAGTGGGTAAATACCAATATCTAATAACGCACCTGCTGCCAAGGTTCTATCTCTAACACGAGAACTGGTAGGTAACTTGGTCACATCAGCATAATAACTAAAGTCTGCAAATAATCTATGAACTTCTCCAATAACTTTTTCATCATACACTTTTTGTCTCAACTCCTTAACGGCTGGGAAAAATCTGGTCCATACAGCTTCCATAAAGAATTTCTTTTTCGATTTAGCCAAGGCAAATAATTCTTCAGCTTCCTTCTTGTTGACAGTCATTGGTTTTTCGCAAAGCACATGTTTGTTTCCATTGAGACAACCAATTGCTTGTTCCCGGTGGTAAGTATGAGGGGTTCCAATGTAAACAATATCAATGTCGGGATTGTCGTAAAGCTCTTGGTACGATTGAACAACTGGAACAACTCCATAGTTGTTAGCTTCAGTTATCTTATTGGCAGTAATAAAATCTTGTCCCTTTTGCTTGTTGGAACAACCAATACTACCAACAACATGATGAGTTTCGGATTTACGCTCATTACTTAAAAGTAAATCAAACACAAATTGTGAAGAAATGTTTCCTGCACCTAAAATACCCCAACGTAAAGTAATTGTCATTGTAACTATTGAAAGAGAAGATCGATCGACTTGAATGAAATTTTTTTACTCGGGAGAATAGGGGGGGTTTATATGGAGTTTAAATTTTTGCGGGTTTAAATTTAAACAATGGGGCAGGGTGGGGGATCTGCCATGGAAAAAATGTAACGTTACAAATATTCTTTATATTTATGCGGCACAACAAAATTGCCTTGCATCTATTTATAAGCAATATATATAACCTAAAACTTCAAGTACAATGGGTCCAGCAATTTAACTTGGCAAGCTTCTCTAGTCTCTTCATCCAAGTCTTCGGCTGCTTGTATTACGGCGTTTTTATCGATATTATTGTAAATATAAGGGAAGGTCTTTCCTTGGTCATATTCATTGCTTGTGGTTATATGGCTATCATTCATGTCATTTTCACTTAATATAGTATCATTATTTATCTTTGGGTTTGCATTGGGTGAGTTTGTGATTGACATTTGACTTTGGGATGGTCCACCACTTAAAAACGAGGTGACATCAATAAGCTTATCAGATAACTCATTCACAATCGATGCCAACTCTTGTTGTCGTTGCTGTTGTTTTAGTATTTGCTCTTCTTGAACATAGTCACTGGTATACTGATTGTCTTGATTCCTTAATAAGGATGTAGTTTCGTTATATTCATCATCGTTTGTGTGTTGAAGACAAGAAAGACATGCACCCATTGATTATATGTCACTTTGTTAGTCCTAAGGAGGGTAATTATATAGAATCTGTGATTATTTATGTATCACTACTAAGGAATACGATGTATCAATCTATCTATGGTAGAAGATCTATTACGCTGGTTATGGTGATATTCCACAATTTCCTCTTTGGTATGGAAAAAAAATAGTTAGGTCGTGCGAACAGTACAAAGAATCTTGACGTATAAATTGCAGGACGTACTCGTTTAAAATACCTAAATAATATTCCTGACTGCAACTAACATAGCAGTTGATCTGAAAGCAGGAGTTTCTTTGCGTTTTCCCCCTCCCCATAGATTTTACAACTTCGGCTACACCTATATTTGTCTCTTCACTGGGGCACTATCGTACAGTTACCGTATGCTTGTTCACCACCTTAGTAAGCTTCTAATATGAAATTGGATGATCAATAACTGTAATCGAGATTAAATTTCAAAGTCCAGCAGCAAAATTATTTCTTGTTATGTGCTATAAGCGCCATTTCTTTTATGTCGGCTTGTATGTAGCCTGAGTTAATTTGGTGCGAAATTTGAAACTTTCTTGGAAATAATTTTGCAACTGTGATGGTTATGGGAAATATATATCTTCCGAATGTCCCACATTTCACCTCCATAGGCTTCTAGGACGTAAAAAGTAATGATTGCTTTTAAATTACCCCCAGAGTTGATTCAACTTACACTTTCATTTTTAAGTCCCCTGGAAATTGATGATTTGTTCGAGATCAATGAGATATTCCATGATTGTCAGGATCGAGATGATCCATACTTTCAAATTAGATTGATTGCATTACAAGAATATTTTCTGAATAGGAGATTAATGCTTTCCAATAGCTATTATCTTCTAGATTATGTCGAGATTACGTTAGAACAGATCAAGTACCTCAAAAGAGAAAATATCATGGTGAATCCACGCGAAATCTCAGTTTTTATAAGTGATAGACTCGTCACTACGGACGAGGTTGAATTTATTAAACAGTTATGCTACGATGATTTGTTACAGTTTGTTACTTCATGGTCGACAAAAAAGTTAAAATTTCAACTTGAGCTTATCAATACTGTTGGAAAAGAAGCACTTAGTGAAGTATTGATGTTAGTTTCTTCCATTAATTGTAAATTAGAAACGTTCTTGTTGAAATATAATGGGAAGCTACCATACGTGGAATGTGATTTTAGCATTGACGTGAATAATTTGAAACTACAACTTCCCGGAAGTCCTGAACTTCTCCAAGATATTAATAGAAATGATTGTTTTACAAACATCACCTCGTTAAACTTATCGTTCAACGGAATTTCTGATTATAGTCTTGGTCAATTCAAGTTTCCTCAAAGCTTAGTACAGCTTAATTTATCGAACAATCTCCTCACAAATGTTGATGATTTTAATTTTAATTGGAAGTGCTTAACAAAGTTAGAAAGCTTGGATTTGTCTAATAATAACATCCAACACTTTAATTTACATGGTAGAAGTGAAAACTTGTATCAACTTACCCAGTTAAAACTATCAGGAAATCATTTGGTTACTGTTCCCAAATTATACAATGCATTCTTCGGTAATTTGCGAGAACTTGATCTTTCCCGGAACATGCTTTGTTGTTTGCACCGATTCCCTGGCTGTTTATTGAAATTAAGTTTACGAGGAAATTATTTGACTCAGTTTCACACCCAAGTACAAGGTGACATATTCCCAAAAACATTAACCCATTTAGATTTAAGTCATTGTAGAATTGGTTGTCAACATGAACTCACCACTGAAGAAATCCTGAACCATTTAGTTAGTGTAGAGAAACTATACAATTTGTCTGATTTGCAGATTGAAGGCTAAAAAAAAAGTTTTTATATGTTATTCTAGATTTTGTAGTATACACGACTTATTTTTGTATTTTATGCAGGGCCAAAACGAAAGTAAGGGATATTGAAACAAAAAGAACGCAGGATACATTTGCTGAATAATCACAATAAATCAACAATTTCCCGTCATGTCTAAGGCATTATGTTGTTATGCGTTTGAAACATTGATCAATAAACTCAACATTGAAACTCACAAGGTCCCATTGTCAACATATTTTGATGCCTTGAATGAAAACTTAAAATCCTTGCCCAAATCTGCGCCACTTTTCATTACTTGGAATAAGAACGACAATTTACGTGGGTGTATAGGTACATTTCTGGATTTCCCTCTTGAGTCTGGAGTTTCGAAATTTACCATCAGTGCAGCCATGCATGACCCTAGATTCCCTGCCATATCGAAACTGGAAGTCAATCGTCATTTACTGGTTAGCGTCACATTATTGGCTGATTTTGTTGAGATTCATGATCAAAATGATTGGACTATTGGATTGAATGGATTAAGAATCTCCCTTAAATATGAAGGTGAACATTACCTGGGAACATTCTTACCATCGGTGGCTGAAGAACAAGGATGGGATAAAGTGACAACGTTGTACCATTTGTTAAAGAAGGCAGAATTCCCATTAGCTAGAGCCAATGTTGAGCAGTTTTACGAAAAGGGTTTAAAAGAAGGGTGGTTGAGATTAACCAAGTATGATGGATTAAAGGATCATTTAAGCTATGATGAATTCTTAAAGATTCGCAATCAACTTGTTTAAAGTGATCCATTTATATTTGATAGCTCTTTGTGCAATCTTTTTTTAAAAAAACCCCATATTATTGTCCCGCATATTCCCGGTGCGGATAAATGCGGATTGTATTTTTTTTTTTGTTTGTTTGACATATTTTAATAAAGCATTTTGTATTTCCGCAAATATTTTCATGCCCCAAAAAGGGTAATTCCGTTATATTATCTTGTGTAGGAGCATCAACATCGTAAGACCATGTTTAATGGATTTGTCTTGCTTTAGCCGAGTAAGAAGTAGTCGATCCTTGCATGTACCAGATCACTGTGCGCAGTACCCGTCGCCCTGAATACAATGGACTGTAAAATCAATCAAAGTTGACTGATGAAATTTCCCCACTTTATTTGTATTTCCGATGAATGGAAATTTTATTTACCTTTACCGGAAAAGTCAATATGCGGAAATCGGGCAAAAATTTTTGCATCAGATATAAATATCCTTGTTTCCCCATAATCAACGACACAATGAAGAATTGATCAGTAGAATCCATCAACCAAATATGTCACTCCCATTATTGAAGAAATCAGCCAACGATATCGTTGTGTTATCAGCATTAAGAACTCCAGTCACCAAAAGTATCAAGGGTGGACTCGCCAAAATGTTCCCTGAAGAATTACTTTACCAAGTTGTCAAGGGTTCTATTGAACGTAGCAAGATTGATCCAGAATTAATTGATGATGTTTTGGTTGGTACTGTTTTACAAACTTTAGGTGGTCAAAAGGCATCTGCATTAGCCATCAAGAAGGTTGGATTCCCAATCAAGACTACTGTCAACACTATCAATCGTCAATGTGCATCCTCCGCCCAAGCTATAAGTTATTCTGCTGGTACTTTATTAACCGGTGAAAACAAATTTACTATTGCCGCCGGTGTTGAATCCATGACCCATGATTATTTCCCTCATCGTGGTATCCCAACCAGAATATACGAACCTTTCAAGAAGGACGCCAGTGAAGAAGCCCAAAACGTGTTGATGCCAATGGGTCTCACCAGTGAGAATGTTGTTTCTAAATATGGTATTTCTAGAAAAGCCCAAGATGAATTTGCTGTTGCTTCTCATTTAAAGGCTGCCAAGGCTATTGAAACTGGCCATTTTGCTAAGGAAATCATTCCTGTTCAAGCCAGACAATTGGATGATTCCAAGACTGATTTGGTTGAAATTTCCAAGGATGACGGTGTTAGAGCCGGTTCTACTTTTGAAAAATTATCTACTTTGAAACCAGTTTTCAAAGAAGATGGTACCACTACTGCCGGTAACTCCTCGCAAATCTCCGATGGTGCTTCTGCTGTTATATTAACCACCAGAGCCCATGCCGAACAACTTGGCATTAAACCAATTGCTAGATTCATTGGTTCTGCCGTTGCTGGTGTCCCATCTGGATTAATGGGTATTGGTCCATCCGCAGCCGTTCCTCAGCTTTTGAAAAGAAAGGGACTTGAAACCAAAGATATTGATATCTTTGAATTAAATGAAGCATTTGCATCCCAATCTATTTACTGTATAGATAAACTCGGTCTTGACTACGACAAGGTCAACCCATACGGTGGTGCCATTGCCATTGGTCATCCATTGGGTGCCACTGGTGGTAGAGTTACTGCTACTTTACTTAACGGATTACGAGCACAACAAAAGGAGTTGGGTGTCATTTCCATGTGTACATCCACTGGTCAAGGTTATGCTGCTGTGTTCGCCAACGAAGCATAGAATAATATTTATAGAAATAATACTTAATAGAAAATGCACAAAACAAAAGTACAATGTGAGTATATTAAAAGAAGTAAATGTAAACCTTATGAACCAATATATAAAAACATTAAAACTCTATATCATTCAAACATGACATGCTTTGACTAGCCAATAAAGGAAAGTCCCGCTTAATACAGGAATAGTAAAATTGTCGTCAACGCCCCAAAGATCAATAAATTCAGAAACGCTGGCACCTACACCACAAAGTAATGCATAGGCATGGATATTCAATTTACTGGTTTCTGGAGTCCAAAATACATCCTCGGGTCTATTGACATTGTAGTTTGGTACGAAATAACCATAGTATAAGTAAGCAACCAAAACTCCAGTGACACAACTAGCCAATGATCCAGCTACTGATTTGCCATTACCGAGCTTAGGAGTGTATTTACCAAATTGTCTGCCGAAAGTAGAAGCAGCAGTATCAGCCCAACTCAAAAGTAAGACACTAACAACTCCAATATCCTTGGGGAAAAAGTAAAACACAATCAAAACACCAGTCAAGTAATACAATACTCCGTTGTAGGTATTGCGTTCCTTTTCTCTGATGATAAACCACATAAACTTACATATTATCTTGTTTAATTCTGGATGATGCAATCTAATGAGATCATTGGCAAGAACAGCGCAAAAGATTGTGGAAAGGGGCAAGAAAAGCTGGGAAATGTCAACACCAATGGTATACAAATACAACGTAATCACACCAATTGAAGAATGAAAGATTTTTCTTGGTATTTCGTGTTTTACCAAAAAGGCTCGGAATTTGGATTCTTGGTTGGTTGGAGTTTTTTGTTCAATTGTTGGAGATGCAGAACGAACTTTTCCAGTGATGTATTCAGTGTCGTCTATTTCTTCATCAAGAGTTCCTTCATCATCATCGCTAACTTCAACTTGACCTTCCGCATCAGTGTCTTCATCGACAAGCAGAGAATCGTCAACATCATCAGAATCATCATCGTCAATAATGGAACTGCTGTAAATATACGTCATGTCTTCCTCTTCAATGTATGACGAATTCAGGTCAAAGTCCATGATGGTAGCTTTAATCTCGCTGCGCAATCTCTGCTCTTGCTCTATAACAGGGGAAATATTCATTGTAATGTTAAAGCGGGAAGGTTGTAACTTTCTGATGTTGTCACTTTAACGTCTTTGCTCTCTTTTAAGTAAAAAAAAAAAATACTCAAAACTTAAAAAAAAAAAAAGAAATGCGCAAAGGGACTATTGTCTAATGGGAGGCACGGACATAAAATGAGTGACTTAGCTGAGTCGCGCGGACAATTCCGACAATAAAATTGTCCGATTTTAACCCAACAAAATAAGATAGTCATTTTTCCGGTTTAGCCTATTCATGTGATTTTTTTTTTTATTACAGTATATCGTCATCTAATTATAATTAATACAAACACATTAATACACTTGCTAACAACCATATTAGAAACGATTTCTTGTAGTGATTACCTTGATTCTCCAGTACATCCAAATGAAATACATCAAAGTCAATGGTCAGATTATTATTCCTAAATCTATAATCTCTTCTTTTTGTCACTGTGGCTGTTGCTGTAACTGTAGTTGTGTCCTCGGTTGCAATTGGCGTTTCAGTTACGTCGCTTTGAGTTGACTGTGTATCCTTTGAAACTTGTAATGATTCTGTAACATCATACGTGATAACGTAGTCGTATGGATCCTGCACTTCCCCGGTCTTTATAGGTGCAAAGGGATGCAAATTATCTTTTTCCGGCTCTGGGGTAGGCGCAATGCTTATTTCATCAGAGGTTGTTGTTTCAGTTGTGGCAGCTACCCCATACCAAGGAACTTTCGGTTTTGCATATTCATGATGGTACACATGGGTACTATGTTCCTCATTTTCTTTTCTATGATTCTGGAATTGCGGAACTATCAATACGGAATTTGATGGATTCTTTTGATTCAAGATATTCTTACCGTGGTTCTTTTCATGATCTAGCCCAATTACATTTGTTGTTTGTGCTGTTTGTGTTGTTTGTTTCGTGGTTGTAACTTCTTTTGTTGCATTATATATCGACAACATTTGAAGTCGAAAGTTTTCCTGTTGAAGTAACATTTCCTTCTTTAGATCTAAAAGTAATTGCTCTAGTCGTTTAATTTCTTCCATTGCCAATAACTCTTGCTTCGAGATTGGCCGTTCTTGGTTAGATGCAACTGCTGTCTCAGTCGTAGTGAACGTTTCACTGGCAGTGTAATAAGGAGATGGTAAAGTAGTTACCATGGAGCTATGCGCAGCAGTTGTTGATTCAACGTCCGTTATTGTATTTGAATCCACTGAAGTTTCTGTTGACGTGGAGTCTGTAACCTCTTCTGGTATCACTGTTGAGAAATAAGTTTCCAACTTGGTAATGAAAACCGTTCTTTTAGGAACCTCTTGTTTTTTCATCTTTATAGGAACATGACTATTATAATGAAGTGGAACACCACCATCCAGCACCAATAACAATGGTCTCGTTTCTTGGAATCTCAAATGTGAATGAGGTAACAAAGTTTTGAATACATTAATGTGATTTCGAAATCGATCTCGCGTTAAATCAATGTTAGTGTTATTTGTCAATTTCTCTGGATCTAGGGAATTGGCTAAAACACTGAATATTAGAAATAGTATCAACCACATTAGCAATGAGTACCGGGTTTTAGATTTGTTTATTTGTGAATGCTAAATCGAAATTTCTACAGAATTGCCGCAAAAAAAAATAAAAATCACAAAAAAAATGAAGGACAAAAAAAAAAACAAAAACAAAACCTAACAAAGTTTACTTGGTAAAATCTAATATGGATCTGGCAATATCAAAATAAGGCTTGACACTTTCTGAATCGGGATTAGATATCACTATGGGTTTCCCTGCATCTGATTGCAAGCATATTTCTTCATCTAATGGTATAGATCCAAGGGTCTTTAAGTTATGTTCGTCGGCTATTCTTCTCGCACCTTCCGATCTGAAAATATGCGACTCATGCTTACAATTGGGACATATATAATGACTCATGTTTTGCACAATTCCAATTATGGGGATATCCACTTTTTCAAACATCTTTATCCCCTTGACAGCATCAATTAATGCAATATCTTGGGGCGTACTGACAATCACGGCACCATTCACTTGCAAGAGCTGGCCAATTGACAATTGAGTGTCACCGGTTCCTGGTGGCATGTCAATGACCAAGTAGTCAATCGGTGACCATTCGACTTCAAAGAGCAATTGCTGGAGCGCTTTCATAACCATTAACCCTCTCCATACTACCGCTTGCTCTGGTGATACCAAGTACCCCATTGACATCGATTGAACTCCGTAATTGGAAAGAGGGATTAATTTCCCACTAGATGACAATCGAGGCTCACCCTGTAGGTTTAAAAGACGAGGCACGGAAGGTCCAAAGATATCTGCATCTAGCAATCCAACTTTTGCACCAAGACTGTTCAATGCCAAGGCTGTATTTACCGAAACGGTAGATTTACCTACTCCTCCCTTGGCTGACGAGACTAGGATGATGTTTTTAACGTTGGGAATTTTTTGCCGTATAGGGAGGCCCTTTTGACTTCGGGGCATGGTCGGGGCTGGTCCTTTTCCAACGCGAGGTATTCCCAATGGATTTTCATGATATGCACGAAGTGACAGCACAATGTATCTCCTGCTTAGTTTGAACATGATTGGTGTGTGTGTGTGTATGTTAGAGGAAATGTTGCTGAATGTCAATACAAGAATATTTTTTTTTTTTTGGTTTCGCATCTCGAAAACAGTCTTTCCTCCCCCAGTGTTTAGCAAATGTCCCAACGACTACTACCTTACATTCAGCGAGTGAACTTTACTACAAGACGGTTCTTCAGTCAGGTGGTAGAAAAATCACTTCTGCCCACAATTTATGCCCTTTCCACCAAATTCGGCAAGTCTGCCATCGCAGTAGTTCGTGTATCCGGACCCCAATCCGCCTATATCTACAATAAACTTACCCATTCACCCCATCCACCGAAGAACAAAACTGCTAGTTTACGTCGATTATACTCTTCGGACAAGGCATTACTTGATGAAGCATTAACTTTGTATTTACCCTCACCGAGAACATATACGGGCCAAGATATTTTAGAACTTCATTTACATGGAGGGATCGCCATTATTCGCTCCGTTCTCGATGCTATCAAGCAGTTGCATGACCCTCATAACGGAATATATATTCGCCAGGCTGAGAGGGGGGAGTTTTCCAAGCAAGGGTTTTTGAATGGTAGGTTTGACTTGACAGAATTGGAAGGGATCAGTGATATGATTGATGCGGAAACCGAGTCACAGAGAGTGGCTACGTTGGCATCGATCACGGGTAAAACCAAGAATGAGTTTGCCAAATGGAGAGAAGATATCCTTAAGAATATTGCCATGTTGACGACCTTGATTGATTTTGGCGAGGATCATGATATAGAAGAAACCAACCAATTGTTTGACGATGTTGAAGCGGATATCATACAAGTGGAGCAGGAAATTAACGAATATCTTAATAAAGTCAGATCGTCTTCAATTCTATTGCGAGGAATTCAATTGGCATTGCTTGGTCCCCCTAATGCAGGAAAATCTTCCATTCTAAACATCCTTGCTAATAAGGAAGCAGCTATAGTTAGTGAAATTGCAGGAACAACCCGAGATGTATTGGATATCCCGCTTGAAATCGGAGGATACAAGGTAGTCTTGGGAGATACCGCTGGTATAAGAGCATTGAATGCAGCTGATAAAATCGAACAGGAAGGTATTAAACGTGCCAAGGCAAAATCTTTAAATTGTGATTTTGTTGTGGTTGTGATAGATCCATTACAAGATATGGATATGGATGACATGAGACTGCATTTACAATTATTGTTACAGAATAATAAACCAATGTTGGTTGTGTTAAACAAGGAGGATCTTTATCCGGGCGAGTCAGAAAGATTAATCAACGAATATTCTAAAAAGTTTAATATCTCACCAGACGTATTCAGATGCGTGTCTTGTGAAACAGGCGCCGGAATAAGCAAGTTAAGAGATACTTTAATCCACCAATTCAAGCATTTGTCTGATTCCGAAACCTCTGATCCAATCATTGTTTCTTCGAGAATCCAAGATCTTTTAGAGAACGATGTTTTATTCGGGTTCAACGAGTTCTACCGTTGGAAACAAGAAGATGATGTCGTGCTTGCAAGTGAATCTCTTCGACAATCTGTGGAAGGTATTGGGAAAATCACCGGACAAGCAATAGGCGTAGAGGAAATACTCGGGGTAGTCTTTTCAAAGTTTTGCATTGGTAAATAGTGAAACATACTGTACATAGAGAGTAATACAAGGGGGGGGGGGGTGAGGGGGTTACTAAGCATTGTTACAGACAACATAAAACGTAATTTTTTCAACGTCCCATGACATTTTCATTTGTTGTAATTGGTGTCTTGTATGTCTACCGGCAATTTCTTCGTTTGGCTCTGAGACAGCAGTAGGTTTGATTTGCTTGGACAAGTGTGGGGCTACTTTACATTCAAAACTCAACACATTTAATCCATAACTTAATTTAACGTCATACTGGACTCCCAACACGTCATCATCGGTTCGTTTTTCTTCAAAACAATCGTTGGCATTGGTGACTTCTTCATCATTAACAAATAATTTACATTGGAATTCTTCGTCGGATGTCAGGTTTAAATAGCCATGGCCATTGACTAAATCTTCTCGTTTAACTTCATAGAGTAAGTTGTGCAATGATGCTTTGAATGAAACAAATGGCAGTATATCGTTAGGCAAGGCCACGGTGTATGATTGTGAAGTGTATCCATTGGCAGGAACCTTGTATTCAAAGATTGTCGCCATGGAATGGAGGGGTTGTGTAGGGAAAAGACTCTTTTTTATATCTTGATTTCTTGGAAGTGGGAGTAGGTTATTTGGTATAGTTTTCTGTTGAACATATTGGGCAATTTGGGTAGATACTGGAACCGAAGAGAAGATTGAAGTTTCTTGAATGATTGAACTTTCACGTGGGAGTAATGGTAAAGTTTTACCTAGAGTGTTGTGAATTGAAGGTTCCACTATGATTTGCTTAGCTTCTTTCTTTTCAACCGGTTCGGTCTTGACTTCATCTGCAACATCTTCTTCCTCCACTACTTCGTCTTCATCTTCCTCCTTTGGTTTAACTTCCTTCTTTTTTCTAGGTTTCTTTGGAGTTTCTTCCTTATGTACACTAAGCTTCAATTTTGGTTTAGAAATCTTAAGTTTTAATTTGGATGAACCTTCAGCCTTAGTCTTTAATTCATTAAACTTTTCATCAAAGTATTCTTCCAACATGTTGGCATCTTGATGAATTTGAGCTGATTCATCATTATAAAGCCTAGCATTGTTGAAGATAAGAGCGGTGGTTTCATGGAACTTTTGCAAGTTGTCAGATACACTGGCTTTAGAATTAAACAACTTCTTCTTTTCTATTAATTGAATCACCTTGTTGAATGACATTGGTTTGGTCACAAAGTCTAAATAGTCACTGTAGTAATCAGTATCCACATCTTCAATAAAAGGAGCACTAATCACGCCTTCGTCGTCAAACTCATGATCAATGACATCATTCAAGATGCCGAGACACAAGTCGGGAAGGTCAGCATTGGTTATTCCCACTTCTTCTTGTTGTTGTGGTTCTTCCTTGACTTCCTTCTTTTTCAACTTCAACTTGATTTTGGGGTGGTGCTCTTCCTCGGTCTTGACTGAAGAATTTTCAAACTCCTTGACTTGATCTTTGACGAATTCAACAATCTTGTTAGCGTTAATCACAATCCAGGAATCGGCGTTGTTATACTTGGTAGCATTATCCAATAGCAATTGGAAATCAGCCAAGAATTCATCACAGGTGGTGTATGTCTTGATCCTCTTTTGGATGTCTGAGAGCGATATGGGCTGGTCAATAATTTGATAATAGTCGGGATATAATTTTTTCGAAGGTAATTTGACAAAGGGGAATGCCATTTGTTCGTCGTTTTCTTCTTCACGAAGGTTCATAACTAGGGTTAATGTCGATTGGAAGAATTGTTTCAAGTCCTCGGTAGAGTGACTCGAGGGTTGTTTAGATTTTTTAGCTGATCCAGCTGATGCGGATGCTGCTTTTCTCTTTGGTGCCATGTTGCAAGGTGAACGATGGGTGTTTGATTGGCTTCTGGGAGTGAGAACTAGAGATTGTGTTTACGTTTGAATTGTTTTGTGAGTAAGAAAAAATTCGCTTCTCAACGCAAGTTTGGAAAAGCCCTTGACTGGTGCTACCATGCGAGATGGCCAGCATCGAGAGTAAATTGCATACACTTGGCTGGGAAAGTTGTATAAATTAGAATAGTCACGGAAAAGATACCATACAAAGTTAGACAAGTTGTTGTGAAGGAGTTTAGCACGATGTATGTCTGTTTTGTACTGATTACTCTAGTGGTTGACATAGTACGCAGCGTTTGCAGTTTCCACGCGAGCAAATAAAGAAAATTTTGCAGGTTGGAAACCAGATTGAAAAATTGACTACTATCACATTAATCTCGTGTATAACGCACATGCTTCCCACAATGTCAGACCAGATCACCATATTGTACGGCTCGGAAACCGGCAATGCCGAAGAGTATGCCCGATATCTCCACTATAGGTTACGCAGAATGAACCTTAAACCGACCTTATCTCAACTTGACGAATACCCTTTGAAACAATTGATTACAAATACTACCCACTTGATAGTCATTTGTTCTACTACAGGACAAGGAGAATTGCCGAGAAATTCCAAGAAGTTTATGAAGTTCATCCTCAAGAAGAAGTTGCCTTATGATTTATTCCAACATTTGCGGTTGACCACCTTGGGGTTGGGCGATTCTTCATATACCAAGTTCAACTATGCTATACGAAAGATCCACGCGAGATTGGTGCAACTTGGATGCCAAGAACTTTCTCCAAGATGTGAAGCAGACGAAATGTCTGCAGAAGGAACCGATGGCTATTATCAAGAGTGGGAGAACCAACTAATAGAGGCGTTACAGAAGGATTTTCCTAAAGCCACCGGCATTAACGAGGACCTCTTGTTAATGCCCCAATATAAAGTGTCAACTAAAGCACAATCTCTTGAACAAGATTTCGCCCAGTTGAAGGTTTCACCCGACTTACAAGCAGGAACTGTAGTGTCAAATGACCGCATTACCACCCCAGATCACTTTCAAGATGTACGCGATTTCAGGATTAAATCTACCGATTTGGATTATTTACCCGGTGACACAGTATCGTTATATCCTGCAAACATGGATGAGGACGTAGAAGCACTATTGCAACTGCAACCAACCTGGCTTAAAATTGCTGACAAACCATTAACTATCTCCAGCCCACCGAAAATTGAAGGTGGATTCATTCCCAATCTCACATTAAGGAAGCTTATCAAGTATCATCTAGATATTATATCCATCCCCAGAAGAAGTTTCTTTTCATTGTTGTGGCATTTTGTGGATCCCTCGACCGAAGATGGACAACGTGAACAAGAGAAATTGCAAGAATTCTCCAATTTTGAAGACCCGGAATTGCTTTATGACTATGCAAACAGACCAAGACGGCTGATTCTTGAAACTGTTGTTGAATTTGAAAATAATTTAACCATTCCTGTGAATTATGTGTTGGATTTGTTTCCATTGATTAAACCGAGAATGTTCCTGATTGCCTCAAAACCTAGCTCAACCGAGTTGGAACTTGTTGTTGCTATAGTAGAGTATAAAACAATCATTAGAAGAATCAGACGTGGGTTATGTACCAGATGGATAAAAAGTTTAAAACCCGGTGATCTAGTAAGGTTTTCAATTCAAAAATCAAGCTTCAATTATAGAAATGAAAATTCAGCCCCACCAATAATAATGGTTGCACCTGGAACCGGTGTTGCACCTATGAAATCACTCATTGGCCAAGTTCTCTCGGAGCAAACCAACCAAGAACTATACCTTTTCTTTGGGTGTAGATTCAAAGACAAGGATCATTTAATAGACACGTTTTGGCCAGAATCGTATCCTAATTTACACATTTTCAATTGTTTCTCGAGAGATAAAGACAGCAAATACAAGTACGTTCAAGATGCATTGTTTGACCAGTATAAACTCATGGGTGACTTGATCTTGAACGAAAATGCAAAGATTTTTGTATGTGGATCAAGTGGGAAAATGCCCCGAGAAGTCAAGTTGACATTTGCAGAAATTGTGAAAAAGTACAGCAATATCTCTGACGAAGAAGCTCAGCGATATATCATAAGTTTAGAAGATAATGGTCGATACAAAGAGGATGCGTGGTAGTTATAGACTTTAGATCCAGTAAGATTCTGCATATAGACACCAAAAAATAAATCGCACACAAATTTTCAAAATTTTCAATATCCAATCTTCTCCACCAACTCTTGTAACCAACCAATGTTGAAGTTGTTTACTCCACGATCGCTTATATCGACAGTCAGATGTACGGCTAGAGCTTACTCCGCGCCCGTGAAATCCCTTACTGTTGATGGTAAGACTTATCCTAGTGACGAATGGACTAATATCCCCCCATTCATCCTCGACTTGATTCAAAGAAAATTGCACAAGAACCCTGACCACCCCATAGGTATCCTCCATGATTTAGTCAAAAAGAGCATGAACGGAATGGGATACACTATATACGATGAATTCCACCCAATAGTCACCAAATTCCAGAATTTCGATGTGTTGGGATTCCCCGAAGACCATCCTGGCAGATCCAAGTCGGACACTTATTATTTCAACAAGGAACACTTGTTAAGAACACACACCTCCGCCCATGAACATGAATGTTTCCAAGATTGTAAAACCCCGGGTTATTTAATCACTGCAGACGTGTATCGTAAGGACGAAATTGACCGTACCCACTACCCAGCATTCCACCAATTAGAAGGGGCAAGATACTGGTCTAGATTAGAACCAAACTACTTGGAGAAGATCCAACAAGACATTGACTCAATCCCTAAAACCAACATTATTGTCGAAGATCCATTCCGTGACCAGCCAATTACAGAAAACAACCCCAAGCAGACTTACATGACCCCCGAGGAAGTCCGCCTCGTGGCTACCCATTTGAAGAAAACCATTGAATATTTAGTCAACCAAGTATTTGAAAATGCAAGGGAGTCCGCCAAAAAGGCAGGTTCCACCGAACCATACCTTAATGAACCACTCAAAGTCAGATGGGTGGAAGCTTATTTCCCCTGGACAGGTCCATCATGGGAGATTGAAGTGTGGTGGAAGGGCGAATGGTTAGAATGTTGCGGTTGTGGTATTGTTCAGCGTCAAGTGTTGTTGAACTCGCAATTGGGTGAGGATAAAATCAGTTGGGCGTTTGGTATTGGATTGGACAGAATTGCGATGTTGTTATTTGGCATTCCTGACATCAGATTGTTTTGGTCCTTGGACGAAAGGTTCCATAAACAGTTCAAACGCGGGGAAATATCCACCTTTGCTCCGTATTCAAAATACCCTGGTGTCAAAAGAGATGTTTCGTTTTGGTTGCCTAGCGAATCAACTTTACATTGCAATGATGTCATGGAAATTGTTAGATCTCATGCTGGTGATATGGCTGAAAGCGTTGAAGTCGTGGATGAATTTGTCCATCCTAAAACCGGTAGAAAATCTCAATGTTACAGAATTAACTACCAATCCATGGAAAGAAACTTGACCAATCAAGAAATTAACGTGATTCATGGTAACGTTGAGAATGACTTGACTACCAGGTTTGATGTTGAAATTAGATAAATCCTTACATGTATATAGATAAATGAGGATACTACAATAAAAGTAAACTCTTTCATAGAGTTCTTGTAGAACAATCAGTGGCAATAACTACCACATGTAAAGGCTGTTGGTTACCCGAGTCAATATAATATCAGGTTATTTGTGAATATTATTTTTTTTACTAGCTCGTATATTAGCTGCAAGTATAAAATGGGTGGCAAACTAAGCCCATTAGGGTTATTACTATAAATACTCCTTATTTCTCCATTTCTCCCATTACCAATTCATTTCAATTATCAATATTCTAGAAAGAATAAAAGTCAATTGAGTAATCTATTCATTATGAGACATCCTGGTTTTTATGGTCCTGGTTTTTACAGACCTGCAGGCGGGTTTGCCAAACTCGTGTTAATTTTTGCAACTGTTTACGCTGCCAATGCATTATACCATCACAATCATGATGGTTCCCATTCCCACTGCAGAAGAAGAAGAGACAGAGGCGCAAGTGGACCAGGAAATAGTGACGAATTCAGAAATTACCATGAAGGAGGTCGTGAACCCAGCGCAGATTACCTTGACAATGGTTCCAATAGGAGATAAGCTATTAGTGGTACTTGTATATAGTTTAAATAAACCCTCATGTATATAGAAAATGAATAGTTTATCGGTTTTTATGCAACTAATCTGAAGAAAATTTACTGTAATTAAGAATATTAATCATATTCAGTCTTTGTTCTACTGTGCAACAACGTTCATTCAATATTTTACCTGTTTTAGATTAGTACATTTTAACTTTTCTGACTAAGTAGAACCAAAAGTTAACCAAACATATATTGGATACATCTAATTGATGTAAATGTTCTATTATCTCAAAAATTAAATGTATTAGAGCTATATTACATGACTAAAGAGTCTATTTACAGTAGAGTTTATGACTTGTACGGTTAGCTTTTCAATTGCAAGGTTTGGTCATAGTAATTGTTTTATGTATGAGAATTGATATGTTGCAAAATATGAAACCATGAATCATATAGTTTGACCGAAAAAGAAAACTTCATATATTTATAACATAGAGGTGAGCTTTACACCATACTGTATGCGAGCTATCCAAGTTACTTTTCAAACTTGTGAAGGTATTTTTTTAAAATTTTTAAAATTTGATACTTATTTCGAAGTTCTCACTCTAAAAATTGCTACAATATATATTCAACAAAAATTGAGACTAGATATCAATCAATAATTCAATAGTACTCTGACATTACTTTACAACGTTAAGAACCAACGAAAACCTTGTTAATAAGTTTGGCTATTCTTCCCATACAAAAAAAGTCATGCCATTTTTTTTAGGTTGCACTCCCCTCTTTATATCCCGCAAAAAAAACAATTTGCAATCGTACTTAATCTGCTTCCACCCCTCCTTGAAATTTCGATTTTTGTTTCCACATCTTAGTTCAACCCTATATTGAACGCGCATTATTATGGTTCCTGTTAGTGCTGTTGTTACTGTTGTTGGGGCCGGATACCTTGGCTACACTCTCTGCAAGACAAATCATCCTCAATCGTGTCATTATTGCCATCATCATTCTCGGTGCAAGACGTGTAATAAGGAATACGATGATATGAATTTGGATTTTAGAAAACAAATGTCCTACTGAATATTTACTTTTGATTAACTACAAGTGTATAGTTTTAATGAATGTTATGATATTATGTCAATAAATAGTAGATAGGTGGGTCTATCTGGAAATTTAAGACAGTGTTTTGTAAGATCTGACACAGGGAATAAGTAAACAATTGTTTATGTTTTTGAATGCGGCCCACCTTTAACGAATTATAACTAAAAAAAAAAAAGAATTTTCTACAACACTGGCAAACTCTATTTCTAAATCTTGCATAGACCATGCAACTCGCTTAAAAATAAGTTGCAGCACAACAGAATTCAGCACAATGGATAATAGAGATTCTGTAATGAAATGAAATTAGCAAGTGTAAATTAAATCAAACTACGGTTAGTTTCTTTTTTTGAACAATTTATAATTCTAAACGGTTACTTAAATATGTTAATTACATAATTATCTAGATCAAATAAGCGACAACACCAGCAAGGGCACCAGCAACGAAACCATTGGCAACCAAGTTACCAGCAGCATTAGCAGAAGTAACGGCAGAAGTTTCAGTTTCATTGGATTTCTTAGCATCTTCCTTGGTAATGTTAGCACAAGTTAATCTAGAGTTGTCACTGGCATGGATAACAACAGATAATCCACCAATGTAAGCAGCATTGTCTGGGTTTAAGGAGATGTAGTTGTCGACAAATTCAGTTTGGAATGGACTAGTAGTGATATTTCCGTGTTTACCGGCTAAATCACCAGCTTCCTTACCAGCAGCAACGGTAGAAGTGGTGGTTCCATTGAATGGGTTCAAGTGACCCAAGGTACCAGTACAGTTACCATCGCTTGGAACTGGCTTTTCGTGGATGTGGTATGGGAATGGACCACCTTGAGATGGCAATCCTTGAACATCAACATTGACCAAGACAGATCCATTCTTGGCAGCTTCGAATTGAACGGTACCGGAGATGTTGGACTTGGAATTTGGAACAAATTTAGCAACATAAGTTACTCCTTGCGGAGAATCAGTAGAAACTGGGGCATTTTGAGCTAAGGCGAGACTGGAAAGGGCTAAAACGGTGATAGAAGATGTGGAAACCATGATGACAGTTGATTGAAGAGCAAATTTCAATTACTAGAAGGGGAAGTTGGAAATATGCTCTATTTATACACAGTTTAAGCGTTTAAGCTCTTACACATGTTTGTTTCTTTGTTCAACCTTAAGGTCAACAATTAACAATGAAATTCATGGGTGCAAAACTAAGCTTTTTTTTTGGTTTTTTTGTTTTTCCAATTGTTTTCCCAATCAAGTAATCGTTTAATTATACAAAAACAAGCCCCTGATATTCAACAGTTTTATCTATAAGATCTAAGCAATGATACACTTGAAATTGGTCAATGTGAAGTCTCAACCAACTTCATATATCTTACTTTGAATCTCACGAAGAATGTTACAGATATTGATACAACCATATGATTAAGTCAAGGCATAGTTATTCTAAGGCGTTATTTCAGGGGATCTGTAAGGGGAACAACTGTCACCGATAACAATGGGATCTTTCTGAAAACCGGATATTAATTCGCTTACCGGGAAGATCCAACAATGTTGACTTCGTTGGTATGAAATTAATGTAGAGATTGGTTGAATCTTGACGTGCTCATTGTTTTTAGTTTTTGTGTAATTCCGGTGATCGTTTTGATGCCAACAATTCAGCCAATGACAGAATTGTAGTTTCTATTAAATCTATAGTTTGCGAGGGAGATTCTCTGATTCTCGCCCTTTGTTTGATGTTTAGTCAGATGTGCTATTTTACCGAGGACCAATTAAATGATATGCTGAATCTAACTGATGCCATCAGATAAGCTGCTAGCAATATTTTAACGGAAGCTTTAAGGAACTCACCCTGTTTTGAAAATTCCTTTCCTGGGAATTGAAAACTTATAAATTCAATTGCTATTTGGAAAAGGATAACATTCTCATTTTGTAATGAGCACCTCTTGATTGAGTAAGGCTGACTAGGAAAGATTCTAACAAAAAAAAGAAACCCGACTCTAGGTTATTGGTTTGAACAAGTACTGCATATTGGTCCGATTAGAATTTGGCAAGATTTAACATTCACTTTCAAAACAAATTGACCCACTTTTTTTGGTTGTTAATCAATCCAGTTCTCCATAATGGAATCCAATGGGAAACACCCTACAGTAACCAATTAACACTCACATGATCATATCTAAAGACTAGAACTAACAGTTATACGATGTCAATTGTTGGGTTTGAATAGTTTGCCAGGACGACTTGCGAATTGAAACTTACGTTGATCTGACTAATTACAACAAAGTTTTGTTCGCTCACTAATCGTATGGTGTTGTCACTTTCTACCAAGTATCAGTTAATTGTCTCATTCTCGTTTAGAATAGGATGAATTTGTTACAGTGTTTATAACAAACATCGGTCCGACAGCAAGGTTCTGCATATAAGAAAACAGGCACCCCATTGAATTTTCTTGATTGCTCAATGGCGAAAAGGCTGGGGGAACACTCTCATTTGTGACATGTGATGTTTTTTTTGCGGAAAAACCAGTATCACTAAAAATCTCACATTTCCTTGCTTCCCGATTTGTACTTAAATACCTACAAACACCTTAAGAATGTCGATCCCTATTCTTGGTAGATTACATATAACTGATTGGCCAATCATCGCCATCTCGTTCTTGTTAGCCTGGATTGAATTCATAATATCGATAATTACTAATTCCTTACCTTCACATGTGATCGATGTGTTCACTGTGGTTACCAAGTTCATATACCGCTTCACCAGAAATCCAATAAATTTGATCATTAGACATAAGAAGGACGATATCCATCAAGATGAAGAGAAGTTTACATATCTGTACATCAACTCAGATTTGCCTAATCTCACTAGAAAGCAATACCAAACCATGATTGAGTTGTTAAATGCTGATAGAATTGAACAAATGGTTCAGTTGTTTGGATATGATATTGAAAGTCGAATTGTCAAGACCAAGGATGATTATTTGCTTACTATTCATAGAATTAAAGGCCGTGATAGACCCAGCAATGGCAAGGTTATTTATTTGCATCATGGATTGTTGATGAATTGTGAAATCTGGTGTACTATGATTGAGAAGTACAACAATTTGCCATTTTTGTTGTATGATTTAGGATATGATGTATGGATGGGAAACAACCGTGGTAGCAAATACAGTCAACGTCATTTATTTTACAAGCTGAATTCTGTCCGATTTTGGGATTTCTCTCTTGATGAATTTGCTTTGTTTGACATTCCAAATACGATAGATTATATTTTAAAGGTTTCTGGAGCTGAGAAGTTAACTTATATTGGGTTTAGTCAAGGTTCTGCTCAAGCATTTGCCAGTGTTTCTGTGAATATTGATTTGAATGACAAGATTGACCAGTTGATTGCTATAAGTCCAGCTACAACCCCACATGGGTTATATTCCAAGTTTTTGGATATCTTGTTGAAATCAAGTCCCAACATCACATATTTGTTATTCAGCAGGAAAGTGCTTATGCCGTCGTGTCTTTTCTGGCAGAAGATTATGTATCCTCCATTATTTGATACTATGATTGATATTTCAAATTATTTGTTATTTAATTGGAAGGCGGAAAATATTGATAAGTTGCAAAAGTTGAGTAGTTATGCTCATTTATATTCCACTACCAGCGTTAAGTGTGCTGTTCATTGGTTTCAAGTCATGAGTAGCAAGAATTTCCAGATGTATCATGATGCAACTACCAGCTTGCTGGGATTAAATCCAATTAGTTATCCATTAAAGAATATCCAAATTCCAATCCATTTGATTTATGGGACTGCTGACTCATTAGTTGACATTGAAGTTATGAAGAGCCAGTTACCAGATAAAACGACTACTGTGCACCCGGTGCCTAATTATGAACATTTGGATAATCTTTGGGGAAGAGATGTTCATGAATTAGTGTTTAAAGAAGTTTTACGTCGATTGGGTGAAAACACCGATGATTTGTTTTATCGGTTAAGTCTTTTGGAGAATGATAGGAACCCCAAGTTGATTGAAGATATTATAGTTGACGTTGGAGAAGACGAGGCTACTTTGAACCAACAATCATACTTGAAGATGGCGAACAATAGCAATAGTAATGGACTTAGCCCGGTTAGCCATGTAGAAAATTTAGATTACGGAACTGACCGACGTTCTACAGTGGGGACTGGCATTTTCACATAAGCTTTACGATGTTTTATTTTACAAGAGATACCGGAATTATTACGGTACACAACTATTAATAGTTAGGTTTATAAATTATATATACACTACGTTTATAGGAAACAATTAGTTTATAAATGGTTAGCACCGTAGTTTGTTGTTGAAGAGCGTTGCAGCAAAAAAAAATCAAAAAAAAATCAAAAAAAAAGGAGGCAGAGACAAAGGAAGTGGCGCATTTACGCATGGCATATATTAGTAATTGCACATTCTTACGAACCAGCTCTAGAACATCGAACGTCTTTGGCGAGTACTTTAGATTAACTCGACTATAGTTTAGTTATAGTATACCACAAACAGGTCCGATTAAGCTTTGGTGGGGTCAGAAAGCTGCCAGGACAGGATACTCCTGCATATTGCTAGAGCCAAATTTTGCAATTTTGTGTTACTTTTGAACTTGTTGCACAATTTTCTTTTTCCGGTTTCTTTTCCAATAGCAGCAAAAAATTAACACTGATTTTTTTTTTTATTATTTTTGAGCTTTAATTTATTTTTTTTTGCCCTGTTCAAAATTGTCATTTGGCAAAAAATTAACTCTAGAGTCACCACCCATTCAACAACAATCAACTTCTTCGTCAAATCACCTGCAGTTATTCCCAAACGTCACATCCAGCTGCATCATCCATCAATCTATACCTGCAGCCATGACTACTCAGACTAAGGATTTGAGTGACTTTGTATGTATTCGTCAATTAACGTGTGCACAACAATCCAGTGGCTGTCAACAGTTTCATCGACCCCCCTCCACCCCTGGATACCAAACGCTCAATTTACTAACAGAACAACAGTGTCTATCCTTCCCCAAACCTATAGATGAACTACATCCAGATGGTATGTATTATATGTGGAAATAAACATTACTCCAGAAGCTATACTAACACTAATTAGAACTCGTAAAGAAGATCAGCCAACGCATTCCTCGCTCATTGCCTGCTTGTGACAATTACTACCATGCACCTGCACCAACAAATTCAAACACAACTCCAGAGAAGGAGGATCCTATCGTAAAGGAACTTCTGAAGTTGTATCCTCACAAATCAGGTGTGGTTACGTATAGGGTTGACCACCACGAAGAAAATGAAATCGTGGTGTATTCCGGCAAATTGCAAGAATTGTTGTATTTACTTCTTGAGGAGAAACATCTTGATGATAACATCCGGATTTCAATTGAATCTTCCTTGTTTGACTTGACCTGTTATTTACCTAATCCCCAGGTTGAAGAGCAACCAGAGGAACCAGAGGAGATACCTAAATTAACCAGGAAACAGAAACTTCGAAAACAATATTTGTTAAAACCAAACGATGCAGTATCCCACTTGTCGTATCCTAATAACTACCGGTCGAAAATCGTCATTGACAATTATGAATATTTACTTAAATTTTCATCCACCTATTTTAATCTTTCCCTTGCATCCCACATCACCAAATTCATGGTTGAGTTGATTTACAGCTTGAATTACTGGGAAGTAGTCCATTTAGTTTATATGAACCCGGACATAACTTACTTTTTAAAGTTGATTGATTTTGAAATTATCGAAACTTCATTTGGGCCTTTGATTAAACCCCCTGAAAATTATTTATGTGATGACATGTTACAGGGATTACAATATCCTTTCCCATATCCATTTTACAACTATTCCTATCATTCATTTGACTCGAGAATTGAGCAGAACAAGTTTGATTCTGTCAAGATTAATCCATACTTGGGTATTAGTTTGAAGCAACAGGATATGGAACCACCAAAGAAGAAGAAGAAGCGTGGAAGAAAACCAAAGTTGAGATTAGAAACTGAAGACATTGAGGAACCAGTTGATGAAGAAGCCGTAAGTCCCAAGCATCAAGATTCTCCAGACTATGAGGAACCACAAACATTTGAAGTTGAAAGAGATGATGATAAAGATTTGAGCACGACTGAAGAAATTCAATCTGTCAAGGAAGAAACTACTTCGATTAAACAAGAGCCACAACAAGAATATTATGATACACCTACTTTACCGGGTCAAGTTCAGCAAATGCCACATCCACAACAGGAACAAAATGTTCCCCCACCACCACCACCACCTCCTCCCCCTCCTCCTCCACAAGTATATGGGCCTCCTCCTTCTTTGGCAATGTATGCCATGAGTCGACCCATGCAACCTCATGAACAATATCTGTACTATCAATATCAACAACAGGATCCCCAACAAGGTACATCTCCTAGAGAATTACCTATACCACGTGTATCTCCGGATAACCAGGGCCAACAACAGCAGCAGCAACAACAACAGCAACAACAACAACAGCAACAACAACAACAGCAACAACAACAACAACAGCAACAACAGCAGCAGCAACAACAACAACAACAGCAACAACAGCAGCAGCAACAACAACAACATTCTCTTCCTTCTATCCAAGTGCAACCTGAATATCAACCGGTTTTGATCAATCAACGGTATGAATATCGTCCTGGAGAGGTGTTACCTCCAATAAATAAACTAACTGAACCCCGTCAAATACAAGATCAACAGCTGCAACAATCACAACAAATGCCTATGTTTCCATTTCAAAACCAATTGAAATTCATTCCCCAATCACCCAACCGTGCTCAATCCAGTGGTGGCCCACTTGCGATCAATACCAGTTCTATTTCGCCTACCATTGACTCTCCTCAATCTGGATTGCTTGGTTCTCCTCGTGTAGATGGAGATTCAAGCATGCATCAAATGATGGATCAATCATATATGATGGATGATAAGGGCAAAAAGAAGCCTGGGGTAATTCATCAGTGTCATTT
The DNA here is from genome assembly GCF_000223485.1 of Spathaspora passalidarum NRRL Y-27907. NCBI lineage: Eukaryota > Fungi > Ascomycota > Pichiomycetes > Serinales > Debaryomycetaceae > Spathaspora > Spathaspora passalidarum. Next base: position 2,023,397 of record NW_006767427.1, on the reverse strand, counting down.
GACCGATCCCACCACCATGTCGAAATGTCTCAAGATTTTCTATGGAAAGAATGAATTGTTGAGACATCAGGAATTTGTTCATGCGACGAAAAAGAAGATATACAAATGTATTTACTGTTCAAGAAACGGGGCAAAAGTGCAAAGCTATCCTCGTCATGATTCATTGGCTAGACATATCAGGAGAAAACATGGGGTCACTGGAAAGGAAAATAAAATGGCGGTGAATTATGCCAAGGAAAATGTCGAGATTATTGATGAATCGAACCAATTGGTGACCCAGCCTCATAATTTTGTTGAGCCTTTGCCACATCCTGGATTTTTGAATCAGGATTACCTGGTTAAGGATACAGGTGGGTTTTGGCTGTTCAGAAGTAAAGGTCAGGGTGAAGGTGGATATGAACAGCAGCAGCAACTGTCGTCACCGAACCAGCAACAGCAGCAGGCGATTCTGCCAGAAATTCAACAAGGACCTCAGCAAGGACCAATTATATCATTACCTCCATTGGGAGCCAGAGACGATGGACAATATCAAGGACAACCGCAACAGCAATCTTCAATGCCAATGTATATGCCAGTGCAAGCTACTTTAATAGGTGTTCCTGAATACCGACCCAATGCACAGGCACAAGCACAAGCACAAGTACTGCCACAGGTTGAACAACAGCCTACACAGCAACAACAATCACAGCCTAATCCAACGAGTGGACGAACTACCACGGTACTTCCACTGATGCATGAATTGGATAGTAGTCATTCCTTTGGTATCCACAGTAGACCATTTGCAGATTCGGATCAACATAAATCAGGAAGTTGAACTGAATACTGTTACTTACGTTTATATTTAGTAGCATATATAATATATTAAACTAATTCCATGTGTAGATTGCTCGTATCGCCTTTACTAAAATACTAACATAGTTTATTTTTTCGTTTGGTTGCAAATTGTTCCAACAAAAAAAAAAAAAAAAAAACAAAAAATTGGTCACCTGGGCAAAAACTTTAATTTTTTAGTTCCGCTCCGGGTAACAATACAAAATGGTCGTGTATTGGTGCACAAAATATTTCTTATTTTGTAGTATTTGGTTTTATCCTTTTTAAACTTTGCAGTCTGCTGGTATTTTAGAAGTGTGTAGCAGCAGGACTAGCATTGAGCAAACCTATAAAATAGTTTTGTAGATTTAATAGAATCAATTGTAAATGAAAAATATATTAAAGAAGAAGCGAAGGTGGTGGTCCATGAAATGTGTATGGAGTTGTCATTCATATTTTAAGGATTTTTATTATTTTTGGTTAATATTTTTGCATTCTATTACGTCAAAATCAAATACAAACAGATACGTTGTAAAATATACAACAGAAATCGGTTCTATTAGATATATATCCATTTGACTTCTCCCATTACAACAACTATGGTCCATCTCATATTAAACTCATCCTCGTATTTCTTATCGTTGGAAATTCACTTCCAAACTAATTCTGATTTGACCTTAAAATTCTTAGCCTTTTTTTTTATTTTTTTTTTTTTGCATTCTCAAATTTCGCATTTTCGCATTCGCTTTTTTTTTGGTTGTTGCTGAAAAAAATTGCTAAAGGTTTCCCTCAATTAAAATTAACATAAAACCAACCTCAACAAACTATCACCATCAAGTGTGTCTACACTAGCTAACCTTCGGCAACAGTATCTACTGATATATATAATTCATTTGATCCGATAGATTCACGAGATCAGAATACACAGCTTGATTAATACGTCACCACTTTTGCAAAGTTAAATTCAAAATAGCTATCAATTGCCGCACCCCTAACTTATCAACCACGAGTTTAACCACAACACTAACAACATCTACTTGCTTCTCATATTATATCAGTCAAGAATTTCTGTTTATTCAATTAGCTAGATTGTTTTCTCCATGATTGTTCCTTCCCTTGCATCTCAGGCTCTACCAGTCCAGTCGTCATCCGTTTCATCCAATCCATATTATTCGCCAACAGTAAACATGGCTCCAACATTACAATCTGACCGACCGCAACTCCCATCAAACACAGCTATGCCAGTTGCGTTTGCTTCCAGTGGCAATACAGCTGCTTCCACTTCTCCTGATACCACCACCAATTTAAGTTTCCCACCGCAAGAAGAAATCGATGACCGTCAATTGTCATCTCAATCGGACCCCATACTGACCATTCAGGAAAAATCCATGCCTTTGAGCCAACAGATATCTATTTTGACAGTAGCTAATCCGTTGAATATCACCGAATATGCTCACCATTTGAACCGGTTGGCGAGGTTATTGTACGACAATACCGAGAACCCCCAGGTTAGTCCACAGGAATTAGAAGCAGTGAAACTGAAATTCTTCACATTGATGGATGAGTTGTACAAGTTTATTAATTATGATGATCCCGTAAATTCAAAATTGTATTTGATTATTCAGTATAATTTTGATATTTTCATTACAATTGCCACAAATTGCAAAACTTTGGAAATCGCCACCAAAACAATTCGATTTTTAACATCGGTGATTATGAATTTGAATTACTGGGAAATTTACAATTTATTGAATTGGAAACCGGTGATTTATCATTTTTTAACCGTGATTAATTTCGATTTGAATGATTGTTATACCCAGTTTATCAACGATTATCAGAAATTCTCCTATTCTAAAGTACACCAACCATTACCCAGACCACGCGAACGGTCTAGAAAAACCCGAAGAAGTAAAGTAAAGAGAAAATCTCACCCTCTGCCAAGCTCAGACAATACCAATGAGTTTGATGAAGAAGACGACGACGTGGATGAAGAATTGGATGAGGATTTCTTTAGTTTGAATCCAGATACTGCTGAACATGATAAATTTGTCAGTGACCGAGTGGCAGAATTGACACCAAAAGAAAAGAAGAAATTGCGAGCCGAAATGAGACAGCAGCGAGAAGAAACCGATGGCAAATTACAAGGCCATAAGATTATTAAAAAGACGCAAATCAACAGGTCTAATAAATCTTCTAATTATGACCCAGATGTCGTGCATGAATGTCAATTACCTTCTCCTGATGAACCCAACAAGTTGTGTCTTCGCCGTTTCTCAAGAAAGTATGAATTGATTAGACACCAAGAGACAGTTCATTCGAAGAAGAAAAAGCTATTTAAATGTTATGTTTGTGTTAAACAAAATCCTGGCGTTGGCCCCCGAATATTCACTCGTCATGACACATTAGCAAAGCATATTCGAGTAAATCACAAGATTTCTGGCAAGGAAGCTAAAGCGGAAGTGGCATATTCCAAGAAACACGCCGAAGTTGTGGAAGAAGGAGATATAACCGTTCATGTAGGTAGAAGAAAGACTAAGGTTGATTTTGAATTGAGAGCTCACATGGAAAGAAGAAAAAGTGGCGGCAAAGATTCTCCAGAAGGGGACGATTCAGGTTATTTAGAAACGACTGATTTGGACTCTGGTGACGAAGAAGTTACATTTAATAATTAGTATATATTTTTTTAATATATGTTGTTCTAACTATACATATTTATACAGTTTTACAAACTGGCTTCATATTGTTGTTGATCAATAATTGCTTGTTTGATTTCCTCATCGTCAATTTCCGCTAATAACTCCTTGGAAAGTTTCAGTAATCCCGTTACTGGTTTAACCAGGCCTACCATTTTCACGTTGTATTTTAATCCTGGTTCCGTTTCACCATCATATTTATATACCTTATAATGAGTTGGTTGACTGGATTCAGGATAAAAGGTCAAATTAGAATATATATCCTTAACACCTTTATTCATCAATTGTGAACGATGTTCCATTAATTTATGATTATATTCTTGGGTCTGCTTGGCAATTTGATACATCCAAGAAGGATCAGACTGATAATTAACAATAGGTGTAGCAGTTAACGGGGTTGCACCACCTCCACTGCCCACAGAAACCCCATCACCAAATATAGTGGAAAGTTTACTTTGATTAGGAAATAATTCATTTGGATCAGCATAGTCTCCAGCGATATCACCGGCATCAATTGCTCGTTGTTCCCAGAAATCATCAATAACTTTCTTACCTTGTTTAATCATCCTAGCTCCAAATTCACGGAAAATAGACCTAGCGGCAACTAAGTTAACCGATCTACCTTTGTAAGAATTAGGAATCAATCCACGGTTTATTAAGTCCATCTTCTCTTCATGGGTACACACTTTCTTGAATAATGTTCTATGAGTCTTGAATAAAAGATAGGAATCACGGAATCCAACCAACCGGGCAGGTTCAGTCGATATCATATACAATTTATCACCTTTGCCTAACAATTTGAATGTCTTCATTCGGAATTCACGGCCACCTTGTAAATTCCCAAATTCATCAATCTTTTCTTTTCCCTTGGGATCTTCATGATTGATAACAACTTCATCGTCAATGACACTAATTGGGTTCCCATCAGCATCAAACACACCTTCTTCCAACACAGTGAATTTAGTACGCTTTCTTCCTCGTTTTTTTGGTCCAGTCTTGACTTCTTCTCCCTCTGCTGGTTCTTGCTTGACTTCGCCATCTTCAGGCTCTTGAGTTGCTTCTTCTTCTTCTTCCTCCTCCTCTTCGTCTTGGTTTTCTTCATCTTCAGGTTCATCCTCTTCATCATCGTCAACATCACGAGAAGATGATTTTCGTTTCCTGGATCGACGTTTGATTATGGAATCTTCGTCCACGTCTTCATCTTCTTCTTCCTCCTCCTCGTCTTCCTCAGCTGCTTCTTCCTCTTCTTCAACGTATTCATCATTCACGTCATCTTCTACTTCATCAACTTTGACATCCTCAAGCTCGTCGACTTCAGGTTCTTGTTTGATTTCACCTCTACGTCCTCTTTTCGCCATGGTGTGTTGGTTGTTTTGACTTTAATCAAGTGAATTCAATTGTTAATTTTTCGCACTTAAAAATTTTCTAGTGCGAATTCCTCAACAAAATACATTGCTACGACTAATTTCATATATTTCTATTTACAAGGTTTAAAATATACTTATTCATTATCCTTATGCTCATTTTCAGGTTGGTTATTCTCAAATGCTGGTTTTCCAGCAAGGTACTTGTCAAATGCATCATTATTCTCAGGGAACGGTCTCTTTCCCAACAATCTAATCATGTCTTCTCTAGTAATAAACTCCTTCTTTAACAATTCTTGAGCAACTAATTCAACTTCAGCTGACTTTTCAGTTAATAACTGCTTACATGCTTCGTAGCAATCACCCACAATCCTCTTAACTTCATTATCAATGATTTTATTAGTAGCATTACTGAAAGGTTTAGTCATGGAGTCATTTTGTCTCGAGTCAACATAATTAACCATCCCAATCTTAGGCGACATACCAAATCTCAACACCATGGCTTGGGCAAGTTGAGTCACCTTCTTGAAATCATCATATGCACCACCAGTGACAGATGGAAAGTGTAATTCTTCAGAAACACGTCCACCCAAAGTCATAACCATACGGTCTCTCAATTGTTTAGTATTCATCAAATGTTCATCTGGGGGTAAATATTGAGCATATCCAAGAGCAGCCAGCCCACGAGGAATAATAGACACTTTCAATAACGGATGGGCGTTTTTCAAGTACCAGCCACAAACAGCATGTCCGGCTTCATGGTAAGCGACAATCTTCTTTTCTTCAGGATTCAACAATTTAGACTTCTTTTCAATACCACCAATAACACGTTCAATGGCCAATTCAAAATGTCTCAAGGTAACAGTTTCAGCATTGAATCTAGCAGCAATTAATGCAGCTTCATTACAAACATTGGCAATGTCTGCCCCTGAGAAACCAGGAGTTAATGCAGCAAGTCTACCTGGTAAATCGGAATCAATATTTGGTTGTAAAGTAATCTTCTTTAAATGAACTTGGAAAATCGCCTTTCTATCTTCCAATTCTGGATTATCAATATGGATATGACGATCAAATCTACCTGGTCTCAAAAGGGCACGATCCAAAATATCAGCACGATTAGTACCAGCCAAAACAACAACATGATCAGAACTTTCAAACCCATCCATTTCCACAAGCAATTGATTCAAAGTGGTTTCACGTTCATCAGAACCACCAGAGAAACTTCCTTTACCTCTCAGTTTACCAATAGCATCAATTTCATCAACAAAGACAATAGAAGGTGCGTTTTCTCTGGCAGTCTTGAATAAATCACGAACTCTGCTGGCACCTACCCCAACAAACATTTCCACAAATTCAGAACCGGAAACAGAGTAAAAAGGAACTCCGGCTTCACCGGCAGTGGCCTTAGCAATAAGAGTCTTACCAGTACCTGGTGGACCAGAAAGAATAGCACCACGAGGAATCTTGGCTCCTAATTTCTCATATTTTTCTGGATTCTTCAAAAACTTGACAAACTCCATAACTTCTTGTTTAGCTTCATCCATACCAGCAACATCTTTAAAGGTTATATTGACATCAGTCTCAACATTAAATTTCTTGGCCATAGATTTACCAAATCCAAATGCGCCTCCTCCCATTTGGGACGATGCCTTTTTTGTCATGTAATATATGGCCCCAAGGAACAATATAGTTGGTAATAAGTTGATAGCCATCTTGGACATACCACCAGCAGTGGTGTAAACAATAGGAATTCTCATGTTTGGTTCAATACCATACTTGTCTTGCACATCACGGAGGTTACGTTCAAATGTTTCCACTGAACCAATTGTAAAGTAGAATTTACCTGGATGATGAGCATATTGTGCTAATCCATTTTGATTCAATTCAATAACTGCAGTTTTGTTGTTGACAACAACAATCTTGGACACAAGATTCTTGGCTAAGAAGTTTGAGGTGAAGTCTTGGAAAGTTATCTCATTCGAATCATCCAGTTTAAACACATCACTTAATATGTACAAAGTAAGCCCTATAAGAACACCCACTTGGAACAACTTCTTAGGATCTATTTCTATGCTAATTACCTTAACACCCTTTTGCAGGTTCTTTTCCTTCTTGCTAGATCTCAGTTTTTTGCCTGAGCTCTTTGGACTCTTTCCATCTTGGAAGAACGCTTCTTCAAATCTCTTGCGCGCTTCTTCTCCAGCTTTAAATGCTTCATATTCGTTTGGACAAAGACCACATGTTAACTCGCCATTATTGGCAAATGGAACTGATGACAACACCTCAAATATGTTGAACCAGCCTTCAACGGCCTTATCTGGGAGGTGCATTTGCTTAGCAACTGAAGGAACATCGGCTTTATGGTCAGCACCATTCAATGCATCGTATTTCACAAATAACTCCCTCACTTTCAGGTTACTCCATTCCAATTCATCCAAGTACAGGTAGTTATTAGCAAGGGAATAGTAGACATGGAAATTAAACAAGATTTCCTCCTTGGTTAATTCAGAATATTTGTCCCCATATCTGTTGGCAAATTCTTTTTGAAGATCTGAAATTGAGGTAGCAGCAGCATATCTGGCAACCACATCTGAATCAAGGCAAAACAGACAAAATTTTTCCAAGGTGTATCTGTGAACAATCACTGATCGTTCTACATACTCCAAGTTGAACGGATCTTCCGGCAATTGGATCTTAGGAGCCCTCGTTATCTTGGGATGTGGAGGACCTTCTTGTGGGAATATCGAAATTGGGTTCTTTTTAAGTTTTTCAAAAAATGAATTGAGTGGGTCCCGGTTGTCATTCTTGTTCAATGCAACCGGGGTGACATGGATGTTTCTTCGAAAGTGAACAGCCAGACAAGCAACAAGGTTGCGAGTTGGCCTTGCTAACCTTCTCAAGCCGACTAATCGACTTCTTGCAGTGATCATACTCATGATTTTATATGCTGTTATCTGGTGTATGAGATAATCCATGAATCTTCAAATTTTTTGCCTCTGTGAAGTTTCCAGTAGATTTTGGGCCTTTTGCACGACAATTTTTTTTTTTACAGCATTGGGGCGGATGGCGGGGCGGAGATTGAATTTACTGCGAAAAAATGCATCAGTCACCAACAAACCAATACCACTAATCAATATTCGTTAATTAAAAGAATAATTACGACATATTACAACCCAAAAAAAATACTAAGCACTAGACTAACCGCCAATAAATAGAGTCTTAGTATTGTTAAACTGAAATTATTTGATGAATAATTCAGTTCTCCGTATATGTCAGATGTAGTTGTGTGCCATTGGATCTCTCCATCATTACTTACAATAACTTTACCAGGGCAAGTTTCAGGTTCACATTCGGTGAAATTAGTGGTAGTGATGCAAGTGATGGACTCAATTGTACCAAGATCTATGGTAGTACTGAACCTTTTCCCTTTGGAATTAGTGACCATAACTTTTCCAGTTCTACTTGCTCCAGCCTTGTCTACATATGTAGTAGTGTAGGTTGTAGCACCTTCTTTATATTTCTCAGATTCTGGATTCTCGTTGGTTTTAGCAGAATTTGCTTCTTTTGTTGCTCTAGTAAGCATTTCAGGAGCTACAGTCTCATCACTTTCAGCATTCGTGTTGTAAAACATTTCCTCCAAAGTATGAATCTTGGTATACCAAAGACCCCGTTCATCCGTTTGCACTTGCACAATACCAATATATGTAGTGGCTTCTCTTTCAAATGTGCTAGTATATGTTGATGATATTGGGTCCAGCTCACATTCATCAACCAACAATGGAGAATCATAAGGAAATACCCCACAATCACTGTCATCATTTGCATCAGGAGGAACTTCTCCCTCATAAGCTACACGATAACCAGAGTCATCAATTGTAAATAATTTTAGGTCATATCCCTTACCGATAAAAAAGTGAGTAGATCTGTCTACCGTAGTTAAAGTCAAGTGTCCAGACTCAGGGTTGTACAATATAGCATCAGGCCCCGGAAGAAAGTATTCCACTTCGATAAATTTACCCTTGCCAAAATTAGAAATATGAAAGCTTCTTTTGTATCTATTATGAACAGTAAAAATGGTATTATTACCCAAAACATAATTTTGATTGGTACATTCAGTAAAACTTTCTACTTCACACCCATCGTTAAGATATACACATCCTTTTCCTAAAACATGTACCGAATCAATATAATATTTCTGTCTCTGCAATTTTATAATACCGGTATTTGTCAAATTATGATAGTTTCCTCCTTGGATGTACTCTCCTAGTATTGGAGATTCATTTCTGATTTCAATCAACCCTCGATTTTCCCAATCAGGAGCCTCTAATGAGTAATAATGTCTTTCAAGTCCATCGCCTACATAATCCAAAATCATAGTTCCAGTGTTTCTGAACTTTAATGACTTAATATAGTAGATGGATGCACCAAAACTTCCTTCAGAGTGCAATGTGAAATTTCCCGTGTTTTTAAAATCTCCAGTCCACATAAAGTCTAAAGGGTACGGTGAATCTCTAGTGGACGCCATGAAAACACCATCATTTTCTAAAATTCCTGTAAGAGAAATAGTTTCACATTCCAAGAAAATATACTGACCAGTTTCAGTGATCTGGACGTCGAATTGTTCTCTGACCATATGTGTCTGTGGATGTATAACAAATTCATCATTTACAACTATAGCCAGGATAGCCAGTAGAAATGATACTGTCAAAATACTCAACATAATTCCTGTTGGTCATTAAAACCTAGCATGAAAATTTTAGAACTTCGGAAGAATTGTTATCGAAAACTGGCTCTTTGAATTTAGTTTTACAAACTTACTGAAATTATCTCCTTGAAGTATTGTACTCATTTTCGAAATAATATAATTCAGGGTCATAACCATAAACTATCGTTACTTGTGCTCTAGTTCTCGACCAATCGCGGTTGCAAAAATTGCATTGACTTTCAATTTCAATTCATTATAGGCAGAAGAAACTCCTATATTGGAAACCTAATTTGTTGCTACAATTTGTGTGATATTTACTACCTTAATCCATACATAATGTGTGTGAAACAGTCATCGAACGATTATGATTGTGTCCAGGCTAAACATGCTTGTTATGAGCGCAGCAAAACAAAATTTGTTTTGAACAACAGTTATGTTGGTTTGTATACTTCAAAAACCAGGACTTTATCCTTAGTGAGCTAGATATGCATATTTTTCCAGAGCTTATATTTGGTTTATAATGTATAGCTTTCAATTCTCCATGTCTAAAAAGCGGGTTAATTGAATCTATTCTCTGTTTAATTTGCAATTATTTCTCAGTTTTTTTTTAGCACACAATAACGGAACACCCGCGGAGGTTCCGGGTGTGTTTTTTGGTTTCCAAGCAAGAATACACAATTGTGGAGTTCGAATAAATCTATAAGATGTTACAAAATCAACTGATAAGGATCAATGATAAGATATAAATACTCATAAGTTTTTTCTTTTGATTCAGAAATAGAGATATACTTTAAACCTGTGACCAAGATATGATACGAACACTTACAGAGAAAGAATTTCACGCAGATATAGTTTCAAAACATACTGATGTTATCGGTGAGAAACTAGGAGGTAAAATCTTGTCATTTTCTGACGAATTCTTTGCTGATGCTGAAAACCTCATCAAGCCTAAACCTCCTATTAGAGATGCAACCAGATTCACTTATGCCGGTGCATGGTATGATGGGTGGGAAACAAGAAGACATAATCCTGAAGATGCAGATTGGGTTACTTTTAAACTAGGAGTCAGCTCAGCTTTTTTGATTGGTTGCGAAGTAGATACCGCGTTCTTCAATGGTAACCATGCCCCTTATATTTCAGTTGAGGCAGTTCAAAGTTTTGAAAATGACAATTTAGAAAATATTGGTGAAGAGGATTGGGAAGAAGTGATTCCTAAAACAGAATGTGGACCTTCCCAAAGACACTTCTTCTCGAGAGACAATCTAACTGTTAAGAATTATACCCATGCCAGGTTAAGAATGTATCCTGATGGAGGGATAGCCAGATTCAGATTATATGGTACGGTGGTTCCAGTTTTTTCAAAGTCGGATGAAGGAACTCTCATAGATTTAGCTTCAGTTAAAAATGGTGGTGTTGCAGTTAATGTAAGTGACCAACATTTTGGTACTGCTGATAATTTGTTGCTTCCTGGACGAGGACATGATATGTCGGATGGTTGGGAAACTAAAAGATCAAGAAAACCAGGACATACAGATTGGGTGATTATCAAATTAGGAACCGCTGCTAGATTACAACAGATTGTAGTAGACACTGCTCATTTTAGGGGCAATTTTCCGCAATTGGTCAATGTTCAAGCTGCCAGTATTGAAAATGATCAATTATTAGATCTTGCAAATTGGGATGTCATTGTTCCTGATTCTAAAACTGGTGCTGATAAAGAACACCTTTTTAATATAGAAGGAAATTTTGAGGATAAGGTATATACGCATATCAAATTAACCATCATTCCTGATGGAGGTGTAAAGAGGGTTCGAGCATTTGGTGAAATTGCAAATATAAACTAGAAAGAAAAAACAATGTCTAGAGATCTGTTACATAGTAAAGTAAGATCGTTATTTTCTGTCGAGCATATGACTAATTGTCATTGACTAAATTATGGTATCATGTCGTTAGAATGGGCAATGTATTAGTCTTGAAAGTGACAATTAGGAGGTAATATTCAGCACATTTTAAACATGGAGAAGTAATCTTATTTCTCGAACATTGCAAAAAAAAAAAATTTAAGACTGAGAAAAAAAAAGTTTATATAGATTGTTCAATAAGTATGAATAAATTATTAGCTTCTTTAGATCAGAGGGTTCCAGCGAAACTGATCAGTTTTGAAGATAATTATGTTCTCTCATACGATTCACAACTCTCCATTACCTCCTTTTTGAAAAAATCTATCATCGGGATTAATCCATACTATGCCAAATTATTTTTACGAGAATATATAAATAAAATAGAACAAGGCAATGAAGAAATTTCAGACGAATTGTATGAGTTGTATTGTGATCCAGATATTTTAAATGCCGTGGAATTGGGTCCATCTGATACAGACCTTTTACGATTTTATATCAATGGGCTAGAAGAAGAATACAGTCTGGCAGAAAACGAATCGATCTTGATCAAAGAGACTCCAAAGTTAATATCTGGTAATAATACCACCGGGTTACGAACATGGGAAGCAGCATTATATTTGGCCAACTATATCAATAGAAAGACTAATACCCCTTATGACTTTAAAGACAAAACTATATTAGAATTAGGATGTGGTACTGGATTAGTTGGACTTGCTTTACTAAAAAATTACAACTCACGAATAGCCCCAATAAAGGAGTTAATCATGACTGATGGTTCTACTGTAGTATTTGATAATGTTAAAGATACTTTGAAGTTGAATTCTTTAGAGAAGAACATGAAAGTACATTTCCAACAACTCATCTGGGGACCGGATTCCTTTACTGAAAATTCTGACAAACAAGTAGATGTGATTCTTGGTGCAGATATAACATATGATTCTACGGTAGTAGAGTCACTATGTATTAGTATTAAAGACTTTTTTGTACACAGAGGTACAAATCTTGCAGTTATTGCCGCTACAGTTAGAAATATAGACACAATATTAGCGTGGGAACTTGAGCTTAATAACTATTTCAATGGCAACTGGAGAATAACATCAAAGGTAGACAAACCCGAGCATATTAATTCAACATGTTATTTCAAACCAGGAACTCAAGAAATACGAATTTATGAAATTGTAAATAACTAATAGAATTATAGACAAATACATAGAACAGTTTTGTTCATTCTAAACTAGAACTGGTTAGTGGTTAAAATCAACACGACCACACATACGTTATATGTATGTTGGTCCTGCATACTGCATCATCCAATAAAAGGGGATTATTCAGTGCGCGAACACCGGTTTTCGTACCAAACACAGAATGCTGAAAAAAAAATTCACCGAACAGAAAAGAAGGTATAGTTTACTAGCTATTCTACATTCAAGAATTCAATAGATAAAATGGCCTTACCAAGATACGGATTCCCACTTGTCAAGACCTACTGGCCATACTTTGCCGGTGGTATGTAGCACGCTTTTCCTTTTTGTTTGTGCAGCAACTCAATTGAAATGAAGAATACTACAATCCAACACTAAATACTTATATGTTAGAGAACCTTTTATACCTGAATTGAGTTAATAAAACTACAACCCATTGAGATTGTGAACGACTACTATAAGCAATATAGTACAGTTTCATGAATGCACTAATTCAATTTTAGATTTCTTTTTTGGACGAAACATATACTAACCTTAAACGCAGCTGGTATAACTTACTTTTTGATCTACAAGGCATCCCAAGCTTCCATGAACTCTGCTGAATTTATTAATGATCCAAGACACCCAAGATTTGCTTCCGGTGCTAAAGTCATTGATTTAGAAAACAAGGATTAAGTTGAATAAAACGTTCTAATCTTCAAAGTTTGTTTATAATACAGATACATACAATATACAAAAAATATTTCGTTTCGAATTGTTGCACTTACAATGTACTTCCTTATGATTAACCAAAGTCCAGTCTAGTTATCCTGTAACTATGTGAATGCTAATAATAGCTATTTATTTTGTTGTTCCCATCGAAACAGTCCTCTTTATTGAAAAGTGAGTGTCTGTATATTAACATCTACTACTATTCAAGGATTCAAGGCTCATTTCAGTCCCACATCTATACCATTAACGTGCATTCTTCGTACTTGCTACTTCTGGCTTTGTGTATGTTTTCACGTGACCCGATCTATCACCAATCAAATTTTTCTTTAGTAAGCAGTAATTTTTTTTTTTTCCTGGGGACCATATCATCTTTCCCTTGCTTCGGAACCGAATTCCACTTGGCATATCATTTATATATATAAAGTGGTTCTCGTACAACTCTATCAGATATAATCAAATCAGTAACAATGTTTACCTCCTTTCAGAATACCCTTTTACGCCTGAATCCAATAACCAAAAGATTCTTGTCATTCAAAACATTACCTACACCAAATCCAAATGCGTTAAAATTTGTATCGCCCGAATGCTCCATAATACCTATTGAAAACAAGACGTTTGAATTTACATCTACCTTACAAGCCGTTCATTCTCCATTAGCATTAAAGATCTTTAAGATCCCAGGTGTTAGATCGGTAATGTTGGGTCCCGATTTCCTCACTGTCAATAAGCAAGATCATATAAATTGGGCTAATTTAAGACCAGAAGTGGTTGACTTGATGGATGAGTTCTTGACTCAAAAGAAAGATCCAGTCATAACTAAGGATTTACTTGAACAAATAAATGAAGAGGAATTGAGTAGTGAGAATGATACTGAAACTGTAGCTATGATTAAGGAATTGATTGAAACCAGAATAAGACCAGCTATTCAAGACGATGGTGGTGATATTGAATATAAAGCATTTGATGAAGAAACTGGAACAGTATTTTTAAAACTTCAAGGTGCTTGTAAATCATGCTCCTCGAGCGAAGACACCTTGAAGCATGGTATTGAATCCATGTTGAAATACTATATTGAAGAAGTTAAAGAAGTTGTGCAAATTCTTGATCCAGAGGAAGAAATTGCTTTGAAAGAATTTGAAAAATTGGAACAACTGTTGATGAAGAACAAATCTTCCCCACTGGTTCCTCCATCCTTATAATTTGTGTTATTGTTAATGTATTTGGGAATTTATAGAAATATATACTTTTTTATTTTTAATTTAATTGCTCTAAAGTTTGTGTCCGCAATTCAGCTAGTTTGATATCTTTGGCTAATCTATTGTCGGACTGCTTCAAAAGACCCTTTTCGATACACTCTTTACTTAAACATACTCTGATTTCTTCAAACAACTCAGTTAACCAATTATGAGTAAATTCGATCCAGATTCGGGACACTTGGTTGAAACCAACCACTAAACCTAATGATAAGAGTGCAATGGATGCATTAGCACTAAACCCAAAGAATTGATAAGATAATGCAGCAATGATTCCTATGGGTAATTGGTAATATATAAAGGCAGATGCTAAAGTTTTAATAACCAAAGGTTGAACTTCTTGGCTAACACGTTCATTTATAATAGTGGTCTTTAAATCAGATAATGGATTAGATAGTTCGTCAACATCGTTAACTCCGGCGATTTTCCCATTTAAGAAATTATACTTTTCAATACTTTTATTCATGAAATGGGCATTAAAGAAATCCTTGATATCATATTCAACATTGTCATTCTTGTAATATAACCTCCACCAGTTTAACTTCTTCTTAAAGAATTGTTGAGTTTGGGGCTGGAATTCATCCTGAAGTTCGCGGTTAACAAACTCGGCAAATTTAGCAATGTCTGTTGCAGCAATTCTATGGTTTTCTTGTGGTTCCTTGGCAGATTTTATATACTTTGCAATTTTAGTCTTTATATTATTCAATAAAAACTCATTAACAGTATCCTTGTTCAGCATCCAGGTGATTGCCTTTAACAATTCGTAGATATTACTATCCCTCATATCTTGAAGGTACTCAGAAGCAACAGCCACATCTTTTTCAAGAAACTCTTCAATACCAGTAACCGCTAGTTTACTATTAATCTTTATTATATTGGTATTTGGTTCATTAGTGAATGCAATCGGGGTATCTTGAATACTTGGTGGTGAATATGATTCATTATCAATCACATTCAAGAATATTTTGTTTTGAGTCTCTTCATTAAATTGATTGAGTTTGATTTGGTCATCGACACATATCAAGAAGGTATAGTTAGTAACTTTAACTGTTGAAATATCCTGGTTTATTTCGTCTATTATTAAATCATTAGGAAATTGCTCAGGTTCAAAGTTATAAGTGGGTCGATAAATTCCACCGAGGATAGGTGACGGGACATCACAAGTATTATCTGATACAACTGCCGTAGGGGAATATTGAAACAGGACAATTGGTGATTTGTTTCTCTGTTGTATCTTGTTGAACCAGGGTTTGTTATTATCTGAAAGTGGATCTGCAAGGATTGCTTCTATAATTTTAGAGCTGGATCTCGACTTTTCGTTAGCATAGAAGATCCCAATTCTCAAGGTCAGTGGTTGATACTTTTTAGTTGCCGAATTACAGTATTGCGTGATATCATTATTGACTAGTGTATCTTGCGGAATTGTACTCTTGTAATTTTGAAGGGTGTAAATTAGTGTTTCAGGTGCTTTCGAAGAAGATGATACAAACCTTTCAATTGCCCTAAGTGGTAGTATATTATTCTTGATTGAGCCTACTGTAGCTGTAACAAACCCGGCTCTACGCAATATTATCATGTATAAGGTTGTTTGTGTAGTATTTGTAAAGAGTTGGCAGATTTACTATCAATTTTCATAATTGCGCGTTTGCTTCTTTTTTTGATTGGTTGCCAAGTTTAACAGGATTAAGATATAAAGTCTAGGAAATATAGCCCATTTGACCCGTTTTGGAATTACAAATGGGTAATTTGAGTTTATCATGTATGTATTACCACCCTTGATGCGAGATTAATCTTTTCCGGATTGAGATTGTTATTATTTGCACCTACTTCTGGATATCCCGGATTACCATACGATTTTTGAGTGACATCATGAAGAAATCCCTAAACAGAATCATACAACACTTTACTGAGATTAGAATATAATAGCAAGTACATCATCAAGCAAAAATGAGTCAATAATTAACATACATAAAAAGAGGAAAAAGTTGTGAATATACTGACATTGTCAATACATGGTAGCATCATCTGGCATATACTCAAGTAAAGTGGTTTTTTAAAGTAAATATTAATGATTCGTTCTTATACAGTTTCTGTGACACCACAAGTCAACCGTCTTGGCGTTTCCAACTGCGCATTTTCCTGTACGACTGTTTACGTCAATCTTTTGCTGACTTTTTTTGTTGCCATCGCGATTTATTCCGTGTTTCGGAACTCTCCGTCTAAAATCAAACTAGAAAAATCAAATCCCCTTTCCCGTCCTGCATTCACTTGCAGACGCACTAGATTTAAATTGACAGGAACTTCTTTGTTTAGTTTTGCTTTCTTTATCAGATTAATCATTGTTATCACAAATTGGCATCATCATGTTAGAACTGATACAATTGAAGCGGTCTAAAGTGCTTCAGGTACTAAGAAAATACATGTCGTTTATTGGCCCGGGGCTTGTTGTTAGTGTTAGTTATATGGATCCTGGTAATTACCAAACTTCAGTGTCTTCTGGGTCAATGTTTGAATATAAACTTTTAATTGTCATATTTATGTCAAATTTGTTTGCCATTATCTTACAAATATTATGTGTCAAGTTGGGAACAGTTACTGGGTTAGATTTAGCCGAGATGTGCAGATTACATTTAAATCCCAAAGTGAATTTGTTTATGTATATATGTGCTGAGATTGCTATTATAGCTACCGATTTGGCCGAAGTTGTAGGTACTGCCATTGCATTGGAGATTTTATTTGGCATTCCTTTATTATATGGGGTATTGATTACCGTGTTGGATGTTTTGATCATCTTAATGGCTTATAGAAAGGATGGAACTATGAAACAAACAAGATTCTTTGAAATTTTCGTGTCTATTCTAGTGGCTGCAACCTGTGTTTGTTTTGTCACGGAATTGTTCAAATGTGATTTCCCACCCGGTACAGGCTGGCAAATCTTTAAAGGCTTCTTGCCAGTGAATGACGTAGTGTTCACTGATTCAACTGCTTTATTTCTCAGTTGTGGGATTGTTGGAAGTACAGTCATGCCACATTCCTTATACTTGGGATCTTCTTTGGTCCAACCAAGACTCAAGGAGTACGATGAAAATCACGACAAAGAAGTTGTTGAAGTTGATGATGATGAAAGGCTCTTTCCTCCTAATACCCCCAGACTTCGAAGACTTTCAGATAGTTCCTTCCTTGCCAGAAAATACAAGCCTTCGTACGCAGCTATCAAATATTGTTTGCATTACTCATATTTTGAATTGGTATTGTCCTTATTTACTGTGGCTGTTTTTGTTAATTCAGCCATTTTGATTGTAGCTGGTTCCTCATTGTTTGGACAACCAGATGCTGCAGATGCAGATTTATTATCAATCTATAAAATGTTGTCCTACTACATATCACCAGCTGCCGGTCTTGTGTTTGCACTCTCTATGTTATTTGCTGGTCAAAGTGCCGGTATAGTATGTACTATGGCTGGACAAATTATTAGTGAGGGATTTATTAATTGGAACATGAAGCCTTGGAAAAGAAGAATCATTACTCGAGTATTGGCGATTGTTCCAGTGGTTATAGTCATTGGTATCCTTGGACGTGAAGGAGTTTCAAAAGTGATGAACTCCTCTCAAGTAGTTTTAAGTTTTATTTTACCCATTGTGAGTGGACCTTTAATTTACTTTACGTGTTCCAAAGAATATATGACAGTTTATGAAACTTCTTCACAAGCCACAGAGTCAACTTCATTACTAGAAAACGACGTGCATTCAAACCTGAGTCTGCCTTGCAGATATACTTTTGAAAATGGGAAATTTTTACGTACAGCAAGTATTTTGACTTGGGTAATTATATCATTTCTAAACATCTATTTAGTTATTGCATTCGCTAATGGAGCACAAATATAGAGACTTTTTATTTTTTTAGATTGGTTAATATCTTCCTTTGGTTTTTTTGTATGGTCCTCGAATACTTGGTAATCTGCCCGGTTTGGCAATAGAAGTACCAGTACTAATTCGGTTAGGAGCAACACCTGGTAAAGTACCACTATACTCAGAAACCAATACTGGAATTCTCTTGCTGAATTCATATGAAAAACTCAGGGGTGATATTTTGTATAATTGTATAGCCATAGTAATGTACTTTTGTAATCTAGTGTATAATTTGTATTCAGTAGGTTCAGGAGCTAATGGGTTTCTGATATCGCTTCTGAGATACCTATCTTGACGCAATTTGTTAAGCTTTATTAAGGAAATTGAAATTAATCTTTGAAGTTTGACCGGATTTATAATGTCCTGTTTTGATTCTTTCAAAAATTTCAATTCTTTGATCTTGGAAGGATTCCATTGTAATAAATTAGCAACATTGATAGTAGCATCAGAATCCAATTCAGTTTCTATTTCCATTTCATTACTTTCACCTTTCACTACTTCGTTTGTAATTCTAGCTTCTTTTTGCAGTTGTTCAAGTTCTTCTGGTACTTCTTCTTCTGGTACTTCTTCTGCTTCTTCTTCTTCTTCTTCTTCTTCTTCTTCTTCTTCATTATCTTCAATCTTCTCTTCAAGATATTGCAGTCTAATCTTTTCAATCTCAGCTAATCCTAAATGATTGAACCAGACTCGGCCCTTCAATTCTGAACTAATAATAGAATCCTTCAGATCTTGCTGAGGAGCAAATGAACGGAAATTATTACCAGGGGCCCACACAAGCGATGAATGCTCGGACAATAAGGTAGAATCAGTATCATCTCTTTGTTGCAAGACCTTCAACTTTTGATTTTGATGTTGAGAAGCTTGTTGAGGAAGCATGCTAGCTGGTTTTATGATTTGGGCACGATAATTTAACCAAGTTGGAACGGTGATGGTGTACCATGTAGGATGGAAGAAATCAAACAACACCATTGATGTTTGACTTTCCAAAGGAGTTGGAATTTTTGTACTTACAGGGGAAAGATTATCCAAGATTGAATCTGATTTGCTAACATCTTTAATCATAGGAACAGCTTTTGCCACTGAAAATGGATCTGGAACAATAGTACGTTCAGGGTCAAGTTCTGATTTCTCAATGATTGATGAGAACAAGGGTTGAATTCGTTGCTTTACAACTGGATTATGTTGAGAATACAAGTTTGCATAACCTACTGGTTCTGGTTCTTCGGTTTTGGAAATATACGTTATTACTTCTCCATTGCTGAGGTTGTAAGTGGTGACAATCTTGTCAAAGTCATCATCCAATTGATGTTCAAGTTCACTCTTGTTTCCATCCGAATTCACCGTTATTAAAGTTCCAACTTCTCGTAACAAGACTTCTGTAGTGAATTTGTAAAAGAAATCTAATTCCCTGTACTCCTTACTACCTCTTGCATGTTTCTGTATTAAGGCTGAAGCAACGGCTTTGATATCATGGTAAACTTGATAAGGTTTAGTATATTCATTGTTGGCAAATTTTGCTTGGATACTAGTTGTCTCAGGCTTGCTCTCGAGACGTTTCTTTAGTGAAAATACAATGTCGAAAGGGTTTTCTTCATGAAATTCGACTGGAAGAACTTCACTTCCAAGTACATTCAATTCTTTATCTGCATGTTCGTAAACTGTAAACAAATCTGGCAAAATCTTTTGAAATGAAGAAGCTGAGGTTAAGATGTTAGTATTGTATTCATCATCTATTGGTGAAACAGGAATAAACATACTTGAATCTGTTTTTTTCTCCACGGCGTTAGTCATGATTTCTTTATTCCCTTTTTTCCTAAACTTTTCGGTATTTCCAAGTTGGTGATTATTGAGTTTATCTTTTTTATGTGGTTTATTTTTTTTTTTTGCTCTGGTTTATTTTCATTCTCTTTGACAAATTTTTTCTTCTGGTTCAGACACGCAAATTTCAAACCACTATGAGTGTGTGTTCTAATTAAATGAAGAGTAGGGTGATAGTGCAAAGCATACTTCATGATTTAGTACCATCAGAAACAATCTCATTGGTGTAGCCGTTTCTGGTCCGGTCCACTTGTGTAAACTTTCTTAAGGATCAGCAAAATTGTAAACTGTTTGCATGATTTGTTGTTTAAGAATTATTTGCCTTTGGTTTTAGATCAAATTTCCAATTGATACTTTGTTGACTTTTCTCTTGAAATAGGTCTGGTATTGGCTATGACAAAAGGATCATATATTTCAGATTCATTAGAAATATTGTTACTACATCTTTCTGTGTTGGCTGCAGCAGTTGTTAGATCTGGTTTTTATCCTTCCTCTATCGAAGATTCACCTGATGGAGTTTATTGGTTGTCTATACTTGCTGTTGTTACAAGTAAATCATCATATAAACTGGAACTCCATTAAATCTCTTCTATTTGTTGAGTCATTTGTTGTTTATGGTTGAATGTGTATTTTTTTTTTTTTTGCAACACTCTTCGTTTTTGTCAAAATTCTACAGAAAAAGTCACAAATATGTTGATTCTGGAAATCCTTTACAAATTGTGGGGAAAATATATAACCCAATTTTACATACTTGCTTTCTTCAGAGTGACGACATTAACTAATGTATTGAAATCAAGCTACCACAAACTATACTTCTAAATGAGATTTTCATTTCATTAACTATACTAGCAAAATATAATAGACCAAACAAGAAGAAACGCGGGGAAACATTTGGTCTAATTCATACTGTTTGTTTTATTGCTGAATAATTTGTAAACCCCCAAAGTTGTCTCATTTCATGTCATTCTGCTGAAAAGTTTACTTAAGATCCGAATCTCGAAACGAAGTTTGTATCTGACGAATTATTTTTTTAGGAATTTAATTTCCATAAGGCTGTGATTATTGTTCCGAAAACAACCCTCCACAAATTTTTAGCGGGGGTCCCTCCAACGCGGGTTATTTGCCAAGAATTTATCAAACAAAAACTTCCCATTTATGGTAACCGTCTATTTTAATTTCATAATGACCCACCTAACCATATGGGTTATTTCAATTTCATTTCAGGAACCACAAAACCATTCAAATAATTGTATGTTCCTAACGAGAATATTTCAACTTGCAATTTCTCGTTTTTCATAGTTCTTTTCTATTGTGATTAACAAATTCAATTAGTACGACAATGCCCCCAGTTCCTACTTCTACTATGCACCAAGATAGTCTGGATGGTTCAGATGATGAAATCGCCATGATTGGTCTTGAACCTCGCGTCGATTGGGAAGCTCGAATGGAGCAACAACGACGCGAGCGAGCACGTCTTGATGCTTTGCAAGTGGGGTCTCCCTTCCCACATCCTTGGTGGACAGCATTCGCATTGGTGGGTCCAAGCCCTAGATGTCTTGATGAATGGTTGATTATTGAAATTTCTCTGTCAATCAGAGCCAAACCAGAGTGGAAAAGGAAATATAAGGATAATGCCATAGTTTCTAAATGGAAACTGGAAATTAAAGAACAATGTAAGGACAAGACAAATTATATTGACGAAGTTATTGAATACGTTATTAAGGAATTGGAGTGGTATGAGGAAATTGAGTCGCGTTTTATGGGTACTTCTGGGTTTGAAGTTGGATTCAATGAGTATATCCTGACCTCGGATACTACTATTACCACTGAAATGAAAGAGAAATTGAAGAAGGAAGTTCTGTTGTTAGTTGAATCATTCGGCGATGATTTGGATTACCATCCTGGTTCCGACGACAAGGTGTTAGATTTGGTCCATCCTTCTTTATTTCCATTGCAGTACGACATAACTCCAATAATCAACAATAACAATAACGTTGAAATTGTCAAGTTCACGGAAAAAGTTCAATATGCCAAGAAAGCCGTGGAAGGATACGGAGTTTCGCAAAGATTCCAGTGGCTTCCTGCACTTATGAAACTTGAAGATGGTAGATTTTCCTTTAAATCTTATATTAATAATTTGCACCCAATCAACCACAAAGATTTGTATGGTTCAATTGAAAATATTTTCAATTCTATCTTACCAGGATTGAATTATACCTTAACGCGTTACGCTTCCAAGGAGTATCTTCGTGTCCAAGTACCCGTTGGAAGCGCAGCTTATTCAGAAGATTACCATAGGCAGATTAATGAAATGTACGATCGTTTAGTTGGCGATGATGCAGAATCTGGCCTCGAAGAAAAGCTAGAAGAATTCGAGAGTGATAAATCGGCATATGTTTTAGATATAAAGCCTAGGTGGGAAGAAAGACCAGAGTTTGATAAGGTAATTGATTTAAAGACTTTTGAAAATGTGAAAGTTGTTGTTAAGTTAGCAAATATTGAATTGACTCCCGAGCGTCCTTCGTATAGTGGTGGTTCATGGCATGTTGAAGGAACAATCAATGAAGATATCATTGCAACTGTATTGTACTATTATGATATGGAAAATATTACAGAATCTAAACTTTCTTTTAGAACCGCTTTTGAAGATCCTGGGTATGAACAAGGAGATGCTTTTTATAATATGTATTTCTATGGTCTTCAAGATGAAGATGTTATGGTTAGAAATATCGGAAGTGTTGAAGCCAAAGAGAACAGGGTTGTTGTTTTCCCTAATATGTACCAACATCATGTTGATGCTTTTGAATTAAAGGACAAAACAAAACCAGGTTACCGAAAGATTTTATGCTTTTTTATTACTGATCCATATAATTCTAATGTGGTAAGTACTGAGAAAGTCCCTCCACAACAAAAGGAATGGTGGAATGATGAGGAATTAAATTATCTTTACCCAGGTAATACTAAGCAAGATATTTTACAATTGAAGCTTGACCTGATGTGGCCACTAACTATGGAACACGCTAAAACTGCTAGAAGAGAATTAATGACTGAAAGGAGTGCATATCATGACGAGGATGATGAGGTAGCTTTCCAAAGACACTTTTCGTTATGTGAGCATTGATTATATCTACCATATCATGTAGATAGAAGTTAGCCAATTTTACTATAAATATGAATCAAACTTGGATAAAACAAAATAAAGTCGTAAAATTTTAAATCATAATGTCAACATAAGTATATCTAGATTAGAATTAGCAATCCGATTTTGTTATCGTAACATCGCTTGTGATACTAGTAACCTGCAATTTTTTGACTAGTTCTTGTCTACCTTGTTCTCTTTGTTCATTGGTAATAAAACTCATTTTGGCTCTCAATTGCCAGTCTAGAAGACAATAACCAAATATAACAGCAAACACGACACATGCATAGTTCATGTTGTCAGCAGCTACAGGCATAACCGAAGGAAAATTGTAAAACACGAACGTAAATATTGTCCAACCAACAGTAATAATATTAGAATACCACCCAAGGTTATATTTTAAATAAAATGGACCTGGTTTGAGTTTACTTCTATCGAAAACCAAGAATATCGTAGGAATCAGATATGAAATTGCCACAAACAACACACAGCAAGTCATTACCGAATTAAAAGCAGTATCAGATCCTAAATAGACAAACCCAATAACTCCACTCCATGCACAAGACATCAAATGACTGTTGACTACACTTCCAGTTTTTGTATTAACTTTTGACCACCATCTAGAGCCTGGTAACCCGTTATCTCTAGAGAAACTCCAACATAACCGTGCCTGCCAGGTATGGCAAGAAATGTTGCAACCAACAGCAGTTAGCAATACAAGGAACTGCAATCCAAGGGCAGCACCTTTAGAACTTGTAGCCAGATAAAATATGTCCATGATTGGAACACCAGTATTTGAATCAGCAATAGAATCTAAATTTTTCATGCAAAAGAACATAGCAATAGCAAAGCAAAATGAAGTGATAAACCCAATCACCACTGTCATACATATAGCCTTAGGAATATCAGTTCTTGGCCTGGTTGTTTCTTCTGCAATGTGAGTAGCAGCATCCAAGCACAGGAAAGCCCAACTTGGATTTACTAACCCTGTAAAAAAGGCAATAGCACCAGAATTCCATCCAGTCATATTGGTGAAATCAGAAAATACAAAACTAGCACTTTGAAATTCTCCACCAGACATTGCCAAGACCGTAATTATAATGATAAAAAACGAGGATAAAGAAATAAATAAGGCACTTTTGGAAACGTAAGGCTGTGCACGTTCGAAGATATTGAAAATCAAAAGGAAAATGTTGACTGCTTCAAAAAGTAGAAACACTTGCCATTTTTTAACTGTTTTTTGGGGATTCTGCAATACTGACATTCCAATTATTTGAGTAGCAATAGACATAGTAATAGATGCAGAAGTAAAGACAGAACCAATCCATGCAAATGACCCACATAAATAGGACATTAAAGGTGCCCATTTTTTAGGTGCAAGTTTTCCTGTCCAGTAGTACTGACCACCTGAGTTAGGCATGGAACTTGCCATTTCACTAAGAGTAATACCAATACATGCAGCCATAGCAGCAACAACTATTGTTCCATACACAATCATCATAGGTCCACCACTGCTTATACTTGTAATAAGACCAGCAGATATACCAAACCAGCTGTTAGTTAACCCAAATCCTACTCCTAAAAGAGATATCAAACTAAATCGACGTGTCAATTCAGGAGTGTATCCTGATTCTTCAGCAAATTCCACGTTTGCTCTTGCTTCTTCTAAAAGATGCGCCGTTCTTTTGTCATCAAGAGGGATATCTTCATGACTGGGAACATGATATATTTCAATATATGGTTCCTTCTTTCCAACAAGATCAGACATGGTTAAATAGTTAGATGTTTTGAAAATAAAAAGTCACCATTGTTTGAATTGGTGAAAACATTGTATATTTATATCTAGAAATGTGATAATTCATGATGCGAACACAGTATATTATGTGTGGTAATATCACTTCGATACATCAGACTGGACACCTACTTGTAAAAAAAAAAATAGCAAAAAAATTTTCCAAGGGATAGAATTACTTGAATTGGAAACTCCATTTTAAAATGTGGGGAATTCAAAGGGAATCATTTGATCTGGTATTTAAAATATACATCAGCACTGGAGAGGGGGCCATTCTAGCTACCATTGTTTCAAACTACATGGTTTACACATACATTTAGAGCGAACAAAAGGATAAATTTATTGTGCTGCAAAAAAAAAAAAGCCATGTTGTTCCCCACAATAATTGTCAAGGAGAATATTTTTAGCGCTTTGCATTTCAAGAGGGCAGTATAATCCGGGTGGGTAAATTTCAAAGTTTGTTATATACACAACTTTAGTTCATCTTAATGTTATAGTTTAACTGCTAATTTTTCCTATATCGTGTTAGCCGGTGTAAATTTATGCAAAGAGGTGGCTGAATTTATTATGCCTTGACCAACTAGCTTTGGCCATCCAGTTTACAGAAAGTAATTAAACAAATATCTATTATATTCTTGTAAAAACTATGCAAAAAATCCCGTAACATCATCGTTGTCATCATCCTCATCACATTCTATTAAAAGACCGGCTCGAATTAAAATCTCTTCCCAATCACTCCAAATAATAATACCAGTTTCGGTAATTCCAATCACGGCCATACCTACACCAATTCCGATCCATAATCCAAACAACTCTAATCCAATAATTTTACTTAATGTAAGTGCCAAGGGTAATCCTAATGCGTAATAAGCAACAAAATTGATTAACCCACCAATCTTTTGTCTTCCTTGAGCTCGTAAAATACCACTATTTACACAAGCAACACCATCACACAATTGGATAACTGCAACTAAAGGATTAAACAAATCATCAATTAGCTTGATAACATGGGGATCTCGGGTAAAAATTTGGGCAATTTGTTTCCGGAAAGTGAACAAGGTAATACAATTAAAACTGGCAACAATAAGTGAGGCAGCCATAGCTACCTTGGTTGCCATTATTGCCCCTCGTTTATTTTGACCACCAATGAAATTAGCAATTCTTGTCAGAGCTGCTATACTTACCGCAAATGGGATCATATATGCTAAACTAGCAATACTAGAAACAGCACTTTGAGCAGCAAGTTGTCTAGTTCCAAAATACGATGCAAAAAGTGTCATTATTTCATAGGCAATATACTCTGATTCAATCATAATAATACCTGGAATGGCCAATCGATAAAGTTGACTCCAATTACTAATCAATTCCGTGAATTTGGCAATTCCAAACCAACACTTGTAACCATCAATGAATCGAACATACATAATC
Source organism: Spathaspora passalidarum NRRL Y-27907 (assembly GCF_000223485.1). NCBI lineage: Eukaryota > Fungi > Ascomycota > Pichiomycetes > Serinales > Debaryomycetaceae > Spathaspora > Spathaspora passalidarum. Next base: position 1,996,673 of record NW_006767427.1, on the reverse strand, counting down.
ATTAAGAAGCTCATAAACCAAAAGTTTATTGCTGTGGCAATTGGAGCTCCGATGTACCCCAATCCATAAGTCTCGTTCCAAACAAGAAACCAAGAAAGAAGAATGTTTAAAGGTGCAGCAATAAACAAAATTCCAGTTCCGGCTTCAAATATTCCTTGCGATTGTAAGAATCTTTTCGAGTTCTCAAAAAAGATATACCCTGGACCGCCCACAATTAATATCCGTAAAAATTTACTGGTAAGCTCAACGACAATTTCATCGTCAATGATAAATCTGAACAAATGGGCCGAATACCACCAGAAAAATGCACATGGAATGTACAATGTCCAAGAAAATAATATACTTCTTTGAACAAATGTACACATCAACTCGGGGTTCCCTGCCCCATATGCCTGAGGACATAACGTGTCCAATGCAGTTGCCGACCCTTCAAATATAGCAAATGTAATGGTTGAAGTCATGGTGGCAAGCGATACTGCTGCAAGCTCACTGGTTCCTAATTTCCCCACTACAATCAAACATACAATGGAGAAGAAATGTTCAAGGATGAATGTAATAATTAATGGGAACGAATGACGAAATAGGGTCAGGATTTCAAGGGGATAGGTAGTTCTTAAATGAATGAAATCCTTAATGCTAGAACTAGCACTTGATCGCCTTCTCTTGTGTGGATGATGTTCCTGTTCTTCTTGTTCTTGATCGCTGAGATCTTCTTCATCATTGGAAAATGAAATTCGTCGATGTTCTTCAACAAGCCAACTATGGAAACTTTCTTGATCGTCGATTGTACTTAAAGAAGACGGAAGGGATCGTGAGGTTGCCACACTTACAACATCACTGACATCATCCGATACATATTCTGACCCTGCTTCAATAAGGGAAAGGAAAGAACGTTGATCATCGCCTTCACCATACAAGAAAAGGGGGTATTGAGTCGATGGAGGTATAAACAATCTTCTTCTTCGACCACCAGGAAGATTCAAACCTGTACTTGGGTTTGCTATTCGATTTATCGTTGGAAATAATACCATATCGGGATATTGTTGTCTATACTACACTGCGTTGCAGAAAGAAGAAAGACTCACAATTTTTTTTTTTCTTGTTTTCTGGAAGCGTGGTGATGATAACGGGCTTTTAGATTTTTGCGCGCACAAGACCAAAACACCCATTGCGGTAACAACATTTGCGCTTAATAGATAAGACAAGGAAGGAACTTGTTACTGTCTACTTGACACTAAGAAATAATTCAGTAATAGAACTTTATATATATATATAAAACAAAAACTATAGTGAAAACTTATAAAGTACTGTAGAATCGCTTTAGAAGATCATCCATATAGCTCCACCTAAGATAACAGCTAAAACAACAGCAGTTAAAACGGCAGCACCAGCCCTATCTTTACCAGTAACAACAATTTCATTCTTATTGATGGCATCTTTGGCCTTGGTACCTGCATCAAAATCGGTTTTGTTACTACCTCCAGTCTTCACCGACAATGGTTCTTGGACAATTAAGGACATCAAAACTTCCAATGCAGAAGTTTGTTCTCCTAATCCATAAACACCATCCCATCCATTAGCGGCCCAATTTTCACCACAAGTAACACCATCACTACCACCAGAACATGATTGGGCAGCAGCTGCAGAGGAGGCTTCCAAATAAGGTGCGATTACGGATTCGGTTTCTGGCATGAGTAACGTAGTTAAACCAAGGCATCTTGCGAAAAGTGATCTGAAAGATCTCTGATCGTTATTACATTTGTTGAATGGAGCACAAGTAGTTTCAGTCATAATTTTGTTTTGGAAGAAATAACTAAGAGAAGCCTCCACAATTTCATTAGCTCTTGTTTGCCACTTTGTATCTCCAGTAAAATTGTATAAATAAGCACATCCGGCCATAAAAATACCATAAGTATACGACCATCTTAATTGGGTGACATCAGTACAATTGGTTTCAACATTAGCCCCATCAAAAATTCTAAAATTTCCATTATCTTCTTCAGTAAGGAATCCAACTTCATCCATCCAATCCCAAACTTTTTCAGCTACATCAAGGTACACGGTACTATTACCGGTATATCTTGCTAATCTTGCCGCAAGATGGAAAAGACATCCATTGGCAATGGAATTCTTATAGTTATAACCAGAATTCCAAGTAAAAATTTGCCATCTAAGACCACCATTACAGTGGGATGTATCCCATCTTGCATTCATGGTGTTGAAAATAGCTTGAGTTAAAGAAATCCAACTATGATCCTCGGGATTAGTGAAATTTCTTTCAGCAGCTTGCATAATACCCATACCCCAAACACCTTGGTCATCATTTCCTTCAGTCATGGATTGATTAGAAGGAACGTAATTGTAATTCTCACCTGCTTGGTGATACATTCCATTGAAAATAAGGTCCTTTAAAGTATCATTGTTTGGATCACAGAATGTGTAGTAGTCGACGAGACCACCAAATGCTTCACCAGCATTCCACCAATAATTTGGAGGAGCAAACATTCCAACTACACCACCATATTTTAATCCTTCATAATAGTTCCAAATACCATCAGCAACTACTTTTGCTGCGGCACAGGTACTATCCTTATCACCAACGGTTAATGGGACTGCTGAAACAAGACTGGTGAATGTCAAGAAAACTGATATATATGTGGTAATACATATATTAGGTATGCGTTTGAATGATACCATTGTGTGTATATGTGTATGATTACTCTATATGTAGATGTGGCAGTGCGTGGTGTATGGGAAATGTTTGTAAATTATCGTAAACCAAAAAAAAAAATATGACTTTTTGATTTTGGGTTGAATTTTTTTTTTTTTTGGTTCTCCTTTGTTTTTATTTTAAAAAAAAATACAAGAGATCTGGAAGCGTTAATGTTTTAAATTTGAATTAAAATTAAATGGCTGTGTTGAGTAAACAATAGAACAACATGTGTATTTGACGTAATTGTTTATGTCAACTCTATTTTACAAAGATCTTTTGTGTGTGGTTGACTTAACGTGGCTATGACGTCTTTTATATTTATTTCTAAAAATAAGATTTGCAGGTCGTGCGCGTATCACCTTTTTCAACCTAGCACTGCCCGTTGCAACCATTCGGAATCTTACTATAAACAGGTCTTGCTCAAATGTAACCTAGCGTTCTAGGTACGTATTTTACAATTGAAAAACTGTTGGTAGACATGTTAAATTGCTTATAATCATTCTATCGTCGTTTGTCATCAGGATCAAATCTTCATTGTAACTATTCTCGTCACGTTGCAAGTAGATACCATTCCAGCCACTAGCGATACATCCAATGAAATCCTTATCATGTGAATCACCAATATGAAAACAATTGTTTCGATATGTTTTATCGGGAATTCCAGCATCTTTTCCATATTGTTGCTTGTACATGGTTTCTACTACCACATTGAAAAAGTCAATACTAGGTTTAACATACCCAACATCATATGACAAAAAGATATCCTCATGGTTAAAGTAATCAATCAAGTTTAAATACTTTAAAATCTCAAACACTCGATAATCTGAATTACTTGTGATTACAAGTTTGACGTTATTCCTGGTTAATATATCCAAAGTAGGAATGACATCGTCATATACTCTATAAGCCTCACCAGAATAGAATTGGATTAGTCGATCACATAGAGCCTGAGTCTTTTGGTCGTTTCTTTCCAATTGAAATAGCCTAATAATCAACTCTCTCCACCAACAATCCCACGATTTCAACACCCCTTTCCCGTAATTTGGATATTCCATGAAAACTTCATTATATACAATGGGTAATTCTTTATTTATAGCTTCCAAGGATTTATGTCGGATATTGAACTCATCAGTGGCTATTTTGTAATATGTTAAAGGAACTGACTGTTTGGGGGTATATAAAGTGTCAAACAAATCAAAGGAGATAAAATTAGGTCGCGGGTATTGTGGTATTATATAACTAGTAGTGATAGTCCTGATTATTGTTTTGTTTAACATTGGCATATCAATTCCTTTTTTGCTTGATACCTTGGCATTACTCTTTTGATCTAGCCTGATAACGCATATGCGTTGGAGAGAGAGAGGGGGGGAAGACATCAGTCCATTTTAGAGTAGGTCGTGCAAATTGGCTAAATCTGAAATACTGGTTTAGTAACGCCATTTAAACTTATATGTTGATTTTGCAGCAATTTAAAAACTAGACAGTTACATTGTTTTAAAATGCAATATTTCCGATGTTATCACTTTTGTTTATAACCAACCATTATTGGGAGTTCTGTTGGTGATGAATTTTCTCAGAAATTAAAACAAAATTTACAGAATATTTGCTAATATAAACAAATTTCTCCAGCAATACACTCATTTTGCACTTAGTTTGAGAAACTTTCTGACTCATTTTATTTACAAAACTTATTAAAATACATGGTTTATATTTATCCTAATAATACTTCCCAACCCCATTCTTTCATTACCATACTCCAATGAGTTCTTGAATTAATACCTCTAGTTTGCAATAAAGATTCCAGATCGTTAAGAACCGCCATTAATCCACTCAATTGATCATAGTCTTCACCTTCACCTTCATTTTCCTTAACCGAACTATGTGCACTATTATTCTCACTTGCATTTTTGGAATCTTCCGAATCATCTTGATCTTTCCGTTTCCAAACTTCTTTAACTATATCAAATGCTCGTTCCACATTACCAATACCCATTTTCTCAAAAAGAATTCTCCATCTGTCAATACACCACTCTCTTTCTTCTCCAGGCATGGCCTCGCATGAAGCCACCAACAATGGGAATATAAGCACCACATGCATGTTGGAATCTTCAGGTATTGAAGCCATTAATATAAAAATCTTTTGTGCTAATTTATGAGAAGATAATGACGGAATTTCCGGTACTGAATGATGCAAGTATATTAATGTGGCATACTTGTAAGATTCCGCAGTAGCAATGCATTGTGGGATATCCCAAGTAGAATCATTATGACTAGGGAAATCCTGATCGGTTGAAGTGATTGGTGGTTTCCAATTAATCAACTGTTGTTTCAAGTTTGATGCTGTTGATATAGTAATCAACGAGTTTCTAGTGGATTTGGATTTACGGATTTTGGTACTGAGATTTGCAACTTTACCCATAATCAGGAACAATGATTGACCACAACCTAATAATGGATCAATAAATTCTGGGGTATAATTTGTTGAACTGAAGTTATCAAATAAAGGAGATATGGTGAATGGATCCGTTGAAGGTGTTGATTCTGCAGACTCAGATTTAGACATTGGTTGCGACATAGCCGTTATAGCAGCAACCAAATCAACACCTTTATCATCCTGGTTCAAATTAGCTGTCATTTGTGCCAATACTTCTAAATATATCCATACATTAAACAAGAATTGAATAGATTTTGGAATGTACAACTTACCCAGCGTTTGACTAGCACCAAGCTGCTCTTCATATTTATCCACAAACACTAGCTTATCACATTCTTTATCGCTATCTTGTTTCTCCATATTCAAGATTTTCAAAACACGTTCAATCATACTTTTCGCTCCTCGCAAATGTGCAATCCCACTTGTGGTAGGTGTATACCAAGCATCGATAAATGCAAGGTTAAGAGAAGTAACTAGAGCAATATCTGCTGGTAAAGTACTTTCTTCTGGTTTAGTATTGGACAATCCCTTTAAAAGGTCAAACACACATTTCTTCATATACGAATAACCTTTTGCTCTCATATCAGCTGCTTGAGCGCTAGTTGAACCAGAAAGGTGGAATAATGTCATGGATGCAATTGAATTATATAAACAGGGGTATTTCATTGCCTTGGGCAAGATTAATTCCCGCCATGGGTTTTCTCTAGGGCCATTTTTGATTGACAATATGTGACACGTATACTCGGAATAAAGAAAAAGTAGATGTTGCTCTTCTGATGTGTGGATGAGTGAGTTGTTAATGGGATGCAAGTCGAAAGTAGGTTTGGCGGGAACAACTGCTGTTGATGTGGGTGTTTGCGATTCAATCAAGTTCAATGCGTCGATATCTTCAAATGCGAAGTTAACAATTGCAGAAAATGAAGACGGAGTTGCACCAAAATCATATTGTGGACTTAGGTCAGTTGGCTTGGTCTTGTCCAGGGCGAATTCTGAAGTGGAGAAAACCAGAGAAGCTGACCCAGGAGTATTTGGTAAACTGGCACCGGGCTTGTCAATTATGGATGTTGCTGCTTCTACCAATGAGTTTAATTTAGTATTGTTTGAGTCAACTGGGGTCGACAATGCTGATGGTGCTGGTTCTTCTTCTATCACATTGGTTTCATGAGATTGTTTACGTTTATAACTATTAGGATTCAATCCTAGAGATATCAAATGGTTTTCTTTATTGATTTCATTGATTGACTTGCCAGTGACTGATATTGACACTAATTCCAAATGCTGTTTCAATTCAACATTGTTTTTTGTGGCGATTGGACTTTCGTGGTCGGAGCCACTGCTATGAGGTGTGGCGGAGGTGGTTGTGGCCGCTGTCTCAGTTTCATTAAAAGATTTCCATTTAAAGTTAACAGCATATCCACCACATTCAATTTTCCGTTTCCTACAATTCATACATGCAGGCTTTGTTTCATCACACTTAAGTCGTTTCCGTTTACATGTATGACATCCATTTCTTGATTTAGTGCGTGGTCGTGAATCGGATTTAGGCATAATTGACAGGTATATATGAACTGATTTCTAACTTATGGCGTGATTTCTGGATTAACGGAATACTTTCGGGATATATTTACAGGGAGTACCAATAAAAAAAAACAAACAAGCAACTTGACGGGTACTGTTTAGCGTATGCCAGTAAGTTTGTATGTATCTTTTCAGATCTCATGCTGCCGGGCGCTAATTTTTCCCGCTAAGAGATAAGATAACAGCGGGGACGGCGCCGACTCGATTACTAAATTCGAAATATTTTTTATTTTATTTTATTTTATTTATCTCCACTGTCGGGAAATAACTACCGAATTAGGCAAGGAAAAGCGCACAAAACCAGGATCAATTATCTATACAATCGACTCAAGAACAATAACTGTCATAAATGATCCCCTTAAACATTATATATAATTACAGATTATGTAAGTGCTTCCCCCTCATTCCACTATGAAATTATCCACTCCTAATTTAAATCTATAATAACATTGTCTACCAGTAAATCCGCGGGAGGTATCAGAATGAGAAGATTTGGTGATATATCGTACCCAAGGAAAGCATGGATATTTCAATTGTTCTTCTTCAACACTTAAATACGTTAGTTTCAACCCGGAATATGTCATCATGGGTATCTGGAACGTCAATTCAATATCATCATGCAATGATCTTGCCGATGATGCCGTAGATATTATCCTTTGTGTGGTATTGTTTATTTTATTTACCCCATAAAATTCGTCCAATTCTTGCTTAGCATTGTCTTGGATGTCAGCAACTTCGGTAGATAATTCGGGAATAATCCTTCTATTCACATAATTATCAATCTTCTCCTTAGATACTTCTTTAAGTAATGATACTTCGGCCATCATTCTTGCGGTTTTTTTTCCATCTATACTGTCAATTCTCCAAACTATCTCCGAGGAGTCCACTTTATAAGAAACTTCACCTAGTTCGGCTTTATATTTTAAACTATCACTTCCATCATACCTAATTTGGAAATGGTTTTGATTAATGGGAATCTTAACATACAAATTCTTACAATGACGTCTTCTGTTGAAATTTGTATTGATAACACACATGATTTGTAGTTTGTGGGATTGGTTTATCACTTTGAACTTTGGTTTGACCATAATTAATGGAAGTTTCCGCTTTTGTTTCTGTTGATCAACATTGTACGTCATGAGAATGAATTTATCGTCAGGCGGAATAAACGTGACTAAATTATCCTTATAAACTTTTGATAATTCTATGCATTGATGAAATTGAATATTACCAATGGGAATTTTGCGTCTCAGTTTAGACTTATCAGAGGGTTCTTCCAGATCTTCAAGGGCAACTTCTTCCTCTTCATCGTTATCATCCTCAAGTTGTAATTGATTTTTGGGAATTTCTTCATTGCTGGTCACTTCTGATTCACTTATCAATGTCATATGCTTCTCATTAAACCCAACACGACATATAGGCATACCTGATAAATATGACTTCACCACGCAAGTACCGTAGATTTCATTCCTCTTGATGATATTCGTGCTCAAATCGTATATAAATTCACAATCTTCAATCATGTCAATATAAATTTCATTTTTAGTATAAAAAATCCCCTTGGGTCTCCAATTTATGCTCAGGGAATAAGTTCTTAGAATTGAACTGTTTATGAGAACATCCGAGGATTCAATCACATCTGTTTTATTTGCCTGATTATGAGTGGACTTTACTGATTTAGGTGCAGTATTTCTGACTTTGGAATCTTCATGAGATTCATGGTCTTCTTCTTCTTCCCCATCATGAACTTCGTCACTATCATAGTCAGTGAGCGATTTCGGTAGATTGACATCAACTTTAATAAACTCACGTAATAACTTATAATCTGTCATTTGGACAATTCCGAAATCTAAACATTCATCTAGTAATTCAAATATCAAGGTAAGATTGTCAGTGATCATATCTCGATCCAACTTAACCGGTTCATTTTTGTCATCATGCACCAAATATGAAATCAAAATCTCGTAAAACTTGGAAAGGAAAATCATCAACAGCATAACATTTATATTCTTTGGTGTCACTCCCATTAAAACTATATCATGATCACATCGTATAAACGCATATGAAATTCCATTGTAATGCAACACTGGTGTTTTCTCATGTTCCAGCAATTGGTGTCGTAACTTGTCTAGGTTGTTTAGTATAATAGTATCACTAGGGATATTTTCATGATATCTTCTATTTAGAAGCAATTGATGATATGTAGATTCAGGCGGAAAATGTAGAACATAAACCGCAGATATCATTTAAAGGATGCTGCGTGGTGTTTGGTACGAGTGTTGTCTCGCTCGCTTTATTTTCTAGTCTGTGTTTTGGAAAATTGCCTGGGAACAAAAGATCAACTAAAAAACGTTGTCCAACTAGCACAAAACCAATGCCAATAGAAAGACCCCACAGGGAACATCATATAATGTACAAGAGTATGGTGGAAGCCTTTTACTGTCATTATCCTACTTGATAGCGATTGGGCTATCTTCTAATACAAAAATACTACCATTGGTGGTGTGTCAGTGGTTGTCAAAAAAAAATGCATTAACTCAGATTATTCTTTCCGGAAATAAATGTGTTATCAGCAAGTATGCCCAATTCAATTGCCACAATGTTACTTCGAGATAGATTTCCAGTTAAAAAAAGCCGTTAAAACTTATTCTTTCCTATTTGATTCAGCTTTTCGTGAAATAGCAAGTACCAAATATTATTCTGCACCATCATATTGTATTTAGTTGAAAAAAATCTCTTCTACTTTAACAGCTGTCTATATACCCTGACATTGTCGTTTATCATTGACTTGTTGTTTTTGTGGTGATAATGAGTTTACAATACTCACAACATAATCATGTAGATGTGAACGGTACAATTTTTCCAATCAAGAACGATGAAAATAGATCGATTTTATCTATGCCATATGATTGCATTTTTGAAGTATTACAATACCTAAATCAGATCGATTTAGTTAACGTCTGTTTGGTCAATAGAGAATTGTGTTACTTAGCAAGACGAAAACTTTATCGATCCATCTTCGTTGTGATTCTTGGTCCTCCGATTGAAATCAAAATGAATGTGTACAATTACTTCTACACCAATTATACTATCATGAATCGTGCTGATTATAGAATGGACCATTTATTAAAGAATCCAAACTTGCAGTTTTGTCAATTAATAAGATTTAATTTCATCAAACCCGTATTCTGCCAACGTGTTCAAAGACTATATCCTCGAATTAGAATGCACGTAGATGTTCAAATCAACTGGTGGGTGCCTCTGATTCCATTGAGTATGATATCATACTATTCTGAGCTAAACCTATATGAGCTTGTAGCAATGAAAAACACCAGTTTCATGTTACCACTGGTGAGGAAAATCAGGGTAGATAAATATACATATGACTACGTGACTTCAAGTTTAGTGGCAAGGTTAACAAACTTAAGGCTAGTGGCCATTTATAGTTGTAAAGATGTATTAGCAAGGTTGGAGTCAATTAAATTAATTACGGTCAAGGAGGTAGAGATTCACAATTGCATTACCCGACCAGATGCGTTATTTTCATCTATTGCAAAAACTTTTAGCTTGAAGCTATTAACCAAGTTTTACATTGGATTCTGGAAATTTGAATTCAATCCTCCATCATTAGAAGATGAATTGGCGGAATTTTGTTCGCAATTGATTAACTTGGAGCAAATATATCTTATTGTACTGAACATTGATTTTGCACGAATTATTCGTAACATCAAGCCAAATTCGTTAACGACAATATATATCAAGTCGATTGCACAACGAACTAGAGGTTCTCCATTGTCGATGCAGGATATTTTGAAAACCCAAGAACGTACCATAAGAAGAGTGTATTTATCTAATAATAAATTTGGATGGGAGAGAAGAATACCATTTCGAATGCGAGAGTTTGAATGGGAGAAGAAGCAACCATTTGGAACTGAAGAATTTGATCGGATATACTCTCCTCCTACAAAGTATACAACAAAAGATATGACAGCCGAAATAGAAAACATCAGAATGCTTTTAGATAATGGAAAGAGATATCCCTGTTTGAAACAGGTATTATTGAATCAGAAGTATTATATTATCGAGCGACCAGAACCAAATGTTATTAGCATTCGGAGTTGCACTAATATTGGATGAAGAGTATGGATGGTACTGTTCATCAAGTTAAAAACAAGACTAATGGAAGTTTGCATTGGTACTTTGATAGTATTCATGTTAGGCCAATTCTTGGAATGTACAATTGTATAGCTTCCGATATATAATTTATACAATTATTGATCAACGTAAAGTACTTACGTTATAATATATCTCAAGATAGTACCTTTTTTTTGGTGTAATCCCTATTAGCAAGAAAGTCTTACAGTGTAATCAGCAACGAGAAGGAGTCTAGAAACAAACAAAATCTGAAGTAATTGCAAATCAAAGTTTATAACTTGGTTCAAATTAACAAGATATTCATTTACTCTAGATAAATAGAAAGAACAATAATAAATAGAAAGATTAATTATATATATAAGCAACCGCCATAGCCAACAACTTAGCAACTCAACTCGGAACTTACTATCCCTTGATAGCAGTGACAATAGCATAGAACACAGTTGTGCATAAGCCAAGTGCAACAACACCTGGTTTGATCGTATTCCCTAGTCGAACCATGTTTTCAAGGCCTTTGCACAATTTAGGATGTTTGGTGTTGGAATTGTCAGATTCCTCTTCATTATTCACCACCACACCGACATCTTTCATCCCAGGCTGGAGATTGTTTGGTCCTTGCACGTAATTTTGATTTAAGATTCCAATTAGGTTGCCCAGACCATCATAAACCAAAGGATCAATACAACAGGGAGAACTTCCTGCCAAAATTAAGTGATCAGAAGGAATCAAATGGTAATAACCAAGATAGTTACCGTCTTTGTTAAATACAGACTTAAGCTCGATATTCTGACCAGACATGATTAGTTCGTTGGAGTTTGTTGTTGAATATGGATGAATGTTTTGCAACACTTTTTTTTTTGTAAACGCCATGTAGAAAAATCAAATTTATACTAACGCGGCTTGGAAGGAAAAGTTTACAACCAAAACTTACAACCAAAAATGAACATTTCATACATAGAAGTTCAAACTGCTATATCTGAACAAAACCATCTCTTGAATCATTCTCATTCGTCTGCAAACTTAGTCATCATTCAATAGTTCACCTAACATTTGTAGCAGTCTCACATGTGTCGAGCAGCGGAATTGAACAGGAGATAATACGTTAGATGCCTCCTCCGAGTAGAAAACCATGGCTATTAAACTTTGTGCAAATTCAAGCAGTCAAACAAGTAAAGGATGCTTATAGAACTATGTGTTTATTTACTTGCTTATTTACTTGTTTGCTTGTTTTATATATTCTTCATGTATGGACTTGGCAAGATCTAAGTCAAGTTCAGTGATATGATTACCAACATCATGTGTTGTAATTTCTAAATCTATTTTGTTATATGTGGTAATTATTGTAGGATGATGTCGAGCTTTAGCAGCTTGTTGTGCGATACTGTTTAGAAATGTCCAAGTTGATTTGAATGTAGATAATTGATAGTGAACAGATAGTAATTGGGAATTAGAACGGGTAATTAGTTGCCATTGTGGAGCACCTGGTTTGTTAATTGATACTAAACTTTGGTGAATCAATTGGTCTGCTATTTTTACTAATGGTTTGTGGGCCATACTGATAATTAGTAGTATATTTTGTAGTAGTTTTACGGAAACTTGAAAAATAAATTTGGCTGGGTATAATGGCGGGATAGGTGTAGGTACAACTGACATTTTTTTTTTTGAGAATATGTGCGTGCCTTGTTCAATTGATGCTTTACTTAACGTATACTTGTTAAAAGTAGATTTACTATACATTTGGTAGCATTTAATGTTCTACTATAGAAAACAATTTATACAACTCACCTCACTTTCTAAATTGTATTTCTAGTATCTAAAAGGGGGGGGATCTCCCTTATATTTATATTAGAGTCTGAACCATATGATCACACGGAAATATCATAAGTGAAAATTGCTGATTTGACCAGAGTTCGATTTCTATAACTTTCTATTACACGAAAAAAAAATATTTTTCGCATTCTCGCCTGAAATCAAACATTTTCTGAGGACAAACATGGATGCCTATTTGTATCTCTTTTAATGACGAATAGGTTCTACTTAATTGGCTTTTGAAGTTAGTTTGTTATCGATGACATCAGATACCAACAGGTATTTCTGGAATGAAACAAATGAACTATTAGACCAGTGATTAGTGTGTTGTTATATCATGGAATTTAATAGTCGTTTGATAGGTAGAATATTCTAGACACCAGAAGCAATTCATGTTAAAGTTGTTGGATTACCAGCAAGCGAAAGTTATACTGTTTAGGGATCAATAGATGTGTCATGATTATTTTATTAAGAGGATATAAAATTGACTGTATGGTTTCTGATATTTAAGAAATCCAGATCTTTGTTATACGTAGGAAGAAAGTATCGGACTTAGGACATAGTTGTATCAAATTACCACCATTACTTTCTGCATATACATGAACATAATGTGGAATATATTCCCCCCTACTCATACTATTCTAAATATTTGGAGGATTTTTAATACCTACTCTTGGCATCTTCCTGTTGGAAGTACTACCTTCAATATTATCATAGTAACCAAAAGCGGTAGCTGACCATCAAGAAGTTCCAAGAAATCAATATGTATGAATTGGAGAAGAATTTATCAAAGTACGACAGAATTATGCAGCTAGGATCCATTCCAGTGGTGATAATTATCACTAATATTTTGTCACGGTCATATCTCTAAGTACTGTTGCAATCTAGTTGGTTTTGTTTGAATTATATTCCTGTATATTGTATTGAATCTTCGCAGCAAAAGACTTAATTAAACCATTAACTTTCATGCTCTACTTACTGAATAAGGAAACCAAATAATATGCAAATTGTTTGAGGCTCTATCGAAAAAGGGTCATTGAATATGCAAATAACTACTACATGTAAGACATGTAATTTTAACAATTCCTTGCTATTTTCTTTATTTTTCTTCTTTCTTACGGTGTTTTCTTTTAGTTAATGTCTCAAAACTGGTTGCACTTAGAATTTGCCGCATTTCAATTTTTGTTGCAAAGAAGCAAGATACAGATGGTAGAAGAATACGCAGATTATCTGGTGGTCATGACTGACTAAATCTCTGCTTGGCAAATATTCATATAGGACGTAGTTACCTCGGATATATGTTCCCCAATCACAATACGTAGTCTATTTATGGTTGCAATCTCGACCAAGTTTGCAAAATGTTGCAATTTCAATTCGTTGAAAGGGTAACTGAGAATGTAGAGATTTGGACCACGTTCAATTTCTTACGCTAAGGGATGAATTCAAGATTTATATCTCACAAAAGTTCTCGATATTTGCTCTTTTTGTTCTCCATCAGAATATTTTCAAATAATAAAGGTCAATTATTAACTCGTATGTCAAGTATCAGCAGAAATAGCGGAGTTCGTTCTTTGGATAAAATGGAAAAGGAGATAGGGACAGATGCTTATTATCCGTTAGTTGAATCAAAATGGCAAAAAACGCAACGTTATGCAAAATCTGCGTTGGTTTTTTATAATGCATTCGTTCAGTTTTTTTTCAAAACATTCTTGTTGGCTCTTGTTATTGCCATCATTGTGATTTTTGCAAAAGCAATATTGAGTAATTGAAAGTTAGGGAAGATATTCTTGAAGGAATTTTACAATTTATAGGAGTTATATTCAATACTCAGAGTTTATATTAACCCATACACGATAGAAATGCCACCAAAATGTTTTATTTGTATTTGATACATATATATATTGAAGAATAAATAGATGGATAGAGATTAATAGGGAAAATAAAAAGTTTCACTATTTATGACAGAAAAAGGTACCAGTCTGAAGTATCTGTTTGCTTTGGAATTATATTTAAACTTCGGGTTTGTTTCTTACTGGAACAGTTTCAAACTTTGAGTGTTTTCGGCCTAGCTTCTATTATAGAAATGGCTATTATTATATATTGCTTCGAATCTCCCAACGAAATACCAATACTAATCAGTTACCAATGGGTAAACACAAGGATATTTCTCTACTCCTATTCAAAAAATACTAATGTGTTGTATTTCGGTTATCATATGTATTCTGATCATAGGGATATATTCGGTTAAATATTTTTTTTTTGTAGATAACGATAGACTATTTGGTATTTTCACCTCCTAAACAGACAAATTAACCAATTTCAATTAAATACTGGCACATATCTACCTATTTTGTAACATCATTGAAGTAAGCTTTGGTTAACAAATGGGGATTGATATTAAGTACTTTCTCAAAACCAATGTTGGAATAATTATCAAGTGAAACAAAAGTTCAGAAATTGTGTAAATAAAAGTCATATTCTCAAATTCCAACATAAAGAAATCTTAAATGACCAACCAATATTATTTTGTGATAGATGTTAAATGTTCCAAGCCAAAACGTATTTGTAATGGATAGGAATGGTTCTAGTGGAAAAATAGAGAATTTGCGAACCTTTGAATTGTTGACTGCTCTTAGTTTAATTGATTCCAACTTATTTAATACAACTTCACAGTTGTAACTAGTAAATTAATTTAAGTTTAGAAACCTTGCTAATAAAGTCAAATTCAGTTTGAGGTAGGAACATTTACCTATTATCAATATCTTTGCCTGTGGAAGACATGGTATTCAAATTTTCAATTGCCGCAAACTGAAATATGCCTAAATTAGAAAAATAAGGGAACATTCTTAATTGAATCTGTGGTATCCAGTAATCACATTGCAACTAAATTTTTTATGTAAGCAAGCAAGTCTTATCAGTTGACAAAACTGCATATTTGGGTTCCTGACTAAACTTTCATTTCTCTGATTGACATTATTCATGATAGTGAAGTTGGTGTAAAAAGGATTATACACACAATCATATTGATTTCAATTCCTATTCTATGCGTAAGGAAGATGGAGCTATAAAGTTTGAGGTTTGCTAACACAATACTCTATTAACCAAACAGACGTTAACTAAATCGATCTGATTTAGGTATTGTAATACTTCAAAAATACACTCATATGGCATAGATAAAATCGATCTATTTTCATCGTTCTTGATTGGAAAAATTGTACCGTTCACATCTACATGATTATGTTCCTTATGTTCTGTTCGTTGGAAACTCATTATCACCACAAAAAGTAGGAAATATTGTATACCAAATATTGAATATAGTCCTTAAACCAAGACGATCAACTTGTATCAACTTCCCATTTCAAAGTTAAATTGTATAACTTTCTAGTTGAAGATTTCATGGAAGCTTGTAGCAAATAGGAAAGAATAGAGCTGACACAGTTTCCCAAATCCTAACCACCCGTATGCACCATGATAAAAGCGTAAGAACAGCGACACTTTTCACTACTTGTGCACGACCCTCACATCTTGTTTGATTTTTTAGATGTGAATGAGAAAAAATTCGCCTCGGTTTCTGTTTGAGTTTTAGATGAAATTAAGAAACAGATTTTGTTGTAGAGAAAAATACTCGTTACCATGAGCTCTAAGGAGTTAGAGACAACATAAGGAATGAAATTTTATACAATGGTATGATATACAAATTAATTTCAATATCAGGGATTTTCCCTTATATACCAAGAGTATATTTTATGAAGTGAGTGAATTTATATATTGTTTATTATAGTGGGACCTTCGACGCTACCAAGTAATTAGTAAACCTAAACGTTAAGAACTGTTACGCTAGACCGTGCACCAATGGAGTAAGACACACGGTTTTCCCCTTACTCGATTACTTTCTTGCTAATAGGGATTACACCAAAAAAAAGGTACTATCTTGAGATATATTATAACGTAAGTACTTTACGTTGATCAATAATTGTATAAATTATATATCGGAAGCTATACAATTGTACATTCCAAGAATTGGCCTAACATGAATACTATCAAAGTACCAATGCAAACTTCCATTAGTCTTGTTTTTAACTTGATGAACAGTACCATCCATACTCTTCATCCAATATTAGTGCAACTCCGAATGCTAATAACATTTGGTTCTGGTCGCTCGATAATATAATACTTCTGATTCAATAATACCTGTTTCAAACAGGGATATCTCTTTCCATTATCTAAAAGCATTCTGATGTTTTCTATTTCGGCTGTCATATCTTTTGTTGTATACTTTGTAGGAGGAGAGTATATCCGATCAAATTCTTCAGTTCCAAATGGTTGCCTCTTCTCCCATTCAAACTCTCGCATTGCAAATGGTATTCTTCTCTCCCATCCAAATTTATTATTAGATAAATACACTCTTCTTATGGTACGTTCTTGGGTTTTCAAAATATCCTGCATCGATAATGGAGAACCTCTAGTTCGTTGTGCAATCGACTTGATATATATTGTCGTTAACGAATTTGGCTTGATGTTACGAATAATTCGTGCAAAAATCAATGTTCAGTACAATAAGATATATTTGCTCCAAGTTAATCAATTGCGAACAAAATTCCGCCAATTCATCTTCTAATGATGGAGGATTGAATTCAAATTTCCAGAATCCAATGTAAAACTTGGTTAATAGCTTCAAGCTAAAAGTTTTTGCAATAGATGAAAATAATACATCTGGTCGGGTAATGCAATTGTGAATCTCTACCTCCTTGACCGTAATTAATTTAATTGACTCCAACCTTGCTAATACATCTTTACAACTATAAATGGCCACTAGCCTTAAGTTTGTTAACCTTGCCACTAAACTTGAAGTCACGTAGTCATATGTATATTTATCTACCCTGATTTTCCTCACCAGTGGTAACATGAAACTGGTGTTTTTCATTGCTACAAGCTCATATAGGTTTAGCTCAGAATAGTATGATATCATACTCAATGGAATCAGAGGCACCCAGCAGTTGATTTGAACATCTACGTGCATTCTAATTCGAGGATATAGTCTTTGAACACGTTGGTAGAATTCGGGCTTGATGAAATTAAATCTTATTAATTGACAAAACCGCAAGTTTGGATTCTTTAATAAATGGTCCATTCTATAATCAGCACGATTCATGATAGTATAATTGGTGTAGAAGTAATTATACACATTCATTTTGATTTCAATCGGAGGACCAAGAATCACAACGAAGATGGATCGATAAAGTTTTCGTCTTGCTAAGTAATACAATTCTCTATTAACCAAACAGACGTTAACTAAATCGATCTGATTTAGGTATTGTAATACTTCAAAAATGCAATCATATGGCATAGATAAAATCGATCTATTTTCATCGTTCTTGATTGGAAAAATTGTACCGTTCACATCTACATGATTATGTTCCTTATCTTCTGTTCGTTGGGAACTCATTATCATCACAAAAAGTAGGAAATATTGTATACCAAATATTGAATACAGTCCTTAAACCATGTTGATCAACTTGTATCAACGTCCCATTTCCAAGCTAAACTGTATAACTTTCTAGTTGAAGATTTCATGGAAGCTTGTAGCAAATAGGAAAGAATAGAGCTGACACAGTTTCCCAAATCCTAACCACCCGTATGCACCATGATAAAAGCGTAAGAACATCGACACTTTTCACTACTTGTGCATGACCCCTCATATTTTAATTGAGAAACAGGAATTTTGTGCGTGTCCTACTCAATTGGTATTTGGTGTAGCGTTACGGTTGTCAGCATTTGGGTTTATTAATTACTTGGTAGCGTCGATGCACCCACTATTACAAACACTATAAATTCAGTCATTTCCAAAAATATACTCTTGGAATAAAAAGGGAAAACTACCTAATATTTATATTAATCTCTGCATCGTACTATCACATTTAATTCCATTTAATTTATAGATAGTTTCTCATTGATCAGATACCTACAATGATGGGTATTCTGTTTTAGACTGGGGCCAATTTTTCTCATTCTCATCTAAAAACCAAACATATTTCAAGCACCCAAGAAAAACAAAAAAGAAATTGAGTAGTCTACAGCATTACCATGTTACCGAAAGTGCAAGCTACTCGCATAATTTGTAACTAGGGTTGGGCTAAAGTACATAAATAATGACAATAGTGCTTTAATGTTTTGGTGAAGGTCTTGAAGTAATGAGTTTACCTGATAGTTCGAGGCACAAATGGTTAAGTTCATCCAGAATTTAGAAAATACTGTTTGGTAAGCTGGTTATTGGTGTTTCTATCAAAACTTTCGAACTACCGTGTTATGTTTAAATCTGAATTTACAAATATCGGACTTGAATATTATGATAAATCATAGTCAACTGTACGTTGAGTCATACATTACACTTTTTGGGAAGAAGAGCGATGAGTCTTTAACCAAGTGTGTAGGTCGGAGAACATCACTTTCTGGTCGGGCAAGACTAAATGTGACATCTTCTTGAGATGTGATAACTATTTGATGTCTTTGCTGGTAACGGCATGCATGGTCTTCTAAGTTTAATCTGAAAGTCAGGCAATTCTCTAGGCGAGTATTGAAGTGCAAGTGTGGTTCTATAATCAATTTGCAAAACTCATGATAAATAATTCTGAAATGAAATTGAGTATAACTTAGTTTCTAGGAGATATTTATCATATACCAGAAAGCAACTATTGTGATTTGAGTAAAGGATTGCTAAAATTGTTTGGATAACATGTTAAGACGACTATTTTATATTTCAAGGTTAGTTGGTTTTATTTACCTTACTGAACAATGTTGAATCAATTGTTATATAATTACTAAGTTTGCAGACGAATGAGAATGATTCAAGAGATGGTTTTGTTCAGATATAGCAGTTTGAACTTCTATGTATGAAATGTTCATTTTTGGTTGTAAATTTTGGTTGTAAACTTTTCCTTCCAAGCCGCGTTAGTATAAATTTGATTTTTCTACATGGCGTTTACAAAAAAAAGTGTTGCAAAACATTCATCCATATTCAACAACAAACTCCAACGAACTAATCATGTCGGCTCCAAAATCTATAGAATTGGGGGATGTAACCTATGATGACTCATCTGACAATATTGGTGTTCTTTATCAATTTGAAAGAATTAATGTGAATGTCGATGGTAATATTATGTATGAGTTGCGGAAATTCGGTTACGATGAAAATGTGAAAACGCATGGATTTCTTCACGACCAGAATGATAATCTTGTTGCGTTGGTATATGAACGCGTGTATCCTGGCTCAAATGAAGCCATAGTTGCTACTGGGGTCGCTGGAGCTTCTGGGGGCGCTGGAACTGTTGGAACTGTTGGAGCTGTTGGTACTGTTGGAACTGTTTCTGGTGGTCGGAAACATGATCGCATTTGGAAAGAGTTATGGGGCGTTTTCAAGCCTTGGATCGAAATTTCCATTATTAGTACTATCGTTGTTTGTGAAATCATAGTTTCGATTGACAAAATCAGAGGTAACTAGGTTTGTTGTTGCATTCGCTTACTTTATTAGCTATAATTATTGTTACATAATATCATTTTCTATTTATAATTGTGCTTAACTAATTAAATTTGTTGTAAAGCATTGGACATAGCCCTGAATGTAAATCTGATAAGCTCTTCTGTAATTTTTAAAGGAATGGAAACTGAGAAGTGCTCGTTAGAAAATTTGGGTTGTGTTGCCAAACATGTGTTACCTCGGTATTGAAAAGATCATACATGGATAACAATACAAATATGATTCTACAAAAGTGAATGGAACCTCTAGTTTAAATGATTTATAAATGGGTGGTAGTATAGTTGAGTTATTTAAAGACTGGTATGTAATTTTCCTGTTGTTGGTGGAATAATCTCCTCCATTCAAACTGAGAGGTTCTAAACTGTAGTGCATTACAAGTAATTACACAGAGAGCTAGTAGTGTATTTCCAAAGTAAATATAACACCAGTCAAGTCCATACATGAAAGATATCTAAATCAAGCAAATAAATGATTTATGGTATATCGATTCTATTTATTCTATATAGGTAATCGCTCTTGATGCTTGGCAATATTTATCACGAACTTCGATTGCTTCGTAAGTCCCTTCAAGACTTGCCGGTATGACTATTTCATTCTCCCAAATATCCTTGATAGTTTCCTTTTCAACTAATTTCTTTTGAGGTTTCTTGTTTAGCAATATTTCTACTGTTCGTATATATGTGACTTGAAATGGTGGAGTCCCTATAAATGTGAATATCAATTCTGTTTGATCCCCTTGATGTAAATCTTCAATTATGTAATCACCTTTGTTTATTTCCACAGTAGGTAAATCGTGAACTTCTAGTTCTAAGCTAGAATATTTATCTGAATTGAAGCTTACTTTACATTCACTGGCCCCAGAATCTTGTAATGATTGAATTGAAAGTTTTCCTGCTTTGCTTGATAATCTCCTGAACTCATAATACAGCTGGGTGGTCTTGACCTTGCTATTGAATTGATAGGTTATGGTGAAGGGTGGGATACCCGTCAAATTATACGACACGTGATCACCAATACAGTAATGATACCTGTTATCACTCTTGAAAATATCTGGAGTTTCTGTAATTGATATTATAAACTTGTCGTTGGCACTGAATTTTGTTTGTTCACACCCATTTCCATCAACAATCTTACTGAATCTTACTGAATAATCACCTAGTGAAAAGAACTGAGAGTTCAATAATTTCAAATATGGTTCATTTACACTCTTGAATTGAACACTTTGTTCCTTCCCAGTTTGCTCATTCTTTAAAATCATGTCAATATCAAATGGATATTCGCCAGATAATTCAACAGGTAAAGTAGCTATAACACCATTTTGCAACTTGTTTTCACAAATTTGAACTAATCTGTTGTCAAGTATAAATTTACCGTTTGGAAGTGAATTAACTTGGTATAAGATCTTAGGAATAGTTTTATCAACAGCTGTATTCCTTCTTGTATATAATGCATCAAAAACACGCATAAACTGATGTTCATAGATTCCACTTCTTCTGGTTGGTAAGTTGATCTTAATTTCGTCAGTTTCAATATTCATGGTATGGGATTCGACCTTTCCATTTGGTAACTTTATTTGGTAGTCCAATTCAAATGGAGCTTTTCCAGTAAGCTTCAAGGTAATTTCGTTAGAGCATCCAACGCAAATAGGTGTCAAATGAAGGGTATTATGGTCCCTATGTTGCTTAAGCTCATTGGCAACAATTTCAATGGATGGTTTAGGGTAGTATGATATTTCAATCGTCTTCTCCAGAGATATAATACCTGGGCATCCATTGTTTGAAAATGAACTTAAAGAATAGTTTCCTGCTTGTTTGACAATAATGGAATTTCCTCTCATTACAGCAGGAATAACCTTAGTTGAATCCCCAGAACTAAACTTGACTTCTATCTTATCATTTCCAGTTTGTCCAATTGATGATTTGAATTTGAGTGGAAGTCCCACTGAATCTCCTTCAGCAATTCGAATATTTTGCTTGATATTAGTAAATTCAAGTTCTGGTATATTTGGACGACTTATAATTCTTACTGACTTGTCATGAATTATTGCATCACATCCAAATTTGTCTTTTGCGTTCGATACTTTGACATCATAGCTCTTTCCTATTAGATTTTCTGGTGTGTTAATTGTAAAATCTTCCACATTGTTCACTTGTTTTGAATCAAGAACTTGGCTAGTTCCAACTTCTATAAACTGGTAAGTAAATGAAAAAGGACCATTACCTTTAAAGTATAAAGGAAGTGATGAGGTTTGTCCAAAACAAGTTGTCAACTTCCTGTTCTGAACCTGGAATCCTACTTGTGATGCCTGATTGAAATATGTCAGATAGGAATACTTTTTCTTGTCCAAAATAGTAGGAACTTGTTGATAATTTGCATCAGTAAGTTGATGGAAGATGATAGTATAACTTCCGGGATCATCTGGTTTAAATTTGAATGAGTACTTGTAATCATTAGATACTAAATTTCTTCTATTTTGGCCTAAAGCTCGGAGTGTTCCTGATTGATTATGATATACTTGGTATCCCACTCTAAAAGGTGGCTTTCCTGTAAAGTTGAAATCAAAATTGTATCCAATATTACCAAGACATTTATCATTCACTGAGCGTGCTGAAATATCTAACAGCGGAGGTAATGCTAATTTGACAGTTATTGGTTCAGCAATTATCTTGCAAGGACAGAAATTATCATGAGCACTGATTAATTTATACAAACCAGGCTGGTTTACTTTAAATCCCTTCTCTAATTCAATTCGAGAATTAAATGTGTGTGATAACTCGAACATATTGGAGCTGTTTGAAAACTGCGCTGTAACATCAATTGGGTAATCTTGAATTTGTTGAATATTGTCGAATTTCAAAAACAATTCTCCATTAACTAATAAATCCTGTACCATTGGTTTAAGTTTAAGGGTTGATGCTTGTTTAAGTTGTAATTTATACCAAACGTCTTTATCTTTAGATAATGGATTATATCTTTTCATATTACCGAATGAATCAGTAATATCAAGTAATTGGAATTCAATATTACTACTTCTTCTATTAGTTTTGAACAAGTCATTATACTTGGAAAGCTCCGCTTCTAATACATTCTTAGTTAATTGAATCGGTTTTAATGGTAAATCATGCTGGGATTCCAACGTTATATTTAGAGTTTTCACATCTGATCCATCTTGTTTGACATTAACTCTAACATAAGAAGGTATTGTTGATACACTATCCAACCAAGGGGCATCAAGCGAGATATCTTTTCCCATACATTTAACATTCTCCAAATTCGCTGGATAAAAGAATTTCACCAGGGGACAGTTTGTGATCATGAATTCAGATTTGTAAGTTCTAATATTATTACCCTTCTTGTCCAATACTTTTGCTATTCTATATTTTCCTGGTTCCGATATTGGATACTCTAAATAAAAAATGTTCTGATCCGGCTTGAACTGTTTATATTTCTGCAAATGGGAATAATCCTGTCTAAACATCTTTCTTAAAGAATTTCCAGTGTAATTGACATAGTTTACCTCATTATCGGCAGTTGTTTGTTGAATTTGCAAATAACCAATTCCAGAAGTAGTATTGAATTCAATGGGCATTGGAATAATACTGTTCGATTCAAGACACATTTTATCATAATGGAATGGGTTCATCTTGGCCGAGGAATCAGGTAAATAGTGAATGGTTAATTTACCTTTGAAGTGAGACTCGATATCTATCACTTTGTTTCTGTCGATAGACTCACCAACTATATTAAGCTCATTCTTTTGTAAGAAGAATTTCCAAATTGGCAAGAACAAGTTTGACACTAAAGGAAAACCAAATGAACTTATCATAAACCAGGAAATGGTATAGGCAACAAATGTAAACAACAATGTCTTTAATGGAGTAAAGGTTAAATATTGAATGTTGAGTACAGGTAATATCCACAAGAATAATCCATCAAGTATGATATATTTGAGCATAAATGAATAACTCGTTAATTGTGTTAATTGAGTGTCGACAAAGGTGTCGGATTTAATCAAGATTAAATCATATATTTTCCAACTTTGTATAAGAATGAATAATGATACAATGAATATTCTTTGTTGGGCTTGGTCTAATATATGTGTCGGTATTAATGGAGAATCTTCGTACTTATTGGAACGAAGTTCATCCAAGTAAATTACTTCGTCATCAGAGTCATCCATGGTCGGCTGATTCTTGAAGTGGTTGCTATTAAATCAATAAGAGATGAAGTAAACAAAAAAAAAAATTACTTGTCAAGTGAGGACTGCATATAGTCAAAGTTGTGGTGAGCGAAAAAAAAACAAAACAATCACCCCCCGCTAAGTTTTGCAGACAACATAACTGTACTAGTTTGTTCTTTCCAAGAGGGAGTGGGTGAGATAGGAACTATAGTATCTATCTTCAATACACCATTTTGAAAGTCAATTGCTGATTATAATCACTAATCTGAGTAAGCTATATCCATATCGCGTTATCTGTCCATTTAAAAGACTCAAATACTAATTCAGGTAAGCTTCAACCAATAATTTTTTACTAACCAGTGTACGTCTCTTTGTCACACGTAAACTTGATATTGGTTTTGGATGTTAAATTTTGTCACAATGCTCTTATATTTTATCTTTGGTCATCTGATTTAGTGATTGTTTTCAGGATATAAACACGATATTAATGAGCATGAACTAGTTGTATTATATGTGTTTGGTTGCAAATTGGAATATGGGTGTATGAATATATAAACAAAGCTGTTGAGAATTCCAAATGATTCACATTAATAAAAGCTATACATGCGTGTCACAGATATCATTCCCGTTTGTATCTGGTTTATGTTTTTTAATGTTGTGTTGGAATAGTTTCCGCATTTTATAATCACTGGGAATAATCATACTAAACTGTTGAGCAAACTTTGGAAATGTTATCCTACAGCAGAAAATATTTCAAGACGTTGTTGTCAATATAAATATTCCCTGCAGATGCTTGGTAACTAAATGAATAACGTATCTGATCAAACTTGATTCAATTCAACTCTACTTGATTGGCAATCCTGGTCGATAAAAGCTATGGCTTTTGGCATTTTATTTAAACTGGACTCTGCAAAAATTAGACTATTAAACTAATAGTATACTTTGATCAAAGTGTATCTTCTGCGAATTGGTATTTTAAAATGCCTGTTTCTTTGCTTTTGAAATGGAACCAGCTTAAACAGAACACTGTTTGCTTTCTTTACTTGGTCAAAAAAAACGAGGTCCCACAACACGGGTATGTTTTACTGGTTAATATAATTAAAGTGCAACAGATTAACCACTCAACAATTATGATAAGTCTGTTCAAGGAGTGGCTTATAATTATTTCTTAATTGACTCGGTAAGAATTATTCAATAAGTCGATATCTTATGAGAGAGACAGAATATGAATAAGATTTTTGTATACTTCAGTCTTCTATACACATGCTTGTCTATACATTTACCCAGGTACCTTTACGCTTTTCTTGTATGATTTTAATAGCAGGTAAGTCCCATCCAATACCACCACTACCGATAGCCGCACCAAACCTAGGAACAACATAGCATTCTCGTTTAGTTGGAGTTATGTTCTTAGGACCATATGGGTTACCTAATGGTTTTGAATAACTTATTAACTTGGAGTTTTTAGCAATGTTGGTTAATTGCTTTCCAGTTATGTCTACCAAAGGTTTCATTCTAACTTTAGGATTTTCATCTTCAGATACTTGAGATTTTGTTGTCAATGCCTGATAAACCAAGTATGATGGTGGTAATTCACCACGCTTGTTAATTATTGAATTTGGATGGATATATACAAAGGGACCTTGACTGATTCGCAATACCGGACAATAAGGAATGTTTATAATATTCATCTTATTGGTAATCTTCACTTCTGAACTTGCTAAATCCCCCCTAATAGAAATTTGATCAATGAAACCAGAAGCGATCATTTGCTTAATTGCAGATACTTGTTTTTTAGAAGGTACTGCCAACTTGTCTGAATTGGTGATTACGCCAGTGGTCGAGGTTTCTACTAAATGTTGTACTTGTTTTCTCAACTTCTGAATTTCTTCCACAATTTTAAATCTGAGGAAGTTAGATTGTACGAATTGGTCAACGTTATCCTTTGCAACGTGATCGAATGCACATACAACAGACAATAACATCAAACAATCACTTGCAGAATCTAATCTAGAAAACAAGGATCTTGATTTGTTAAACTTTGACTTTAAATCTCTAACTTGATCTTCTGTCTTGTTGGTAAACAACTCTTGCTCAGTTAAAAATGGATCACCAACCGATAATGCAGATACAATAGCAATGATATATTCCAAACATCCTTGTTGATTTCCAATGATTAAAATCTTGCTGAATCTTGGACTCAATGGGAATAAAGACATTTTCCTACCAAGGTCAGTAATACGTTTATCTTTATCAAGAGCTCCAAGAATAACCAACAATTCCTCGGCTTGTTTCAATGAAGATCTATCTGGAGGAGTGGGGAATGGGAAATTAGTAATCTGGTCAATTCCCATGGATTTCATATTCAAGACAATACTTTCAAATGGCATACGTAATATCTCAGGAACACTAAATTGGTTAAAGAATTCTTCAAATACTGCCGATGAGTATAATCTATAACAATGACCTGGTCCTGTTCTACCAGCTCTACCTGATCTTTGATCTGCTGAAGCTTTTGATACCCAATCAATTTCAAATGATTGAACTCCTGTTTCTTGATTATATTTTCTTTCCTTAGAACGTCCACAATCGATAACATATTTGATTCCTGGAATAGTTAATGAGGTTTCAGCAACGTTGGTGGATACTATACAGAGTCTGCTTCCCTTTGGTGGAGTATCAAATACTTTCATTTGTTGCTTAGTAGGAAGTAAAGAATATAATGGTAACACATACAATGGACCAAGTTCTTCTTTCTCTTCTGCTTCTTCAAACCCCTCTTCTTCTTCTGAATCAGAACCTGATTCTTCATAGTCGTCATAGTTCTCATCCTTTACTTCAACACTGAATTCTACATCTTCAACTTCATGTTGAACATTTTCTGATAATCTAACTTCAACTTCTTCATCATATTGTTTCTTTTTAATAGGGAACTCTTGTCTCAATCGTTTAACCAAGGTGTTGATCTCAGCTTGACCAGTTAAGAAAATCAATATTCCTCCTTCAGGAAGTTTCTTATGAATCTTACAAGCTTTGTTAAATGCCTCCTCGAGATAATCATAATTTGTCTTCTTGTTGAAATGGACCGATACGGGATATTGTCTGGCTTGTACATTGATTATAGGAGGTGCTTGTTTGAATAATGCTGAATTTTCTGAAAAGTCAGATACTCTTAATGTAGCTGACATGATCACCAACTTCAAAGGTTTATACTTGGAATCTTCACTATGGTACTTTCTCCTTAATTTCACAACTCTGGTTAACATACCAATCAAGATATCAGTATTGATATTTCTTTCATGCGCTTCATCGATGATAATACATGAATATTTCGTAAGTAAAAAGTCACTCATCATTTCACGAAGCAAAACACCATCCGTCATGAATTTCAATGCTGTACCATTCTCAGTACCTTCATTCTTAATAGTACTGTCAAATCTAATCTGATGCCCTACTCTATGACCATGATTTCCTAATTCATTAGAAACACGCTGGGCCATGGATACAGCAGCAACTCTTCTAGGTTGGGTAACACCAATCATACCTGGGTACAAATCATTGTTTAAACTTCCAAACCCTGATTCATAAAGGAATTGTGGGAGTTGGGTGGTTTTACCGGACCCGGTTTCACCACAGATAATTACACAATCATGGTGATAGATTGCTTCCATGATTCTATGTTCTTCGGCAAAAACTGGAAGTTGCATTCTTTGCTGTTGGATAGAATCATCTCTATCGATTTCAACAAAGAAAGCCTTACGATCAAGTTTAGTGTTTATAGGGATGAAATCTTCAGGATCGGAAGCAAGGTCTTCGTCACGAATGGTTTGTTTGGCATATTGCGCTTTAATTTCTTCTGAGACTTGTGGAGTGGCTGTAAGGTCATTATCTCTTCCTTCAAGGGTTCTGATTTGTTGTTCGGCCCATTGTTTGAATGTTTTTGCAATACTTGAATGTTTTGGTTTACTAGCCATTAATTTTGATTGCTCTTCTTCCTCTTCTTCCTCACTTTCTTCTTCGGATTCCTCCAGAGAATTTTCTTCCTCTTCTCCACTCGCATCATCTGCTTCCTCGTCTTCCTCTTGATCTTCGTCTTCTTCCTCACTTACTTCTTCGGATTCCTCTTCAGATTCCTCTTCAGATTCCTCTTCTTCAGAAGAGCTAGCAAAATCTTGTTCATCCTCTAATTTCAACTTCTTTTTCTCTTCCTGTTCAACCTTTTTCCTCCAACTATACTTCTTCTTTGATGCTTCTTTCTTGATGACAGGTATATTATTAAACCCAAATCCTGTTCCAAACCCACCAATTGGTCTATTATCAACAAATGTAGACTTGACTTGTTCTTCTTCCGGTTCGTCATCGTCAAAATCTTCCACCTCGGATTCCTCCTTGTTGACTCCAAAAGTTGCTCTCAATTCATCATCACTCATCTCGTCATAATCTTTAACTTCACGTTCTTCATACAAAATCTCTTTAGTCCTCTCATCACCTCTTCCTTGTTGTTCCAATTCTAAAGCTTCAATCATCTCTTCACGTTTAGTGAGTTTTCCTTTACCCAACTCTTTCAACCCCGACAATTTAGAAGTATCTATTTTAGTATGGGAAAGTTTTTCAAGAAGGATTTTCTTTTCTTCACGCTTTAGTTGATGTTCAATATACTTGTCAAGCCTTTTCTTTTTAGATCTCGAGAGCTTTGATTCTTGTGCATTTTCATGGTATAATGTTTCTTCAAGGACTCGTTTACGTTCAAGTTTTTCTTCTTCCGTCACAGGTTTCAATATTTCTGTGTTGGAATCTTCATTATTGAATATGGTGGTGGCATCGGTGGTTGTCTCTGATGGTTCCTGTTCCTGATCCGGTTCTTGTTCTCGATAATACAGTTTGTTTCTGGCTTTCTTTAATGCTGCCTGTTTGGCAAGCATACCTGCTCTCGCCTTCTCATTGAATCTTTTCCTGTATTTACCCATGATTAAGTTGACTCCAATGTAACCATAGCTCTAGTATAAAAATCAATTGCAAAAACATATTTTCAATAAGGCGATGGGATGAACTGAGAAAAGTTGGTCACATGAATTGCATCACATGATCAATGGTCATGTGATGCAATGTCACATGACAAGTATTTTGATTTTCTGTCTCTCTCCCCCGGCATATATGGGGAGTGGCAGAATAACCGATGGTAACAGTATGTTACAAATAGACTAGTGGCAATGAGTCATTCAGATCTATATAAACATGGTAAGTATAAGTGAAACAAGCTTGATCAAGTTCAAAGTATTAACACTCTTAGTCATTCATGTTACATTAACTGTTAATTCAACTACATTATATACATACGAGAATCATCAACTAATTCCCTTGTTAAACAACCTCAACTGTTCTGAACTAATCAGCCAAGAATTAGGGTTGATTAACTCACTGAAGACCCTTATTGGGTCAGTTCCATTGTCAGCTAGTTCAAATTACAAGCTCGTGTTGTATTTCATAAAGAAAGTCATTGCTAATTCTGATGGTAGCCGAGATTTAATTACGGTGGTGGTCATATGTCACTATAGCATGAACAAAACATTAGTGTTGAATATCTTGAAAACTATCATGGATAAGTATATTGAGTTTAGAAAAAGAATAGAAGAGGAACTGTCAGGTAAGAATGATAAGTTGAAACTTGGCGAGTTCAAACTTTATATGAATCAGATTATAAAGTATGAGGAAATGAATTATGAATCCAATCAAAACTTGTATAATTACGGAAGCACCGAGGAGACAATAAACCCAAACCAGTTACTCCTTGTTAACGAAGAAGTTGATGAAGTTAGGCAGTTGATGCTTGATAATATCAACAAATTGTTGAGTCGTGGTGACAAGATTAACCTTCTTGTAGATCAAACAGATAGGTTAAATACAAGCTCGCTGATGTTTCAAAGAAAAGCACAACAAATTAAACGAAAGATGTGGATAAACAAAGCCAAATTTATCTTGATGTTGATTGGGGGGATAATCCTCTTGGTTTACTTGGTTATTGGAAGTCAATGTGGGTTTCCTTTCTTTGGACTGTGTAGACACAATCCTTAACGTAAAAGTATAATATATACTCATGTCTAACTTAATATACTACATCGATTCATGGAAACTAGTTCTATTCTACATCACTATGCTCTTCTTCTTCTTCTTCTTCTTCTTCAACTTCATCGGTTGACTCGTGTGATTCTCCTTGAAGTTCTGCTTCTTCTTTTGATAACAACTCAATTGGATTACCAGTAGCGTCGTCGTCTTCTTCGTCTTCTTCAACTTCGTCAACATCGTCTTCTACCTTTTCATCTGGTAGCTCTTCGTCTTCTATTATTTCCTCGTCAACGTCATCGTCGGACTCAGCTTCAGTAGGAGCAGTAACACCTTCATCGACTTTAATCTTCTTGGCGCTTGGTTCGTCTG
This sequence comes from Spathaspora passalidarum NRRL Y-27907, assembly GCF_000223485.1. Classification (NCBI taxonomy): domain Eukaryota; kingdom Fungi; phylum Ascomycota; class Pichiomycetes; order Serinales; family Debaryomycetaceae; genus Spathaspora; species Spathaspora passalidarum. Next base: position 1,965,838 of record NW_006767427.1, on the reverse strand, counting down.
TGTCCTTCAGGGCAGATTTGTCTGCTCGTTGTTGTTTCTTGACGCTCAACATTTCCTCATAATTGGCGAGTCTGGTCTTAATTTCAGGTATAAACCCACTGAACTCGGCTCGTTCAACAGCAGCCAACATATCCTGGGAAGACACAGTCTTTCTTCCATTTTGTTTTGATATAGCTCTAGCATGAAATAACAAATGCGATACGAAAACAGTAGCACTTCTTTGTAGAGCCAACGAGGAGTCCTTGGCCAATAACATGTTATCATCAGCAATCATGGTTTTAGCCAATTTCTGTATAGTTGATTTAGGGAAAAGAATCTCATCGATGGATATCAACTCAGTATCCTTGTTAGGTTGTGGATACTGACCCTCTGCATTCTTTCTCCATCCCTTTGGTGGCATTGTGGCTATACTTGGTTGGTGATAGTGATAAAGTACGCGTTAATTTTCAGTTTTAATTCTTTTTTTTTTTTTTTTTTTTAGTTTTTAGTTTTAACTTCTAGAGAACATGCTTCATTAATGGTGCAACGACAAAGCAAAGACAAGAAAGATACATCGTATTATGGCCTCCTTCAGCATCCTAACATTGACAAGGTAACATTTGGTAACTATCAGTTTAATACCTGGTATGGAAATGCAGCTTACTTTAGTAAAAATGATCATACCATGTTAGGATACCAATATAGTAATAAACTAGCCACTGATCCAACCCTACGGAAACGGAAATTGGAAGATGCGAATGATGTGTGGTTGGACAATTTGTATGTTTGTGAATATTGCTTCAAGTACACTGATGTTGAACAGGAAATTAATGCGCACCTGGTTGTATGTTCATACAAGAAGACACGACCTACTGTGGGAAGACTAGTGTATTACGATGACAAGTATATCATACGAGAAGTACGTGGGTTTCAAGATAGACTATTTTGCCAAAACTTGTGTCTATTTGCAAAGTTATTTCTTGTGGATAAGTCAATTTACTACAACATCGATTACTTCAACTTTTACATAATATACGGGTATGACAGTGGTACATACAAACCGATGGGGTTTTTCTCCAAGGAAGTACTAAGCTATGACAATGATAACAATCTAGCATGTATTTGTATATTCCCACCATATCAGCGGTTAAGACTCGGCTCTATGATGATTGAGTTTTCATATGAGTTGGCAAAGCTAACACCGGGGCAATTAACTAGTGGACCTGAATATCCATTATCACCATACGGAAAAATAAGTTATCTACGATATTGGTCGAAAAAGTTGGCACGAATACTACATGGCTTAACTGATAACGACTCAATTACTATTAACCAACTTTCTAAACAAACGGGGTTCAGAAAAGAAGACGTCTTGTTCACATTGGAGTACATGAAATTGATACAGTATAATCCACGAGGAGATACAAAACTATCGCTAGCAAATCTAAACGACTGGTGCTTGAAAAACAACTTTGATCCAAGCAAAGAACTCAAAATGATAAATCGTAATTGTTTGGCTATATAAATCTATCTAGCAATTAACGTAATTGCAGAAATGCTCCAAGTAGTACTGAAGAACTCTGTTCTTGTCGACTCTTTTCAAAAACATTCCAAAATCGTAACGTTTCATCTCCAGCTCCGGTAACTATAGTTTCTCCGTCGGGTGATAATGATAAATATAATACCCGATATGTATGTCCAGTTAATTGGGCAATTTGTTGCATGGAAGGGTATTTCCATACAATTATTTGATTACGAGAATACCCATGGGTTGATACAAGTTCATTGGAATTCTTGGACCAAATCAAATTACAAACTTGTGAACCAGTATTGACATCATTAACTAAGTTCCCCGTGAGAGTGTTCCAGATCTTAATTGTCTTATCGGCAGTACCACCTCCCGACGCAAGTATGCCTCGTTGATGAGGTGACCAGGCAATAGCCTTGACAGCGGCAGTGTGATCAGTGAAATGATACAAAGGCGTGGGATTCAATCCATCCCACACAAATAAATTATTATCATTACCACCACTAGCCAATTTATTCTCTTCGACATTCCACTTCAATCCACAAACTTCTTGTTTATGCAGTTCAAACTTATTAACATAATGATCCTCTATACGAACATCACGGTTTAAAATACTCCGGTCTCGACTACCACTCGACAATATATGCTCATTCCATGCTAATGAACTGACTCGAAGTGAATGTCCACTCATGGTCCTAATACACTTAATCTTGGTGGCATCCCAAATCTCAACCATCCCTTTCAAAGTCCCGATTGCTAAATGAGTACCTGACCCAATCCAATTCAAACTGGTGACTTTATCCTTGTTCAAATTGCATAATCGATCCACTGATTGAGTTGATCCATCCCATAGATATACGGAATCACCCAACCCCACAGCTAATATATCTTGAGCACCCCAGTCAACAAGGTTTAGATAGAAATCATCCAGCAATTCAGGAGCATCAAGGACACGATACGGTACTTTTGAAATCGTTCTTGGCTTCTTTTGGGGAGACAACAAGATTTTCTGAGTATCATGCCGTACTGGGGATAATGAATACAACTCTTGTTGCAAATCTCGAGAAATTGGTCGTGACTTTTGTGGGGATTGGTAGGTGAATAAATTGACTTTACGTCGAGGTGTACTTGTTACGTCATCTGTGTCAGCAGCAGTACCAGAGGCAGCTCCGGCCCCTACATTTGGAGTTGAACTTGCACTGGCACTTGATCTTGGTGGTGTACCTGTGTTACTTGTAGATGGAGATTCTCGGGTATTATTTGTGTTATTCGGCCTTCCCTTTACACCTCTGCCATTTAATAAACTACTGCTAACCACATTATCGCCAAACAACTCGGCTTTTAAAACTGTGGTAAACGTCCTATTTGCCTCTTCTTCTTTTCTAATTTCAATTTCATTGTCAATGTTTTTATTGGTCCCTGGTATTATTTCATCGTTGGTCAAACTAAATGCCGTTTGAAGATCGATACCTGTCCGGTTGGGTATATATCGATCGCTAAAGATATTATTTTGCATTCTCCTTCTTGGAGAGGTGGCAGTTGTCGGTAATCCCGCTTCCAACCTTGGTGGATCCAGTATTCTCGTTGAACGAGATGGTGATTGTGGCGTCTCATATCCAAATGATTTGTTGGTATTGCCATTCCGCAGCAGCAGCAGCAGCAGCAGCAGCACACCATGGGGATTAATGTTCTGGCTCATTTAAAAAGAAGAAAAAAAAAAAGAAACGAAGGTATTCAAAACGAATGGGGCGGGTATATACTGCTTATGTGAACAGCAAAAAAATGTATAGCAAAGGGGTGATCCTGGGGTTTCTTTGATTGATGTGGTGATAAAGGGTGATGGGTTTTATGTTATGTGAAGCTGCACCGTGGTTGCAGTTGCATATGTGTGGGAGAGATTGTGCTCTTTTTTTCTTTGGCCCTGTTAATTTCAATTTTTATTTTTCTTTGATATTTTTAATCGGGCCAGTTGGGTTCTATGCAGGAGATGATTGATCTATGTTTTGCTATTATAGTAGACGACTGTTGTCTGGATGATTGATGGTAATTTTGTTTCAGTAGTTTCACATACCGAGGTTTTTGGTGTTTTAATTTGCCTCATTTGTTTGAAGGTATTGTTTTTGAAACTTTCCATGGTTTTTATAAACTGTTTTTTTACCCAAGATGAGCTGAGACAACCCTAGGTCAGTCGGCAAATGCTGTATATCTATTTATAACGTTCAGAATCACATTCTGACTATGGTAGAAGATTCTCTTGACAATTTGGTAAATCCTCATTCCAATACACTCTACTAGGAACACTTCTCTTTTGACACTATTATTAAATGTTTTGTCCACAAGTAAAAAACATTTCAGACAATTCAAAACTCAAAGTTGTGTACCCTGCCAGTGGCCCACTTAAGTTAGTTATTCTAAAAGTGCTCTAAACCTGGTTATCCTAGGAATTATTATTATTATTACATTTCACGTGTAAAGTTACCCCTTAGCTTCTACAATTTACATATGATACAAATACACCCAGTGTATTGAATACATACAATATAACATAAAACATAAAAATATAACGATATGGAGAATAATTACCAATGATAAGAAAACCAAACATCTCGTTCATCTTCATCATCCACATCATCGTTATCAACCCCATTTCGTTGCTATCCTAAAAGATTGACAAAGTCATCCATATCATCAGAATTGGGGTCTTCTTGTCTCGACTTACCAACACCTTCAAATAAATGAACATTGTGCATTGTCTCCTTCATGGACTCATTTGCTTGGTGGAATGTGTCCATTAAGCCGTGTGATTCTTCTTGGACTTCTTCCTTCATGTCTTGTGGTGAAGGGACTTGTATTTCGTCCTCCTTCTTAGAGTTTGAGAATGAAAATAAACCCATAGTTATAGAGTATACTACTTGTATAAGAGAAAGAATGAGAAATAATCCCGAACCCTAAAAACGAGCTGTTTCAGGGATATTTATATGAGTACAATAATATTATTTCAAGGGTTACGAGAATACTTCAACTTAAACCAGTCTGCCTTATCAGGAGGAGAAGGCTAATTTCAATGTATTTCCCTCAAATAATACGATTTAACCTTTCTAGCAAGTTCTTCCCCACAGAACCACTTTTTTATTGTGAATGACTACCCTTGGTCTTCCCCCCTGATTATTATTTTTGTTTCATCACCCCACATTTTTGTTTGAGCGGTCCCATAAATTGCCGTTCTTGGAACAAGGTGCGATTGGCGAACTGCTCCTTATTTTACCACATGGTATTCACGGCACGCGATGGTACAGGGGGGTTGTAAATCACTTGATCCAATGCATGTGGTTGCCAATGCTAAGTTGCACTTTATTGGAAGTACTGGTCGATGCCGGCATGTAGATTCCCCTCCTTCATATTTGTCTTATTCCTGTATATTAATAATTTCAAATTTTTAGTGGGTGCAACTTTTACATCAAACGTACGTTGCTAAAATTGCAAAAAAGAATCGACGGCGAGGGGAGCAATAAACTATGCCTTATCTTCTTGTGCTGGAAATATGTAGTAATATTTTCACTTGAACTCGGAGTTGATCTAGAAAATTACTTCCCCGATGAAAAATTTTGGATAATTTTCTGTAGAAATTGTAATTAAATTGTGCAAATTAAACATTGCACCCCCGGGTGTAAATTAAGTATGTTGCACTGGGATTGAATCATTAATTTAGTTCTACTTATACTTCGGATTAATCAGTCTTGATATAATTGAGAAATTTCTAGCAATTGTTTTGTAGATTACTCACTACTTCTTGTAAAAGTGTCCAACTTGAGTAAATCCCAAGACAGATAAACTCTGCAATTATGGCACTGCGGAGGTAGATTATGATTAGAGGTGATAAAAGAGGACAACAGTTCGATAAACTTAGATATGTGACTATTACTGGCCAATTCCCTAGTTTTCTTGGGCAATGGTCGCGACATAAAATAACGTCGCATTTATTAGGTAATGTCCATTCCTGCACACAAGTCCATCCAATCAACTCAAATTAATTCATCCTTACGCAGTGTGAAAAAAAAATTTCTTGCAACTAAACAATAAATAGAAAAAGCCAATCAAGCAAAGCCAACAACACAAGGAAGAAACCAAGTAACTGCTTCAAATCAAACCAGCTAAAAAGCACACACCATCAATTCATAATTTCTACTATTTATTAGCTTGCTTTTTTTTTCCATATATCCTAACATGTTGTCTCGTTATATTTCCAAATCAGTTGGTCAAGTATCCACTGTTGCCAAAAGATATTCCTCCATCATTTCCGTTCATAGAGACACCACCGAAGATAACCAAAACATACCATTTGAATTCAATTCCGAAAACTTGAAGAGAGCCCAAGAAATCATTGCTAAATATCCACCACAATATAAAAAGGGAGCATGTATGCCATTATTGGACTTGGGACAACGTCAATTGGGATTCACATCTATTTCCGTCATGAACTACGTTGCTAAAATGTTGGACATGCCACCAATGAGAGTCTATGAAGTTGCCACTTTCTATACCATGTATAACAGAAAACCAATGGGTAAATACAACTTGCAAGTTTGTACCACTACCCCATGTCAATTATGTGGTTCTGACGGAATCATGAAGGCAGTTAGGGACCATTTACAAATCAAACCAGGTCAAACTACCCCAGACAAGTTATTCACTTTACAGGAAGTTGAATGTTTAGGTGCATGTGTCAATGCGCCAATGATTGCTATTAATGATGACTATTATGAAGATTTAACTCCTGAAGCTACCGTGGATTTATTAAAACAATTACAAGCAGGCAAGGAATTGACCAAGATTGGACCAGTTTTGAATAAGAGAGAATCTTGTGAACCATTCAGCGGACCAAAGGTTTTGTTAGGTAAAGAACCTACTGATATTAGAAAGTTCACTAGAGCTGACTTGTAAACAAAAGACTAGCTTAAAATCTCTTTGCATTCTGTATCATAAATAAGTTTTAATTTATATTCATACTACGTGACTGTGTGTGTGTGTGTGTGTTTGTGTGTGTGTGTTTCTCGTTGTGGTAAACCGTAGACAGTTATCTAAATCGTTGAGATGGGACTGATTCTTCTTTTGTTCTTTGCTATTGTTTCATTAGGGACAAACACAAGATAGAAAAATAGCAAGATACCATTCAATGCATATTCACAAGCAACTCGGTTCAATCATGTATACAATAAGAAAGCTGTGTCTAACCATGTAAGATTCTTCATCTCTCGGTAATCGGGACAAATAGCCGGTTCAGGTGCAAATGTGTCACGTGATAGCACCGAATTTCACGCTCGATCCACCACCACAAAATTGTTTCTTTTTCTGAGTCAGAGCTATCGTAATTTCATCAAAGAATTCACTCATATTGTGTGGAAACTAGCCAGCTGTTATTTTCAGTATTTTAGTTGTTTCTTCAAAAGAACATCGTCTAATAGATCATTATAAACACAACAAATCATAATGTCACCTAAAAAGTCATACAGTCTTGAGACTGAATTGGTGTTTACCAAATCTGGAGATCAATATAATGCCTCAGTTGCTCCCTTGTACCAATCAGCTACTTTCAAACAAGACTCCCTTTCACAAATGGGAGAATATGACTATACAAGATCAGGAAATCCTACAAGAACTCATTTGCAAAACCATTTGGCTAAGATTATGAAGGCACAGCTGGCATTCGCTGTCAGTTCCGGGATGGGATGTCTCGATGTTATCACAAGACTCTTAAAGCCCGGTGATGAAGTGATTGCTGGTGATGACTTGTACGGTGGTACCCACAGATTATTGACATACTTGAACAAGAAAGGAGACTTGATTGCTCATCACTATGACACTACCAACACTGAATTGATTAAATCCAAGATCACGGATAAGATAAAGATGATTTTCTTGGAGTCTCCAACCAACCCCTTAATTAAAGTCGTCGATGTTAAATCAATTACCGAGCATGCTCACAAAGTCAATCCTGACATTGTTGTTGTATTTGACAACACCATGATGTCACCTATATTAATGACACCCTTGGAATTAGGAGTTGATATTCAATACGAGTCAGCTACTAAGTACTTGAATGGACATCATGATATTATGGCAGGTGTTATTGCTACCAGATCCACAAAGTTAGCTGAACAGTTATACTACATTATAAATTCCACTGGATGTGGATTATCGCCATTTGATTCATGGTTATTAAGTAGAGGATTGAGAACTTTAGCTATCAGAGTGGAAAGACAACAAGAGAATTGTGTACGTATTGCTAAATTCTTGCATCAAATTGGGTTTAAGGTAAGATACCCAGGTTTGAAGTCGCATCCTCAATATGAGTTACATAGCTCCATGTGTCGTGGATACGGGGCAGTTTTAAGTTTCGAAACCGGTAATATTAAATTGTCAGAGAAGATTGTTGAAAGCACGGATATTTTCGGTATTGCTGTTTCTTTTGGCTGTGTTAATTCGTTAATTTCCATGCCATGCAAAATGTCACATGCTTCAATTGATAAAAAGACAAGAGAAGAACGTGAATTCCCAGAAGATTTAATCAGATTATGTATTGGTATCGAGAATGTCGATGACCTAATCGACGACTTGACCAAGGCCTTGTTAAAGAGTGGAGCAGTTAAGATCAACGACAGAGATGAATTGTATAACGCTGTTGGATTACAACCTAAGTTGTAAGCAATCAGCGTATATTTATGTTAAAACTTTATAAACTTGAATACAAAACATTTTTATAGAATAACTTACTGTATTGCTGTAGCTTTTTCATAATGAATTGATACTAAACTAATTGATTAGAATATGGTAGCATAGAAAAAAAAAACACTCATCCTGCATACAACATGACAACGGCAAGAGTGTTTTTCCTACGCGTATATATATAAAAAAAAAGTCAGCCAAAAGAATCGCGTATCCCTCAATTGCTTCATCCATACTTGTCTCACTCTGTTGCAAACTACACTAAGGAATCCTCAGACAATATGACATTGCCTCCACTTACTACTAATGCGTTAAAGGATATTTTTTCCACCACTGCAAAGGATACGGTCAAGACTCCACTTATTCTTCAAGTGACCAATATCAAACACGTTGAAGGCGGATCCAGGTCATTCCGTGTTTTGTTATTTGATGGAGTGTTTAGTGGTCAAGGTTTGGTTGAAGAATCATGTGGAACTTATTTGAAGAACAACGGATTTGCCAGATATCAATATATTCAAGTCAATGATTTCTCCACCGTAATTACCCAAAGACATATTATTATTTTGAAAAATGTTGAAATCTTGGGTCAAGGTGAAAAAACTGAAAATCAAGCCAAGCAAATCGAAGCTTATTACAAGGAACACCCAGAAGAAGACTTTTTGGCTCTCCAAAAGGCCAAGGGTGAGACCTACCCTAATGCTGATGTCGCCAAGACGCGTTCTGAATCGCCATTCACTCCACAAACTACCACTTCTACTCCGGCCCCTCCTGCACCTAAACCGGCCCCACCAGTAAGTGCCAGTGGTGCCCCTATTAGAATTACACCAATTGAAACCATATCCCCATATCAAAACAATTGGACCATCAAGGCTCGTGTTTCTTATAAGGGTGATCTTAGAACGTGGTCCAATGCTAAAGGTACCGGTCAATTATTCAGTGTTAACTTCCTAGATGAGTCTGATGAAATTAAAGCTACTGCATTTAATGAAACTGCCGAAAGAGCTTACAACTTGTTAGAAGAAGGTAAGGTTTACTACATCTCCAAGGCCAGAGTTGCAGCTGCCAAGAAAAAGTTCAACCATTTAACTCATCCTTATGAAATCACCATGGAAAAAGATACCGAAATCACAGAATGTTTTGACAATACCAATGTTCCTAAACTTCACTTTAATTTCGTAAAATTGAACAAGATCCAAGATCTTGAGTCAAATGCCATTGTTGATGTTATTGGTGCTTTGAAAATAGTCAATGAGCCATTTAAAATTACTGCCAAATCCACTGGTAAAGAATTCGACAGAAGAAATATCACCATTGTCGATGAAACTGGGTTTGCTATTGAAATGGGATTATGGAACAACACTGCCGTTGAGTTTAACATCGAACAAGGATCAATTATTGCTTTCAAAGGATGTAAGGTCCAAGATTATAATGGAAGATCCTTGACTTTGACCCAACAAGGCTCGGTTATCCCTAACCCAGAATCCCCAGAAGCATACCAATTAAAAGGATGGTACGACAATCAAGGTATCAATGAAAGTTTTAAGAGTTTAAAGGTTGAATCACTGGGTGCTTCTTCCAACCAAATTGAAAACAGAAAGCTGATTGCTCAAGCTCAAGATGAAAACTTGGGTAAAGGTGAAAAGCCAGATTACTTCACTGTCAAGGCAACCATTTCATATACCAAGCCAGACACTTTTGCTTATCCTGCTTGTCCAAACGTTGTTGCTTCCAATGCTGGTTCTCAACAAGCAAGACCTAGTCAACCTTGTAATAGAAAATTAGTGGAACAACCAACCGACGGTACTTGGAGATGCGAACGTTGTGATATCAATTATCCTGAGCCTACTTACCGTTATATTTATAACTGTTCCATCTTGGACGAAACTGGTCAAATTTGGGTTACCTTGTTTGATAATGAGGCTAGAAAATTATTTGGAATTGATGCTGGTGAATTAACTAAAATTAAAGAAGAAGATCAAGATGAATTTACTCGTAGAATTGAAGATATCAGTTTCAAAGAATATCAGTTCAGACTTAGAGCAAGACAAGATACTTATAATGATCAATTAAGAGTTAGATACCAAGCTGTAGGTATCGATTTCATCGATTATAGCACTGAAGCTGAATACTTGTGTAAGCAGTTGGATAATTTGTTGAACTAGTTGTGTTTACGTGTGTATTTGTGTGTATTTTGCTTTCGTTTTATCTATTTGTTTTAATAGTCAATCAATTTATTAACTTTTAACCAGTAATCCCGGAGTAAATCATTAGCTACTCTTTGACCTCTAGTGACCATCAATCTGCTAACAAATTGTTGGATTTCAGTATTGGTTAATTCCACTTTCCCGTTATTACTATTATTTTCAAGAAAATACAATACCCAATTTTTCAATTCCATAGGAAATTTCCCAATTAAGTTCCGGAATAAAGGATAATAATATTCTAAAGCTGATCTAGGAGCATTAATAAACCCAACCATCAACAGTGAAACTAATTGGTAACCCAATGGAATTCCGTCAATTTGCAACTCTATAAACAAATAATTTTTGATTTGTTGATCCTGTTGACTACCCCGCTTAAGGGTCACAAAATTTGTCCAAAATTTAACCACGGCTTTAATAATAAATGTTTCATGATAGTTCTTTAATCCAATCAATGCATAATTCAATACCTTGTCTTGGAAAAGTTGACTGGTGAGTATAAGTCCCGGTGTAGTTTCAAGTATGGTAGAGAACATCTCAATTGATGACTTGATTAAATCAACGTCTGATTCTAATACTTGATACATATCACTGAATGTAGGTATTAAAATGGTCTCGATATCAGCAGAAGTCAACTCCTTCTTGTTTGTCACCACCACAGTTTCAACAAGTTTATAAATATATGGAATTGATTGTAAATTGCATTTTTTGATCTTGGCAATGAGGTACTCAAATATCACACTGTAATTAAACTTGAACGGTCCATTGATAGGTTCACTTAATCCACATTTGAGAATATTGCAACACTTTTCGGTAATGATTGTCTTTTGCACCAATGGATCAAATTGTAAAGAAAATTGGTTAAGAGTGGTTAAGATCATTGATTTGATAGATAATGGATCTTCATTCCAGTATGCATTATACTGACCAATTTGTTCTGGAGTCAAGTAATCCTCCAATTCTTCAGGAATTACCATAGCCTTACCAATTTCATATACACAACTCAAGAGAGATGTGGTGTATTCCTCAAGGTATTTATCATATTGATCAATTTCAATATCAGTTAGTAAACTATTTGGGGTATTGACCACAACGTTATATTGCTCAGTAATTTGTAATAATATTTGGTAGATCTTGTTCCCAATATCAATTGGATCTTTAATCAGCTGAGCAATTGATATGTATGAATTGGTTAATCTTTCTCTAATTAAATTATCAAATCTTGGATTCTTTAACATTTCAATAAGAATTAATTCTAGATTAGGTAAAAATGAAACCAACTTATCCTTTGAATCTTGACATATTTTAAGTATAGTACGTGATGAGATTAATGATAGTTTTGGATTAGTATTTTCTGACAATATCATCAGAAACAAAAAGTTGAATGTTGATGGGAGATATGTACTTCCTGTGTCACTCTTGAAAAAAAAGTGAAGACAGGATAGCAAATTGAGCAATGTCACGCTGATTTGATGGTTGTGATAATTTGGTATAGATTCAATAGATTCAATTAAGCCTTGACTAAAGAATCCATTAATTAGTGGTACTAGCGTATTCATGGCAAATTCATCATCGTAAAACCTTAAATCATCAGTTATTTTAAAGATAAGATATAATCCAGTTTCTAAATCATTCATTGCTTCAGGATTGGTTTTGATAATTAGTAAATTAGATTGTACTATATCACACAAGGTTGAATAAATAGGGGTGTTGATTAAGGAATAAAACAATATGAACAATTCTGCAATTTGGGTTCTATATTGGAAGAATTCTTTTGCAGGCGATGCACTTGTGATTTGTGCCTTTTTAAAATAGATCTGACTTATTTCCAGAAATATGGCAATCTTTTGATTATTAAATCGATCAAGGGTGTCCTTATCGAATATGATATCACTAATAGCATCTGCATCGTCGATAAAAGTGTCGGCAAGATCCTGCCAAAAGGGAATTAATTGCTCGCTTACTTTTTCATCCTCAATTGGAACACCAGGAAAATCACTAAGTTTAATGACAACTTTGAGAATATTAGAAATTGAATCATTCAATATGTTTCGGGAAATATAGACAAGATTAATTGAAAGATAAGCAATGACTAAATTAACAAAGTTTTCAATTTCCAGACTGTACAATTCTGCAAATTCATTATTGGTAAAAATGAGATCAACAAACTTCATTCCAAACTTAGTTTCATTGAATAATAATTCCGAGATATGCTGTTTAAATGTATTGACTAGCCGGGGGATATTTTCAAGAAATTCCGCCAATACAGTAAATGACTTGTTATAAATTTCCATATTTTCTATATTCAACTCATCTTGGAGATATTTGAGAACATATAATAAGAAAATATCCATATCTTCGTGGGAGTATCGTTGGGTTGAATTACCTTCAGCAGTAGCTATGTATACCACCAATGAAGTTATACAATCCAATGACAATAATTTTGTTGAATAAGGCAAGGATTCGATGGTTGATAAATACTGGTATATTAACTTATAATGCTCAAATAATGTGGAATGAATTGTATTATGTAATTCTGGCAAATTGGTAGATTGTTTGATGATATCTTCAACAAGTATAGACAAGAACAACAAAACTAACTCTACTTCATTCTTGCTTTGCAATCCACGAATCAAATCATTGACGGGTTGTTCTCTCCCTAGCATCATCGCAAGTAACTTATAAAGAGGATCTTGAGTAAATGTTGCAAAATTTTTGATATAAAGTAATGACAAATTGCTTAATAGCTTCCTTATAATGAACAAATTCTCGTCGTATCCTTCATGGACAAGAGTTAGTACGTTGTAGATTACTGCATTAAAGGGCAGGTCTACATCAGGTAAATCATGGTTGTTAAAATAAACAGTTAAAGTTAAAGCCCCAAAATATTTGACATTCCTGCTTCCATTCTTTAATAGTTCGGTTCCGAGTAAGTATCCCTCATCACTTCGCTGGTATGTTTGTAGTCTATCTTGCACGGAAGCAATTTTGCTAGAATCATGGGAAGAATAAAGAGTATCAATATCCTGAATTTGTTAGTAAAAGAACAGCAAAAGAAAAATTCAATAATGCAATATAAAGCACTTACCTCTAGGACATTCCGTATATCCAACTCAGAAGACATAAACGAAACTAGTCAATTGATTACTATACAACTCACTAGCACTGGTTGGTTTACCACAACAGTTTAAGGGGACGTGATTTTTTTTGGCAGCAGTCACGTGTGCATGAGGTGATCACATGACCAAATTGCTAAATCGAATGACAAACCCCAGCCCTCCTGACCACACCAAGAAAAAAAAAAAGAAATCCACTTTTCATTGTAGCCACTCATGAAGCATTTTGAAGTTTCCATCGCCATAACAACCGATCTAACGCTTAATCAGATAGAGATTATATTTTTGTCAAGTGTTTTTCCTACTATTCAATCCTAATCTACTCAAAAAAAAAGCTATTCCTAGTTATAATGCGTAGAGTGTCCCGTGCCCAATGTGCCAACTGCACCTGTTCTCCAGGATTATTGTCAAGATCACGCAGAACCAGTGCGGTCTTTGCCAAAAGAATTAGTCTTTCCAGAGAAAATTCTACCGGTAGTAGACCAGATTCACGTAAGAATTCCGTGTTCACCCTCAATCCAGCTTCCTTATGTTTACCTGAGGCTAAAGAAGTCAACACTAGCAAGCGTTTAGAAAGTTTGAGACGCCAGATGTTACTGCACGACTTGGCTATTTACATTGTTCCTTCTGAAGACCAACACCAATCTGAATATGTTAGTTTGTTCGACCAAAAGAGAAGCTTTATTAGTGGATTTTCTGGAAGTGCTGGTATTGCTATTGTTACTAGAGATTTGAATAATTTTAGTGATGTGCCGCAAGGAAGTGCGGCTTTATCCACTGATGGAAGATATTTCACCCAAGCTATTGATGAATTGGATTTCAACTGGACCCTATTAAAACAAGGTGCCAAAGATGAACCTACCTGGGAAGAATGGACCGTTGAACAAGCTATTCAATTAAGTTTGGATAGTGGTGCCAAGGTTAACATCGGTGTCGACCCAAGATTAGTTACTTATAAATTTACTCAAAAGTTTAATGGAATTGTTGAAAAGAAACTCAAACAAAGAAATGATAAAAGCATTGAAATTGAATTGACTGCAGTTGAAGATAATTTAATCAACAAGATTTGGGAAGAATTTGAAGAATTACCTGCATCTCCCGCTTCTAATGAAATTAAGAGTTTGGATATAAGTTTTACTGGACAAGAAACTGATGATAAGATTGCCGCAATTAAGAGTGCTTGTTTTAAGAACAATGTTGAAGGTATTGTAGTGACTGCATTGGATGAAGTTGCATGGATATTGAATTTGCGTGGTCAAGATATTGAATACAATCCTGTATTTTACAGTTTTATGATTATCACCAAGGATGTAACTAAAGTATTTGTTGATGAATGGAGATTATCGGCTGAAATCAAAACTAAATTAAAGGCCAATAATATCATACTCGAAAGTTATGGTTCATTTTATTCTGAGTTAAACACCATATCCAAACAATTCACTGTCAACAATAAACTGTTCTTTATTCCAGATAATGCCAATTGGGAAGTTGTTCGTAACTTGAAGTGTGCATTTGTTCAAAAACTTTCACCAGTGGAAGAATTAAAGGGTATTAAAAATGAAGTGGAATTACAAGGTGCCAAGATTGCCCATTTAAAGGATGGTCGTGCTTTAGTGAAATTCTTTGCATGGTTAGAAGACCAATTGATTAACAAACAAGAATTGATTGATGAAATTGATGCTGATGAAAAATTAACTGAATTTAGAAAGCAAGAGGACAATTTTGTTGGATTATCCTTTGCTACTATAAGTGCCACTGGTCCTAACGGTGCTATTATTCATTATAAACCAACTAAAGGCCAATGTGCTACAATTAACCCTTCTAAGATATACTTAAATGATTCCGGATCTCAATTCTTGGAAGGAACTACCGATACCACTAGAACTATTCATTTTGAAACACCAACCAGCGAAGAAAAGAGAAATTACACCTTGGTCTTGAAAGGTAACATTGCTCTCTCCACTTTAAGATTCCCGGAAAATACAACTGGTAACTTGATTGATTCCATAGCAAGACAATATCTCTGGAAGTATGGTATTGATTACGGTCACGGTACGTCCCATGGTATTGGTGCTTATTTGAATGTTCATGAAGGTCCTATTGGAATTGGTCCTCGTCCTAATGCTGCTGCTAACGCCTTGAAACCTGGTCATTTAATCTCCAATGAACCTGGGTTTTATGAAACTGGTGAATACGGTATTAGATTGGAGAATGTTATGTTTGTCAAGGATAGTGGGTTGCACTATAACGGCAGAAACTTTTACGAATTTGAAACTATCACAAGAGTCCCATTCTGCAAAAAGTTGATTGAGGTTTCCATGTTGAGTGAAGAAGAATTGGCCTGGTTAAATAACTACCATGCTACCATTTGGGATGAATTAAGTGGTACTTTTGAAAAGGACAGTATTGTTTACAAATGGTTAAGGAGAGAAACCGAGCCATTAGCTTTGTCCACATAGATGATATACTAATATACACTCTTTTCCTACTCTTCAAAAAGAATTTGAATCTCTTCGATTCTTCTCTTTCTTCTTTCCTCTTCTTCGGCAGCAACTGCTTCACCAATTTGTTTCTTTCTTTCCTGAATCTTTAACATTTTTGTCTCTATGCTGTTTTCCATAATGAATCTGACAACTTTAACAGTTTCATTCTGGCCAATTCTATGAATTCTATCAATTGCCTGATCTTCAATACTGGGTGACCACCAAGGGTCCATCATGAACGCCCGAGAAGCAGTGGTTAAATTTAAACCTACTCCACCAGCTTTCAACGAAAGCAACAAGATTGCAATTTTACCATCCGACAATTCCTTATTGAAATCATCAAGTAATTTCTGTCGTTCTTTTAAATTCAACCGTCCGTCGAATTTATAAATTACAAAGTCATTGTCTTGCTGGACCTTGAGTTCGGTCTCTATTATGTCTAGATATGATGAAAACTGGGAGAATACAATAACTTTCAGATTAGGTGTTTGGGATTTGATATCATGTAAATGTTTAATAAGGGCTTGGATCTTGGATGAAGAACGATTAGGATCGTATAAATACAATTGGAAAGGGTAATTCTCCGCCTTGGGCTCCTTAGTATGAAATCGTATTTCATTGGCAGTGGTCTTTTGATTACGTAAACGGAATAGTTGATATTTGGATATTGGTTCTCGACAGTTGGGACATGTCTTGGTTGTAGTTGGGAAATCGAGATGTTCAAGAAGACAAGTAAGACAATAGCTATGACCACATGGAGTAATGGTCATCTCTCCAAATGGAATCGGAGACTGAGTACATATTGAACACTCTGAATTTTCAATATCGACTTTGGAGTATAATGAATACATGGTTTTCTTAACCGCATGATCATTCTCAAACCTATTTTGTTGCTGTTCCTTGATTGACTTCAAAAATTTCTTCATGTCTTCATCCAGTTCCAAATCTATAATCTCGTCATCCATTTCATGGGCACCACCAATCAAATCCACATGGCAACATACTTGCCTTAATCGCAAAATGTGTGTCAAGATTTGTGTATACTGACGCAACAATTGACCTGACTTCAAACCTTCAGCAAACGAATTGAATGCTCTAGCTTTGAAATAGCCATACAATTTTTCCTCCTGGTCATTAAACTTAATTTCTTCAATAATAACTTCTTTGCTTGGTAATTCCACAAGTGGACGACCATCGCGGCCCTTCATTGCTTTGGTTCTTCTCAAAAATATTGGTTCCAAAATGGATTTAATCACATCCAAAGTCTGGGAAATCTTTCGTTGTTCAAAGGGTAATGTAACAAATGTCTTCCAGTATGAAAAATTACTCCAGGGATCCAATTGAAGGAACTTGGTGAATGAGTATAAGTCATCGAGTCGATTGACAATTGGTGTACCTGTCAATATCCATTTCCTACTCAGCTCCAACTCATACAATGATTTGGCAGTCTTGGTATTTCTATTTCGAATATTATGGCCTTCATCAATTATAATCCTAAAGAATTTGACAGAATAAAGACCGATAGGTGGTAATTCTCCCTTTTCATCTCTTGCACGAGCAATCCTCGTAAATTCATTTAAAACAGTACCATAAGTTGTAATCATTACTGTAGGGATTTTAGCATTTGGTTTCGTAGAACATAATGACCATGTTAAATTAGACTCGATTTCATCACCATAATACAACTTACAATAATGATTGTTGTTATTATTACATTTTTCAAATTCTTGTTTCCATTGGGATAAAAGGGACATGGGCACAACAATCAAGGTTGTTTTTGATGCATAAGGTTTATTTGACTTCTCTGGGTTAGTATCGTATGGCACCGAATTTACCAAGGCCAATGCAGAAATAGTCTTACCGAGACCCATTTCATCAGCAAGTATTCCTCCTCTTAGACTATTCTTAATTATTGGTTTTTCAACTGAAAGTTCACCATTGTATACGTTGGCGTAGAAGAATTCGTCCTCTCTTTCTTGGCTGGATTGTGTGGATCCCCCTACGCTGACTGCGAATGACATATTCTTGGGCCATTTGTATTTCCTCCAAAGTGGGTTCATAGTCCCCGATTCATTTTCTTCAATATCCCTTTTTGATTGAGTTGATAATCCTTGTTCGGAAGATAGTTGGTCCAATGTGCTTATTTCGTTCTCCCTTGTTAACATCCACGATAATCCGTGTTTCTGATAGGTACGTAAATTCAATTTGAAATTGTCCGATGGGGGTACAGTAGTTTCAGGAAGGCTTTCTAACAATTTGGATTGGTTATTTGCTTGGTAGAATTGTTTCAATTGATCCAAATTTAATTGATCGGGTGTACTTTCAACCTGCTCATTCTCATCGTCTGAATCAAGAGATATTGGTTCGTCTGAATTTTCTTCCTCTTCGTCATCATCATTTAACCGAAGTGGTTTAATGCGGAGTCTGTCAAATAAGCGGGAGAGCGCATATTGGCGTAGTCTCAATGCAGCTTCTCCATCAGTTTCACTGGTTGCATGGAAATTACTCAGCTTAGCTGCTTTGCTTGCTGCATTTTTGTGTTTACTCAAATTATCAATCTTTACTTCCAATGCATCTAAGTTCTTTATAAACCCGGTATTTTTCAAGAAAACATCAATTTGAATAAGAAATGAATCAGCAGTGGACAATCTCCTTTTTGTTCCTTCTAGAACAGAAACTTCAAATCTGGCAATATCTAAATCGATCAATGGTGAAAATATTCGGGTTAAATCCTCGGGTATTCTCGCTATCTCTCGACCTCCATAGTGATCTATGGTTGATAATCGAATGATTGAACTTGATTTCATCGACGAGTTCTTCGGGATCAATCGCTTTAATGATAACTTTTCTGCATACTTGAGTGGTGAGAATGTAGGACGTGTAGCCCATGCTTGGACATCTATGGATCCAATATACCTATCCCAGGTTTGTTGAGCCACTTCTTTCTGGTGTGCTTGTGAAGCAAGATGGATTCGCTTGCTTAGTGATTGCAATTGTTCATTCACATCATCTGTTGGTCTCTTTTGTGTGGGTGGTGCGGGAGATTCAGTTTGCTGTGTTGAATTTGGCAACAATTCATTAATGTCTGGTGGGCATGTAAGTAGTTCTGAAACTGCCTGTTTCACACCATCTGACTGGTTTGAGTGTTTGTTGTATAAATACGATAGTATTTGTGGTGATATATCACCTACTGTTGCTTTCAACTCTGTTTCAAATTGGCCAAGTGGTATTTGAATTGGTAATGGGGTCACGTCTGATTCGTTATCAGCTTCGTCTTCGTCATCGTCGTCTTCTACGAATAGTGATGTGTTGGGGGACAATGCAGTACTTTCAACAGACAGTTTATCGTCTAGCGAAGGAACAGTGACCTTTTCTTTAGGAACGAAGAAGCGTTTCTTGGTTACGGACATTAACTGATTCACGTAAAGAAAGATTTAAAAGAGAGTATTTTTTTTTTCATGAACACGGAAATTTAAGTGCGCGTTGGTGCAGAAAACGCGGCAATAATTTTGCATCCATCGGGGTCCAAGATAGAACGAGCTCGATTTCTTAATGAACAGCAGTTGGCAAGTTGATTGAACTAACCGGGTTCGGTTTAAGTTTCTATCTACTTTCAGTTAAAACCTAATATTTTATAAATTTTATTACACAGTTTACAACCTTATTCTAATTATTAAACATGGTTCGCTAGCAACGACATTATTTCTTCTTTTTGGCAAATGTATTAATTGGATTAGCAATATCAACAACACCAACCATACCGATGAAAGCTTTTCCCAACCTAGCTCTCTTCCTATCTCTATTTCCACTTTTACGTACAAGTTTCTGTTCGTGATGTTCGATTTCTTCCCGAGAAGTAGTCTTCTCAAGTAATGCTCTACCAACATTGTTTGCAATGGTGCCAAGTTCCAATGGGACAGGTGCTTGATGAAGAGAACTAGGGTTGTTTCTTTCTTCTGCATGGTGATCTCCATTTTCAATTGGAGCAGTATCGGTGTTTACTTGGTTGTTGTGCCTGTTTTGGGATATATATCTTAATTCTTTCATTATATAATCTGGAAAACTTGGCGCATTAATTTCATCGGAATCCATACTGACCTGGAGATGATTGTATAAAGCTAAAGCATGCAGACGTTTTCGAAAAGTAAAAGTTAAAGCATTAGTGGTATTTTTGGCTGCTGTTGAATCTTTGGTGTTATTTGATGCCATTTCACCTTAGCAAAAATGAGTATAGCGAAAGAGCACTAAGAAAATTTTGCAACAAGACACAGTGCTCCGTTCATAAATAATTCCTCAGCTGCGTAACAAGAACTTTTCAAACATTTGATTTAACCAAAGTTAAAGATATTCTATACTCGTATGCTATGGAAAAAAAAAGCCTAGCAGTACCTATCAAAAATGTAAAAGAGTTGCCATATCATCTAATTGGTGCTCACATTATTTGTTTTTTAGCATCGCATTGAAGTTACTACCTTGAACAAAGTCGACTCTGTGCTACGGAGTCGGAAACCGACTTGTTAAGATTACATCTAGAGTATTAGTGGAAACTTCCTGTATCATTAATCATTAATTACTAACACGATTGTTCCAGTAATATCAATCAATTAGAGTGAAATATGGACTTATTTGAAAAGTATGGTCACAGTACAAGGATTCATTTTGTTTTAAAAGATCAAATACAGATAAATTCTACCTGACTAATATTATCTCAGAAGTCAAGCAAATGCTAACAGCAAGACAGCCATTTCAAAGTTTATTCCCTAACGTTAGTTCTCAATCTTGGTTCCTATTTCATTGATCCAAACTAGCATGCTTTTATTCTGAAGGTGATGTATTGTATGAAATCCACGAAATTCAGCACTTTTTGGTGTGTGTGGGGAAAATTCTCCAGGATTAGTGCAGATTGTATTAAATAATGCTTGTTATTTTATTGATTGTAAAACTCTGAGACTCGGACATGTCGGCTTTATTGGTAGAACAGTCTGGTAGTACTTTATTCGTTACTTTATTGTTACTTTCCACGAGCACAGAATGTGATTACTTCCACTCCTTTATCTCTGCTGCTTCTAATGTATCGTCTGATATATACCTATATAGTTTATTCAAATTTTTAGTTTTCAACAAATGCGATAAGTCATATTGTGTAATAAGTTGAGACAAATGTCACTTGATGCAAGTTTACATTACCGAGAATGTTCTAGAATTGCTGCAAATTTTTTTTAAAAAACACGACATTTAGAAATGAGTTAGGAGTTTCAGGACTGTCACCCCAAACACATTGTATTTCATTCATATTGTGATTAGTAATAACATAGAGCCTTGCTGTGGAAGTGTGGCGGGAGAAATACAACATGTATGGGCTTTGATAACGCGGAAATTGCCAAAACACCGTCAAAGAAAAATTGAGTCACATTTCCCGAACAGAAATAACTGCAAAACCCAACTGAGACCAATGGCATACATGACACTACTTCTCCCCTCATCCAGTGGTCGCTATCTTGTTTAATTGTCAAGGAACAGCAGTGACTAATTTCCACAACTTTAAAACATTGGGGTAAAAATGTCGCTAATATTTCCTAATTGGGCTATCGGCATTTGATTGACTCATTTGCGGACGGCCCCCAAGATGACAGGAAAAAAAAAAAGTCCAGGATAAAAATAAACCCGTCGTTATCAAATCAATAAAATTTCACTCCACTTCTTTTTCTTTTTCTTCTTCTTCTACATCTTCTTGCTTACAAAGCAAAACTAATTCCCGCAAATATTCAACACCATGACCGTCGCTAAACCTCAATCCAAGGACTTGACCCATTTGTTATCCGATGAGTCCAAGCTGCGTCAAAACTCACCTTTGAAGTCCGCATTCAAGTATTTCAACCAACCAGGTATGACCTTTCTCGGTGGTGGATTACCATTGTCGGACTATTTTCCCTTTGACAAAATCACCGCCGATATTCCAACTCCTAGTTTTGATAACGGTATCGGGGCTCAAATAACTGAAGAAACTAAATCTGTCGTAGAAGTGTTCAAGAGGGTTGATTTGAATGATCCTGCTGCCAAAAATGTCCCTCTTGCCAGATCATTGCAATATGGTTACACCGAAGGTCAACCGGAAATCATAGATTTCATCAGGACCCATACTGATTTGATCCACAAGGTCCCATACGCTGATTGGGATGTCGTTGCCAGTGTTGGTAACACCGAATCTTGGGATTCTACTCTTAGAACTTTCTGTACAAGAGGTGACTCCATTTTGGTTGAAGAATATTCCTTTTCTTCTGCTTTGGAAACGGCTCATGCTTTAGGTGTCAATACCATCCCAGTAACCATGGACGAGTTTGGTTTAATCCCAAGCGCCCTTGAAGAATTGTTGAAGAACTGGATAGGAAAGACACCAAGGTTATTGTACACTATTTGTACTGGTCAAAACCCAACTGGTTCTTCATTGAGTGCTGAAAGAAGAAAGCAAATTTATGAAATTGCCTGCAAGTACGATTTCATAATCATTGAAGATGAACCTTATTACTTTTTGCAAATGGAAACCTACACCAAGGATAAGTCTTCTCGTGAAGGCAACAAGGTG
This sequence comes from Spathaspora passalidarum NRRL Y-27907, assembly GCF_000223485.1. NCBI lineage: Eukaryota > Fungi > Ascomycota > Pichiomycetes > Serinales > Debaryomycetaceae > Spathaspora > Spathaspora passalidarum. The sequence continues at coordinate 1,943,225 of NW_006767427.1, read as the reverse complement.
CACGACCATCAAGAGTTCATCGACGCATTAGTTCCATCTTTCCTTTCTCTTGACGTTGAAGGAAGAGTGGTTAGATTAGACTCGTTCTCTAAAGTTCTTGCCCCTGGATTACGTTTTGGTTGGATTGTTGGTCAAGCTCGTCTTTTGGAAAGATATGTTAGATTGCATGAAGTTTCCATTCAATGTCCATCTGGGTTCACCCAATCTCTTACCAATGCATTATTACAAAAGTGGGGACAATCAGGATACTTGGACTGGTTGATTGGTTTACGTGCCGAATACACCAAAAAGAGAGATGTTGCCATTGACACCGTTGACGAACATTTCCCCAAGGATGTTTGTTCCTACAACCCACCAGTTGCTGGTATGTTCTTCACCATCACCATTGACGCATCCAAGCACCCTAAATTTGACGAGTTCGGCCAAGATCCAATCAAGGTGGAAACTGCCATTTACGAAGAAGGTATCAAGGAGGGTGCATTGATGATTCCTGGTTCCTGGTTCAAGAGTGAAGGACAAAGCTCCCCTCCTCAAAAGAACTTGCCTCATAATCCAGCTGGGAAGACTCATATCTTCTTTAGAGGTACCTATGCTGCGGTTCCCTTGGATCAATTGATTGTTGGGTTAACCAAGTTTTCCAGGGCTGTCAAGACCCAATTCCAAATTGACCATTAGAGTTTATGTTATTATAGAGTAGTACCGTAGTTGTAAATTGAAAAGAATTGTATATTTTAACTTAGTATGGAATTTGCAACTGTTTCTTTGTATGAGAGGGTATACAATGACGCATGGTAGCGCTTGTTTATTTACCCGCCCAAAAAATAAAAACACAGTTTTGTTCAAACTTCACAACCAGACAACCAAGTGGTAGATGACAAGATGCACATATTAAAACTACCGTGGCTAGGTCATAAAAGTAGGTAACTGTCATATTGGACATTTCTAGAATCCATACTAACTATTTTACAGCTGAGAATAAAGACATTGAATGTTATGCCGTATCCGTCAACCAAGATGGTACAAGGCTAGCTCTGGGTGGTCTTGACGGCACCATCAAAATATGGGACACTGCCACTATAGATTCATTCGTAAAGATGGCAACCACAGACACAAAAAAGTCCAAGCAAGATCCAACACTCCCTGATAAATCTCTTCGACGACCATTGTGTTCCATGTCGAGACACAACGGGGTAGTTACGTCAGTCAAATTCCTGCCTGATGGACACTACTTGGCCCTGGGATCCGATGATAAGATCTGTCTTATATGGGAGCGTGATGAAACACCCAGGAAACAGTTTGGAGTAGAGGAGCCCGATTTGGAGCATTGGACTGTGCGGAAAAGACTCGTGGCACACGATAATGATATCCAAGATATTTGCTGGTCTCCTGACGGGACATTGCTCGTTACTGTCGGGTTAGATCGACTGATTATCATCTGGAACGGGATCACGTTTGAACGTGTGAAGCGATATGACGTACATCAGAGTATGGTGAAGGGGATCGTGTTTGATCCAGCTAACAAGTTCTTTGCTACGGCGAGTGACGATAGAACCGTGAGAATATTCAGATATTACAAGAAGTTGAACGAGTATAACAATTACGAATTCCAGATGGAGCATATCGTCACTGATCCATTCCGGAAATCTCCCTTGACTTCCTATTTTCGAAGAATGAGTTGGTCTCCCGATGGACAACACATCGCCGTGCCTAATGCCACGAATGGCCCTGTTCCCAGTATAGCCATTATTAATAGAGGTAATTGGGGTACAGATGTGTCTCTTATTGGACACGAGGCACCAGTGGAAGTGTGCTCTTTTTCCCCACGATTGTTTCAAATAGACAAGAAGGAAGATTCATTTCAGACTATACTAGCTACAGGAGGGCAAGATAGAACATTAGCCGTATGGAGCACTTGCAATTCCCGCCCATTATTAGTAGCTCAAGATATAGTCGATAGTAGTATTACTGATATTTGTTGGGCGCCTCTGGGAGAAACGCTTTACTTTGGATGTTTAGATGGTCTGATTACTGTGGTTGAATTTGAAAAGGGTGAGTTGGGGGATGTTGTCAGTGATGATGTAATTGGTGCGCAATTGACGAGATATGGTGCTGATCGAGAAAGTATGATATTTCCCGAGAGTGTTGAACAGTTGGTGCTAGAAGAAAAGACCATTCCTGGACCAAAGAAGAAGGATCCTACCCCAATACAGATAGCTTCGCCTGTTGTTAGCACTCCAGTTGTTGCCAAAGTGGCTACTCCAATAGCACCTTCGAAATCGGATGACCATGTGAAACTCCGTAAACAAACTGTAACAATAACCAAATCGGGAAAGAAAAGAGTTGCACCGTTGTTAGTGTCCGCCTCGTCTGCTCCCCCCACCAATATCCAACAACAATGGCAACCACCGTCCAAACAACAAAAACATAAGATCCTGAAAGTATCCCAATCCAATTACCTCTTGCCCAGACTAGGTCTTCAAACATCAGTCTATGGAACCAAACAACGAACCACGACGGCCCACGCCCCACAACAAGAAGTGGAAGACGATAATGACATCGATGACATTGGCGACAATGCCGCTGCCAATGGAACTAGTGGAACCACCACAGTCTCAGATGCAGCCCTTAAACGACAAAAGAATAGGTATAAGCGAAGAATGATGGAGAGACGATACCCGCATTCGTTCAAGTTTGTGTCTACCCTTCCCGAAATGTTGTTCAACAATCACATGTTGGTCAATGGCGAGATCAATCGGATTTATAAGCTGTACTCTAAGGATTTGACTAGTGATATATCCCTGGGCACTGCTGTTGAGATTGATGAGGATTTGTTGTTTTCCGTGGTATTTTCGCATGTTGTTCACATGCAACCATCAAATGACGTGCTTTCCCAGGAGGAAAAGGTGGTAAGTACATCTGTTGAAGTGAGAAATGGCAAGCCGTGGAAGTTGGAAGATGATGAGTTTGAATATAACGATAAAGTGGACTTTGATGATCCTACTCGAGTGATTGTATACGACAATACCGATGCTACAAACCGGAAGTTTAACTTGTTCTTTCCGTATAGAATTCAACATGTTTTACCAATACTCGTTGGTGATGAATTAAAATACTTTGTTGTTGCTTCTTGTCAAGGCACAATCCAAATCCTTAGTTCCACGGGCCGATTTGTATGTCCTAGTTTCGAAATTGGGGAGACAATCATATCAATGATGTACAGGAACACCTATCTTGTTATTCTCACCAGTCGAGGATTATTCTATTCATGGAATCTCGAGCTGATGAAGTTCCAACTCACACGTGTGTCAATAGCACCGATATTAAACATGGTTGAAATAACGGGTGAATCAGGGGATTTGAGAAAACCGACCAGCTTTGTGCTTCCCGGAGTGAAATGCATTGATGTAGATCCTAGAAATGGTACACCTCTAGTAGTTCTTGAACAAGGCTGGGATGTGTTTGGATACAATTTGGACTTAAAGAGTTGGATAAAGATTATAGACGGGTGGTACTTTTCTGCTAACGAAGAAGACATTGAAATAAAGGGTAATGAAGACGAATATCACACTGTGCTTCTGCGATTGGTTAACAAGTGTAAATTGGCATATACCAATGAGGTTCAATTGCAGCGGGCCTACGCTTATGAATTGAACGAATCAAGTGAACTCATTCAAGTTATGAAACAACGACAATTGCAAACTATAACTCTAGCGTTAGAATAATGTTTCATTATATATACATATACATATACTTATATATATCAGCAATTAAAGAGACTTTTCTTCGACGATTTTCTTTTCTGGTTTAGCTGGCTTGACCTTCTTACCAGCAAACGCAAACGAAATCAAGAAAAGGACGTTGGAAAGAACCAGATTGACGGCATACATCCAAATAGTCAATCCTACCGCACCAGCCGGAAGGAAAGGCAACAGCAATACCCGTTCAATGTACCAGGGGAAAATTCCGGAACTAAAGTAGAATAAATGAGTCTTACGGCTAAAGATTCTAAAGAACCACAATGGAAGTGTGGTGGACAACATGATCAACCTTCCCGTCAACTTATCTATGCTGGCCCTACTTTGAGAGATGTCCTCAGTCAATGAGGCGATATCTGCAGTGAGTTTATCGCACTTTCTATTGAGCTTAGTCCATTTTGCATATTCATCTTGAGCACTTATAGTACGTTTCTCCTTGTTGAGCTGGTGCAATTGTTCTTTAGCCTGGGCAAGTTGTGTAAATTGGGATGAGAAGTTGAGTTTGGTACCATAGTGGATATATCCCAACCATAAGAATTCCTGGATTGTTGATTTTCCAATTTGTTTGATAATCTGCTGGGTAAGTAGAATGACAAACACTGAGACAACAACAGTGTATGGATCAATGTCTAACGTAAGCATTACTGTAAAGGAAAGTCAGTCACTGTTTTGAGGGTGAAACGGTGCTGTCCTGTTTTACAAACCAACCAACAACAAAAAAAAAAAAAACTTTTCTAGGAACTTTCAAATCCATCAACAACGACCAAACCAAAGCATTACCATAGAGCATCGTCGCAAAAGATTAGTCCCAAGTTGCTTCTTTTACTCCTGCAAAAGACAACAATTGATTAACAAACACCCGGTTGCAGAAAAAGTTTACATTTACACCGCAACGCATCTAATATATTAATACCACTACATTCCTACACACACACACCCCCCTTCTCTCCCCTCCATCACAGCAATGCCTAGCGACGAAGAAGACTACATCCCTTGGATTCAACAGTTCTGTGAACTCTTTGGCCACGACTACTTTGTCCAAGTCTCTCAGGACTTTATTGAGGATGATTTCAATCTCACGGGCCTCCTGCTGCAGGTTCCTTACTATAGAGAAGCATTATACACTATACTAGACTATCAAGTAGAGACAGCTGAAGATTCACCACAAGATAACAACTCTATCCCCGGTACAGCCAACACCACCGCCACCACCAACACAGCCAACACCTCTAGCTCCAAGAAAGAAGCCAAAAATGAACTTCCAAACAAGGCATTACTAGCTCATTCGGCAGAGTTGCTCTATGGGTTAATTCACGCCCGTTACATCATATCCAAACAGGGACTCACCGCCATGGCATCCAAGTTTGAGCGCAATGATTTCGGCTCGTGTCCTCGTTACTTTTGTGATGGTATGCATTTGATCCCCGTAGGTCTGACGGACATCCCGGGGCAAGAAACGGTGCGATTGTATTGTCCTTGCTGCAATGACATTTACATTCCTTCCAGCTCACGTTATTTGAATATCGACGGTGCATTCTTTGGAACTACGTTCCCAGGTTTACTTGTTAAAATGTTTCCTGAAATAGAAAATCAGTGTCGAATCAGAATAAATAAATTTAGTGCTAATGATTTCGGGTTGAAATTGTTTGGATTCAAGGTGAATGAAACCAGCGCCAGTGGACCGCGGATGAGATGGTTACGAATGCATCCAAAGACCGACGAGGAGAAGGAAGAGTACGAAAACTGTGAGTTCAGCGTACCCAAATGGGTATCTGATAGTGATATGGAAGATGCCAATGACGATGATCAGGAAGATGGCGATGATCTTGATGATGATGAAGACGACGAAGACGACGACGATGAAGAGGAGAATGATGATGATGATAAAACTATGGCTAGCGAGTAACCTCGATAGAAACACCTACTCGTCATGCTCTATGTATATTTACAAATATAAACTATACAAATGTATTAATTGTAGTTCAATGAGTCAAGTTCATTGGCTTTCCTGGCTCCCATTCTTTGATGCCGTTTCGGATATTAATCCAGTATTTCAATCGGATGGCAGTCATCATGAGCTCGTCCCAGTCCTTGATTTCGTATTTAATCATGTCAGCAATCTCCGCTTCTGTTTCTTCAATCCGTTCCTCATTTTCCACTTCTAATTCCTCCAATTCTTGTTCCAGAGTGGCCAATTCCAATCGTTCATGTACCTCAAGAACATTCATCAATATCTCCTTGTATGCCAAACTGCTTTGGGTGGATTTACTTTGAAACTTTTTGATCAAATCCTTGGAAATTTCATCGCGAGATAGATCAAGATGAAGTGGGTGGTTCACCTTTATGAAATGCACTATTCTCGAATATGGGTTTTTCAAAGTGGTGTAGGCCTTATTTATAACTTCACTAAGTGATGCCTCATTCGACACGACTTCTGAATTGAGGATAGCTGACCCGTTCAAATCAGGGTGGTTCTCACTCTGCAAATTTCTATACTCTCTCCGCAAATGTTTCGGGTTGATAATGAATGAGTCCTGGGGTGGACCTCCATGAGGGAAGTTCTGAGGAAAGAGCTTGAAGTAGGATGTTATTGGTTTGGTGGAGTACCGCCGAGCAAGTACGGATATTCTAAACATGGTGTACTTGCTATAAAAGAAGACTCTATTTTACAAATTCCGATTCGGTGAGTTTTTTTTTTCCTCCTCTGTGTTTATATTACTCATCACCATGTTTAAGAAGAGAACAGTCAAGGGCAAAGACGATCAGTCTAAGAAAAGAAGGCTTGAAGAAGATCTAAATGATGAGATAACTACTTCAATACGACAAAAGACGTTTAAGAAGGTGGAATCTGCATCCAAGCACAAACCAGTCAGCTCCACTGCTGAAGTACTTGCCTCCAATTTGCAATCGAACAATGAGCCAGCTACAGAAGTAACTCCACGTACTAAAGGAACTATCAAGGCACCTCCCAAGAATATAAATGTTACTACCATAACAGATTTCCAACCTGATGTGTGTAAGGATTTCCTTCAGACTGGATACTGTGGGTATGGTGATACTTGTAAGTTCCTCCATATTCGAGATGAGTCGCGACAAAAGAAACCTATTGAAAAGGAATGGGAAAATGTAACCAGGAAGGAAATAAAGGATAAACCAGTAGAGGAAATACCGTTCAAATGTGTTCTTTGCAAGAATGAATACAAGTCACCAATAAAAACTCAATGTGGACACTTGTTTTGCAAACCATGTTTCTTGGATGAGTACAAACAGAAAAAGACAAAGTGTTTTATATGTAAAACGGAAACAGATGGAGTCATGGTACCGGTTCTGAAACTGGAATTAGAGAACCTTATTGGTAATAAATAATGCATTTCTATTTACATAGTTTATACAAATCCAGATTGTTGTTGCTGTCCTACCACAATCGCATTCGGATTGTTCCTGGTAAACTTAGTCCGTCTCTCATTTTGAGGCTCCTGTCTCTGGTAAGTCATTCCCCTTGACCCAAACTCGGGCTGTTGCTGTATTGTACGTTGGGTTCCTACATACTGCACACCCTGGGCCGATGCCCTAACCTCGGCCATTTTCAGCACAAACCCATAAATCAACCCGGCATTCCGAGTACTACATCCATGCAACCAGCCAAAGAAACTACCAATAAGTGGCGGAAACGTAATCACAAGATCAATTACAATATTACTCTGTAATCTTGCCACTAGCTTATTCGGTAAATTGAAATTCTCCTGGGCCAACCTAATCAATCTCGCATGGACAAGGTATAACATAATTGGGCCCAACACCGGGAAAATAAACACGACAATTGGTGCCAATCCCAACCCACAATCCATGCCTACTCCACACAGTCCAAGAAAACACTTGTCATGAGTCCATGCCTGGCTCTGGATCTTCTTCCACGCTTTTTGTTCACGTTTGTTGGTGATGTCGGCGGGGAGCTTCCGCTTATTGCCGTCCTCATCTTCGTACGGATCGACCGAATTAAAATGCTCTTCGGCATAGTCATTGAAATAGTCCATGACTATGTCATACCCAGGTATGTTCTCTAACTGTTGCTGTATCTGTGACATGGTGGCTATACGTGTTAAGGTTGATCCGGGAAAAATCTCGCGCAGGGCCCGATGGTGATCTTATAATGTTGCTCGGCTAAAAAGAAAATGACACTTATGCGCTACCAAATCAAATTTGTTGGCCGATACACGAGTTTGTGTCATGAATGGTGACATAATTCTATTGGATAATGGAACAAGCCTTGTTACAATAACATAGCCTATTCAATCAAATAAGTGGTCAATATGCAAATGATGAGAAGACATTAGGTTTGGTTATTGTAGCTACTAGCACTGTAGCAGTCAATTACTCATTTAAGCTGGGAGTTTTAGAAGTTGATTATGTGTTCAAGCAGTTAACTCATGCATGAATACCATACAAAGGGATCATCCAGTAGGTAGTAGTCTAGAATAAGGAGTGTGTGCTCATCTGCAACGCTTGCTGTTTTTCCAGCGTTATGATACTTGACTGGTTATCAGGTGATAAATAAGCATTTCTGTGCGTAGCATTAAATCACGTTTTTGCGTAGTGAGCAACGAAGTTGGGGAGGCGAGGGGAGGGGGGGGTGTTATATTAATCATAAAAATCACCCGGTTGAATCACATCTACAAAATATTTCTCACATTAATGTTCTTAGATCCATAGTTATGGCCCCATCATTTGCAAGTTCAAGAAAACCCATACCTAATGAAGGCGCAGACCTAACTAATCAACGACACTTGGACCGGCTTGCCCAAAGTAAATTAAAGCAGGAACAGGAAGCACTTGAGCTTCGCAAGATAGCGGATGAAGAGTATAGGAAGTATTATTCGTTCAGTTTGAATATAGTAGGAATTGGTCTTGGTGCAGTTCTACTTATCCTGTTTGCAATGATAGCATATCAGATCCGTCATGAAGTTACTGTTTAATGTTTCCCAATTACATCTTAGGCTGGTCCAGTAATTATAATAATAAAGATTAATTGTTACGTTATTATATAGTTTCTTTAATAGTTACATGAATTGATGGTAATAAGGTTATTAGTACATCTCGTAGTCATGATAATTACTCCTCCATATTACACCGTCGTAAGCAGGCAAATGTTGGGTCGGAATTAGTTACCATGTGAAGAATCGGAAAGCCTCGTTTATGCGCGTTTACAAAAGCAACGTTTTTCTTTTTTTTTATTTTTTTTTTTTTTTGATTTAAAAATATTTCACCACATACCTTCGATAAGACAACTACGAATCACAACATGTACGAACGTCCAGAAGGCATTGAAAACTGTCGAATTTGGATCGATGGTTGTTTTGACTTTGCCCATCATGGTATGTCCGAAAAAAAAACAAAAAAAAACACTAATCCTTAGTTCAACTTTGTACTAACTTAAGATAGGCCACGCGGGTGCGATCCTCCAAGCTCGTCAGCTCGGTCGTGAACTCTATGTCGGAGTTCACTCCGATGAGGAAATCCTCCATAATAAAGGGCCACCAGTAATGCGCCTTGATGAAAGACTCACTGCAGTGTCTGCCTGTAAATGGAGCACTAAGGTTATCCCACTGGCACCATATGTCACCTCCCTCGATGTCATGGATGAGTATGGGTGTAAATATGTGGTCCATGGAGACGACATTACAACTGATGCCAATGGTGAAGATTGTTATCAAATTTGTAAAGATATGGGAAGATTTGTTGTTGTTAAGAGAACTCCAAATATAAGTACCACCGATTTAGTCGGGAGAATGTTGTTATTGAGTAAGCTGCACATGTTCCCCAAATTAGATAAAACCGGTAGTTCTGTATTGTTCAGTGAAGAAAACTTGGCCAGATTCAAACAGTATGCCACAGATAATACAGGATTGGCACCAAAAAGTGCTGTTTATGTCAAGTACAACGATCATCTCGATCAAATTGTTGCCCCTAGTGCAGAAATTGAAGCCAAATTGAAAAAAATAGTTTACATTGATGGTGGCTTTGACTTATTCCATCCAGGCCATATTGAACTTTTAAAAGTGGTTTATCAACGTGCAGGAGAACACAATGCTTCCGTCGTTCTTGGTCTTCATGAGGATGTAGTTATTAATGAATACAAAGGTATGAATTATCCAATTATGAACTTGTTGGAAAGATCCTTGTGTGTGTTGCAATGTCGTTATGTTGATGCGGTCGTATTGGGAGCTCCATATAAACCAACCAAAGCATTCCTTGAAGAATTACCAGGAGAAGTGATCAAAGTATGCCATGGTCCAACTGAATTGGAAACAGAAGGGGTATATGAAGATACCAGTGACCTTTTTTTGCAAATTGGACCGCACAAGTTTGATGAAATGAACACTGCATTCATTGTTGATCGAGTATTGCAAAACAAGGCCGCTTTTGAAGAAAGACAAAAGAGAAAAGGGTGGAAAGCAGAGAAGGAGCGTGAACTCAAAGCCAAGGAACAACAAACAAATAATTCGTAATTCATAAATTCGTTATATTAGTATATAGTAGTATACAAAACCAAATTCTAATCTTTTAACATTTCTTCGTCTAATTTGTCATTCAAGTTGTTTAATCGTTCTTCATTCAAGGCATGGTTGGAATTTCTTCTTCCAGCTGACTTATTGAAATTAAATTCATCCTTATCCAATTCATCACCTGGTTGACCCCAATTGTTCTTACCAGCACCGTCCTTTTTTACTTTGGTTGGGTCACTGTCGTGATAGCCATGATGAGTAAACCATTTTGGTTCTTGTTGCTTTTCGCTTACTTTATTAGTTCTGGTCATGTTGACTAATTGTAACTTTTTGTTTTTAGTTGAGTTGTTTGTGTATGATACAATGTTTATAAATGTAAAATGTTGATGGAGAAAGAGAAAGAAGGAAAAAACTTGTTGGGGAATGTTGTTGAGTTTATATACGGGGAAAAGGGGGTAGTGCGGGCGATTAAGTTTGGGTGCGTCATTATTCCATATGGAATGCGAATGACTCCAATTAATTTTGTGCTACAATTGCAATAACCAACGATCTGGTGACACAATTGAATTATAAATGACAGAAATCAATATTGTGGCATATGTAGACAACTGGGCTGTGTATTGCTGTTACTATTATTGGTTTGTAAGTTGAAATTACAAGATATGCGTCATCCACGACGCTATCTGAATTTCTTATTTTTGAAAAAAGTGTGGGGGCGAAAATACTATGGACGATCATACGAAAAAAAAAAATTAGGGTGCAATTTTGTGTGCTGTCTTTTTTTTTCTTACTATAGAAGTTTACAGAAGAAATAAAGTGGGGAGACTTTTCTTGATCAAATTCAATTGAATGAACAGGTGGTTGTAGGAGCTGCCACGAAAGCAGTAATATAGCTATTCATGTTACTCAGTTGAGAATTCATGTTGATATAGAAATGTAACCCTGTTTATCTCGTTAAAAGTCGTTAAACCATGCATAGTCATAGTGAAAAGTCTGAATTAAAAAGAAATCAAAATTGGTAGTCATAATTTCCCACCTCTGATTTATTGTCACGTAAACTAAATTTGTGTCGCAAACTTTGATCTCAATATGCGTCACGGGGGGGTTTTTTTTTTGCACTACAAAATTCTCACCGAAATAACTCGCACACATTATTTGGCTGTGCTGTGGTCATGCCACAATTTCTTTGTGATACATTGCCAGAATTTCTTCAGAATTCTTCCATTTTATTTGCTTGAGCAAATATGAACGTCCTGAAGAGTTCGCAGTTGCTAATTGAGAGTACTTACTCTAGATCTAGAAATGCAATTCGTAACTTGTAAAGAGACTTCGGAGGGTAAACTTCGGAAATATAACTTATCATTCCGATGGCCGAGTATTCGAGTATTCGAGTATTCCTGCACGTCGCATAATTTCTCGTCTCGAACTTCTCTGATATTCTTGCCATTCGGAACCTACCTCTATGGTATCTCACGGAAACTTATCCATTATCCGAATAATCTTTGAGCTGAGCATTTAATTCCTTTTTCGTGATGCTAATTTTAATAAGCTGGTTAATTGGCGGCGTTGAACGGAGTTATAATACTCCGGAAAGAGTTCCGAGATCACAATATCATTTAAACAATTTAAATTACATTAATTCTTAAATACAGGGAAATTTCTTGCGTGACTAAAAGAGAATGTAATAATCTGTTTTTGGCCAACCTAATTTGTCCCTTAAAGTTTGAATTTCTTTTTGCATAACCCCTATTTCTGCAAGGTACGTGGTGCTAGGGCGCGCGTCTCTCAGTACATTACGGGATGACGTTTACAGATACGTTATCTCGTCGGCTTCTTGTTCTGGAATCTTGATGGGGCCAGGTATTTTTTTTATTTTTTTTTGCACGGACTTTCCTCGGAACAAGAGTGGTTGGGATGATTTGCTATATCCAGATTTACGAATTACCAAAGTAATATCCGTAAGCTTTATTGCTCTGAACCTATAATCGGTTCAATTTATGCATAAATTAATAGATGACTCTGATCAATGACCTCATTAGTCGGGCATATCAAATGCTCAATTACATCCACATGCATCCAGCTTTCATCTTCCTGTTGCACTATAACATGGGAAATGATATGTTAGTTTTGAAACTGCTCTATCCGAGCCATTTACTCTTTGAGAGCACCGATGACGTTTAGTGATGTCATTTTTAGTTAAATCATATTAATGTGATTTATTCTAATGAATATCGCATATTCCTACATATAACCCTCGATCGTTTTAACATTTTATGTCCGCTTAGGTGACTAGATATCGATTATTCATGACGGATGTATATTAAGTATGAACACACATATTCCTCATTGTGGTTGAGTATAAGGGGATTTTCATGAGTGACGCCCTTTCTACGATGAGTGATTGCAAAATCTTTACCCTAATAATATATCGTATTAGGGCCCCTTTCGATGATCACCGGCTACAAGTTTCTCTTTTGCTATTTCAGAGTCTAAAACATGAGTAATTACAGTCGGCTAATTTAAGTTATTGACTTCTCTCGTTAACTTCTACATGACTCTTTACCTGTATTGACAACTACGAAGATTCGGAACGGAACCTAGATCCTTGCAATTTAAGGAAGAGGAACGGATAATTGCAAATAATATCATATTGTATATCCGTTATACTCAACTTGATTACATTGGCAAGGCATTCATGGAAGGTACTCTGACTGCAAGGCGCAAAGCAATACAGCTTAACTGCCGGAAATGTACTTCCAAGGTGGAAATGCCGTAAGGCACTAGAATAATCGAAATTATACGATTCGTTTCAAAGGCGGCGTTGCATTTTTCCGGCACTAACTATAAGATTTTCCCGGTACGGCTATAATGCTCTATGTTGTTACATTTCCACTAGATGTTCCGATGAGGTGGAAAGATTCTAGTCGGGGGAGGGTTTTCACTTATCCGGGAGTTCCCTGTTACCGGAATAATTCCGCGAAATTGCTATCGTTTCTTTTTTTTGCAGCTAAGTTGGGCATAAGCTTCTACTAGAAAATATATTTCCTGAATTAATGCCCGTGCTTGGGAATTTCTTTTTACCTATAATCTATATTCAATTTAGTAGACCCCGCTTTCTTCTGAGATTGGTTTAATGATACTACTAGTGCGAAAAATATCGAGAGTGCCTTGGCGTTCTTCTGCGCATGAACTAAGCACAAATAATGGCATGCTAATAAACTAAGCCGGTGTAAAGCATATACGAACAACGTGTTAGTATTGTTAGACCGAGGTCGACCTCTCTTTTCTTGCTCCAAGAGCCTGCATCTCTTCTCGGGAATAAATTGCTGCAAAAATTGTACGATTTTGAAAATGATTAACTAGGGATGTAAGTAAATTATTTTCTAGAATCTTTCGTACTGCAAATCGTACAACTTTGCTATCTTGGATCGGATTGCTCGGATAGGGGGTTCTTTGTCTATTGTTTGCCATAGTCCATATTTTTTTGACTAAAATTGTCATCAGGAATTAGTATGTGCGATAATGAACGGGCGTAACTTTGCAGCGGGCAGTATCTTGCTTACAATTACTAGATCTTATCATCACTTCTTGTAGATAGAGAGGGGTGGATTCATGAAGCAGTTCGGAACCTTCCAGTTTCTTTATCATTGCTATTATGAGATAAATTTACCCGAACCATCCGGGTAAATTTCTTTGTTGTAAATTTGCCATAAATAATCCCGAAATTCAAATTATACGAAACTCACGAGATAATTCAAACAATCATCAACCATGAGTCTTATTAGTTACTTCGCAAAAAGAACATTGATATTTTCTACAATAATCTTTTGAAGACGTTTAATGACCCATTGATTTACATCCCACGGATGTTCTTTTGTATATTAGAAATTGTACCCGCATGGAAACTACAGTTAGATGACGTGATCTGATTCTGGTTTCTATAATAGGCATGAGCACCACAATGCTGTAAACTACAGGCAAACGTCATCACAATCACATTTCCAGGTCATCAAGAATAAATTTCCAAATGTAGCCATGAATAATATTAAGTCGATCTTTGGTCATCTCTCTTAGGTAGTCATCCTTTTGTTGCAACTTCAAGATAAGACAATCATTTTGTTCACCTAATCTAAAAATTATCGAAAACATTAAAAGAAAATTTGTTGATGTTTTTGACAAACTGGGTAAACAATAAGTGATTGATTTGCGAAATTTACGGATAACAGATGATCAAGGTGAATCTTATTAAATTTTCGAATAATTCTCTTGAGATCACCGCCTTGCATTAAAAATATACTTCACCTTGAATGATTCCTAATCGTACTCCTCTATGAACTCTCGGTTCATACCTACAACGGGGGTAAGGGGGGTTTGGTTATTTTACAAAATTGCACGGCTTTATCACGGAAAGATCGGAAGGAAAGTTATCAAGTTTTATGTTCCACATTCCACGTTTGCTAAGTAAACAATATAATACTAAATCGAGGTTTACGAAATTTAGACCAGATATTTTTTTTTTTGCATAGCAGCAGCCTTTTAACGGTTTTGCAATGTGATTCTGGGAAGTCTAATTTTTAGTTTTAATCTACTTTTGTAAGGGCTTGTTCGATTCAGATTTCTAGTAATGAGTGATATACAGTCAATTGGTCATTATATGCTCCGATTTGCAATAGTAATGTATACAAGACTAGATAATTTTGGATTTCTTCGGGGGTAGTAGACAAGCTCCGAGAACCAAAAAAAATAAAAATATAAAAAGAAATTGTTAGTCACTTATTAGCATTACATGGATGATGCAGAGATGAGTCCTTAATTAAGTGAATAAATGAGTGACTTTGTGAGAGGGGTAAGTCATCCTAATATTTTATCACTTGGATTGTTACCTTTAATGCGTGATATTGTATTTTATTGGCCGTTATACGAGTTTGGGTCTTGAAATGTAGCTCCTGCGAATTTAGTGATCAAAGTATTTCGCAATTCAATCTGTGTTATCTTTGCTGGATAACTTACGAGTTTTGTAGGTCCAATTTCTTACCCTATTCTATTCAGTTATTTCCAAGTTGGTTGCTTTGTAATGCAAAGGCGTGTGGCTATTATAAAAGCATTGTGTACACAAAATTAGACGGGGAATGTAGGCAAACAACCGGTGCATATTCGAGGCGGTCACAGACAGAGTTTTCAAATATCAGTGATTGATTGTATCACTTCGCAATTCCTTGCCAAATAATCTCCAATATTCGGGCCAAAGACTCTTCTAGCAAACTTTTTCTTCATTTTTCTAAAATATCAGGAGTCATGACTAAAATATACGAAGATCCAGGATGTATGACTTTATAAATTGATGTCATCTAATGTTTACATAGCACTGCAATTACATATTGTGATGAGATTAATTAATAGGTGATCAATATAATTTGAAATGAAGTCACGTTGCGATGGAGTGTCCGGATACCTCGAATTGAAGGAACTTGAAGTCACCTCTTTTCGTCAATGTGCAAATTTTGATTCAGACGCCTTCGTATATTTCTGATTCATTAATCTTGTTGAAAGTGTGATCATATCTCAGCTGATGACCAATTTTTTTTTTTAATTACCTCTGTTTCAATGTTGGAATTCGAGACTATTTTTGCTCATCCGTCTGTTCCTGTAATTACTTCTGTGAACGTGTGACTTTACTGTTTCTTATTTCTCTTACTAATTCAATCAGCAAACTTCCATTTGTCATGATTCAAGTAACTCTAATAGCTTCCCCTCTTTTATGTTTATATTCCAGATGCGCTTTCGGAGTATGTGGTTTCTGTCAAGATCATACTATGACGGGCTCCTGCAAGATTAGATCGGAACTTGCGGATTGTTTGTATCTTCTTAGGATCTATCGGATCATTGAACTTGCATAGGTTTCTATTCTAGAATATTTGTATTAGAGTTAATCCTAATCTGCTGCTTTTGGTTGTTCCGAACGTTGGAAGATCGAACAACAATTTGGCTTAATTCATTGCTTATAATATACTCTTGGTTTCGGCTCAAATACCGCCGTTGGCAAAAATACACAGTTTGCATAATTTGATAATTTGAGTGATTTTGTTCTAGGCTTGGAATGACCATTTGCAGCACCATTTTGATATGCTGATGATATTTCTCTCAATGTTTACTTTTATACACAGCAACAAATTTTTTTTTTTTCGCAACCAATTTCAACATTTTTTCGCAGACATTTTTTGAGATATATTTTCACAAATTCTCAATTATATTTCTTTCTTTCTTTTCCTTCTTTTCCTTTTCTTTACCATAATTCCTTTCAACTTTCAAGTTTAATCTTCAAGATTCTTTTCAGACTTATAATCATCCTCATACTAGTCTTCATACTCCTTTGAAGTACTATCCACATTTACAAACTAATCAAAACTTTATAACAACAAATTTTAGCCGCTTTTCACAATCATGAAGATTTTATTAGCGTTAATCTATATAACTTCCTTCCTTGCCCTTTCACTAGCTAATAAAGCTCCCAAGATTAAGAAGAATCCCAAGAACATTGTTGCCATTGCTGATTTCCCATTTGGCGGTAATACTAACGTTCGTGGAAATGTTGTGTTTACCGCTAAGCAGGGTTCGTTTGTAAATGTTCATGTTGATATGACTGGGTTGCCTGCTGATGGAGGTCCTTTTTACTACCACATTCATGAGATTTCTGTTCCTGGCGACGGTAATTGTGAAGCAGTTGGTTTGCATTTCAATCCTTATAAAGCTTCTCCCAAGTGCAGTGAACAGAAACACGATGGTTATTGTCAAGTTGGTGATTTACTGGGAAAACATGGGGTTATTAACGCTACTTGCTTCGAAATTTCTTATGAAGAACCATATTTATCCTTGAATAAAAAGTCCAAGTCTTATATCATTGGTAAATCATTGGTATTCCACTACGCAAATATGACTAAGATTGCTTGTGCTGATATTGCACTTGCCGATGACATAAGATTACAAAGTCTTATTGAAGAATATACACAAAGCTCAGATTACCAACCATTACAAGAATTAAAGGAACCAGTTGAAGACGGATACAAGTTTGATGAATTGGAAGCACTTGCCGCTGAAGTGTATGAAGCTGATCCAGAGTTGGTTTCGAATGGGAGTCATCATGGACTTTCCCACAGAAGAAAGAGTGCTACTTTGTTCACTGGCGATCTCTTGAATACGACTAGCAATTATACCAACATTTCTCAAAATCAATATGGTCCTGGTTGTGAAGAAGTTCCTAATGGCGGTAGCATGTTGTATATACCCTTGTTTTTGGGTCTATTTTCTTGGTTGTTCATTTAGGGGAGATGTTTTCTTGTTTGCATTTATTTATTTTATAACCTCTCACCAACGTGACGTATTCTTCCGTTGGCATTAATTAGCATTTACAAGAATATACATTTAAAATAATCATTACTATTACATGATAATCAATCCATTTTGTACTTTGTCTAACCCAAACAATCTAATGCAATCAACCACTATCGCTCTTTCCTCGGCCGTTAACTCTTTCCATATAAACGAATCTGTTATATTTTCATACAGATAGAAGATTTTGACTTGGAAGTTATTATCAATAATTCCAGTTTGAAGCCAGGTTAAAATCTGGGTAAGTGGGATGATTCCTGGGGCAATAAGAGGAATATTATTTGGTTCAAAAGCACTATGTGCTATTTGATACTTTCGTTTAAGCAACTCTCCGGCCATTCTCGCTGCTTCTTTGATGTCAGGGCTGTTGTAAAGTGATTCAGCAATGTTGATTAGCGGACGTTGAAAAAATGGACTTTCTGTGTAATCTACAGGATGACCATCATTATCCAATTCCAATTCATGGTTGACATTCTCTTCTTTATCGCCAATGACAAACAATCTGCCATTAGCCATGTAGGGTTTAACCATATCCATAGGGAAATACACTTCATTACATACATCCAAAACTTCACCTCCAAATTTAGCCTTGTATTTCATCTTGGTACAATCGTCAATGTAGTAACCCAAGTAGTAATACCCTAGATTTAATTCATGACACATTTGTATTTCCTTGAGTCCAGAAAGAGTGCCTAGTGATAAGTGGGCATAATCTGGGTCCCAGACAAAGTAAATTGACGAGACTCCAGTGGGTAAGAAATCAAGTACTGAGAATGCAATTAATTTGTCATCAAGATAATATAATTCATGAGTAGGACCGATTCTTCTATTAGGTGAAGTGGGATTTTCTTGATCAGGTTGCCAATTCTTTACCCAGTTCTGGAGAAATGCAAATTGTTGTTCGTTTCCAGTAACTTCGCTCATTGGGAATGGAGAATCACATAAGAATCGACGGAAAGACTTTTCTTCAACTTCTTCTGGCTTATCTCCATGCACACTAATCTGATACTTTTTAAATAACTCATATTTTTCCTGCGAGAACCCCGATGGTTCGAATCTAGTTCTAAATCTGGTTGATTTCTGTTGTGCTTTAATCAATTTTGAGAAATCAAATGCAATACCTTTCTTAGGCTCATGATTCGGTACCATTTCCGGACATATCTCCTTGACGAATCTATTGATGACCTTGCGATGTTCCTTGGTTAATTTCAAGTAGTCGAATCGGGTCCGGATAGTATATTGTCGACAACAAGTACGTAGCAAATCAGGCTTGTACAAAAATATACCTGATCTTCTGAATCCCATGTTTATCAACTCATCATAATCTTTGGATGACATAGAAAGTACTGATGTGCCAAGAATTACCGATTGGGAATGCGTGTTGCTATCATGGTGATTCTTTACACTTTCAAGAGCAAAATAATCTGGTTTGCTGCCGTGACAGTATCCACAGCGTCGTTCCAGAAGATTTCTGGGAGTGTCCATTACAATAGGCATTGTGTATGCTTGATGTATCTGTGGGATCTGGGTGAGTTGTCCACATCAAGATTTTGCACGAATGTAATTGTGGGTGAGGTTTAAGTTATCGGGGGGTCGTGCGACAAGAACAAAAATGGGGATGTGGATTTAAGACATTTGAATGGGCCCTAGTTAATGGAACAATCTAGGTCAGACAAGCAAGTGCTAAATTCGTAATATTGTGGTCAAGCTCATCTTATACAAGTCTTCTGGTTATTGCAAGATCTTATTGCTAAAGAAATTCCATTGTCATTTGGTAAACAAAGAAAATGTAAGACATTGCTGCCGAATTTTTAACAAGGGAAAAAACGATCACCAAAATTACACCTGAACCATCAACTCTACTTTATTGGCCAAGGAAGCGTGCAATCCACCAACCAATCATCAATCCAAGCTTGTTACTCACTCATAGAAAGTTACTGCCCAACTCGCACCTAATATTTTATAGACAAAATGAGCACAGCTAAAACTGTGAGTCCAACCAAGAAACTTAAGAAGGAGCAGCAACCTACTGTCAATGATACCCCTGATGAAGAAGCACTTCAACTGCAAGCAGATGATCCCGAAGACCCATCGATATTATCAGACCCTGAAGACTACTTGGAAGAGAACGAATCTCTTGATATGAATCTCACCGGTGGCAACCAAAAAGTGTGGTTGGTTAAACTACCTAGATACTTGATGGAGAAGTGGCAAAATCAGGAAGAAATAGATGGGAAACAGCTAGGCATGGTTAAAATCAAGAAAGACACAGGGTCCAATGGGAAGTTACAAGTAAAGTTGGTATTGAACAACCAGGAAAACAACATGAATGATATTCCTCAAGAATATGATATCAAGATATTAAACACTCAAGTGAGGAATACCTATGCATTCAGTGAAGAGAACTTGAAGAAGTTTAAACAGGAATTGACTGAAGTTTCTCAAATGCCGGAACAGCCACAATTGCCAACCGACAAGGATGCATCCAAGAAGAAGTTTGTTCCTCGTAAGAAGTTCAAATTCTTTAGAGTTCAAAAGACAGGTGAAGATGGACAGCAAGTTCGTAAATATATCCCATTCGTTAAAACCATCCCTAAGAAAACAGCATTGATGGGTAAGATTTGTCATGATTGTCAAATAATCCCTTCCAAGTCCGATCTGAAATATGGGGAAATATACATGAGAAGACATAACATCACCCAGGGCCCACCAAGGCCAAAGGTAACATTATTGAATGAAATTCCTGGGGTTATTCAATCGAATGCTGGACCTTCCATCAAAGGAAGCAATACCTCGGTATTCCTTAAATCTACCATTGCTAAAGGTAAAAATGAAGGTAGGGCAATCAGAATGCCCAAAAAGGATCTTTTGGACTTGTTGTTTAGATTGTTTGAAGAGTATGAGTATTGGTCAATGAAGGGGCTTAAGGAAAGAACTAGACAGCCAGAATCATATCTTAAAGAATCTTTAGATTCAATTGCAAATTTAATTAAAAAGGGACCTTACACATCGAAATATAATTTAAAGCCAGAATATAGAAGATTGAGAGATGCAGAACGTGCAGCTAGACTTGGTATTGATTTTACCGAGGAAAAAGAGGAAGAAGAAGAAGAGGATGAGGAAATGGAAGATGTGGTATGAATAGAACATTTTTTTATGTAATAGTTTTAAGCTTTGCTTTTGTAATTTCAAAATGTCAACGAATCTCGTTATATATTAAATATACATAGATGATGGTAGCAGTTAATTCACAATAAAAAAAGACGGAAACAACACTTTTGTATAATTCTGGATTAATATGTGGTCTCTTGGTCTTTGTTATTCACCTCCTGCCAGAAATTATGAAACCCTTTTTTTTAACTTTAATTAATAATCCTATCAGTTAAATTACAAGTTGGTGATCTTTAAGGTTGGTGGTAAAGATTGTTGTAACTTCTTGGCCTTGGAAGCGTCGTTGACAACCAAAGTGTATTGGTACTTGGAACCTCTAACCTTGAACTTGGTTTGCTTGAACTTCTTACCGTTGGCGTTGATCTTCTTGTTGACCTTGACAACAGCAGACTTGATGTCAGCTCTTCTGGCTAATTCGACGAATTCCTTGATATCCTTGATTTCTCTGGCCATCTTTGATTATGTATGTGTAATAGTAATAAGTAACCTTGTAAAGTATGAGATTTTTTGAAATATTAATTTTTTTGTTCTGGCTGTTTGGTGGTAGACCAAGATTTTCGGTACTGCGAAAAAATTGCGCAGAGGAAAAAAAAAAAAAATTGCACAAAAATGCGATAATGTTTTAGGGTTAAAGCCCTATTGTCATTCCTCCACGTGACCTGATCCATTATCAATTCTCTCCTTGGCAGTAATTAACCGCTTGATACTAGTTATCCATCGTCTCGTTTTATCATCAATCATAATATTAGCTTGTTTTTTTTGACCGGTGATTCTCTCTGCTGCACTTCTAGCATGGATCCCCACGTTAAGCACACCAATGGGCCAAGCGACATTACCTATACTTAACTTCATATAGCTTTCGTTAGCACGACGATAGTCTTTTTGCTGGATGTAGTATATTATAGTAGTTAATGAAGTTAGAATGTCTTCCGAGAGCTCTCCTGTTCTTAATCCGTATAATAACGGTACTATATCTCGTTTGGTTTCGAAAAGTAGCGCGGTTTGTTGATCCAGCGGATGTGCTTCATTGCAATCCTGCCATGACTTGATCATTTCCTTGATATATACTCGAGCGAGAACATTTACTTTGTCTTTTCTGGATTGTAGATTTGAGATGAGGTCTAGTGTGACCTGTTGTTTTGTGGGGTCTTGATAATACGGTGCTTCTTTATCTAGCCATTCCTTGTACTTTTCGTTTCTACTCTGATATCGAAGTAGTTGTTTCAACTTGGTAATCTTCTCTTTGGTTGTGAGGTTGTCTGTAGGTTGATCAAATTGTGATAGTTTGTAGTCTAGTTGCTCTTCGGTGAGTGGTGGCTCCTCTGTAGTCTTTGTTGTATCTTCGGCTGGCTCGGAGATTGTTGTAAACTGTTTCTCATCAAGCGAAGACTTGAGCTCCGGCTTCTCTGCATTTGTCTTCGGCTTTTGTTCTATACTTGTAGGCTTATCATTCCTCGGTGTGGTCTTTGATTTATGAACTTTACCCACTTTCTTTCTCTTTTTGTTGATTTCTTTCGATATTAAACTTGAAAAGTCCATGATACTTCTTAGTTTATATTAACTTTCATCTACTGATACTTTATTGTACGACAATGGCTGGTTGTGCTTATCGGCATATGCTCATAATCCAATTTGGTGCAACCAGAAAAATCACACGAATGCGTTACACGTTTTATTTTTTTGAGGGGGGGGGGGAGGAGAGAGAAGTGTTGGGTATCCACATTTTAATCACCAGTCTTTTCCCAAAGCACCCTATCCCAACTAGACTGAATAAATCATCTGGTAATCCCTAATCACATCAGTTCTATCGATATTTCAACATGTCGAAACCGGATACCAGTCCCAAGGTGAAGAAATCCGAAAATTCCGCCCATAACATTGAATCCGCCATCAGCGAAACCGACAATAAAGACGACCAAACCAATGCCACTGTGGAATTGCGAGCTCAATTCGCATCAGATAGCCCCAGCAATAAACCACAATCATCACCCTTACTCGTATCTACGCCTCCCGCCGTATCCAAGGCATTGATTAAATCATATCCTTATTTACTTATCATAAATAAAATCTTGTCAATTGCCACCTGGACAAACGACGACTATTGGGTCAATATCGTTATTCTTTGTTTGTTTGCCCTTGTTGTGTTATATTTTGAAAGTTTGGTGGTTTGGATAGGACATCTTATCGTAGTGGGGATAATCACCTTGTATGCATTGTTGAACAATCAAATTATTGAAGAAACAAACATGCATCCTACTTTGGATGAAGTTGTCCAGGCATTGACTGCCACCTGTATCAAGGCAGACATGTTGTTGAATCCAATCACGTCGTTATCGTTGACTGCATATGATATAAAGAGATTGTTATTCACGACATTTTTCCTCACTCCACTATACCTCATCATCACATTTTTGATAATCAAACCACGGATAATTCTTCTAGTCACGGGGTTATACCTTTTATCCTACCACTCCTCATACTCCCGTGTCACCAGACGAATCATTTGGAAAGTCAAGTTGGCTCGATTGATAGTGTATTACCTCACGGGTTTGGATTTCCTGAGGGCCAAGAATCACTCATTGTTTGCCGCTGCATTCGCCAAAGTGCAAAAGAATGCTGGGTTCGACACTAAAGGTGCAGGAAACAAGCCGGTCCGATTCACTTATGTGATTTACGAAAATCAACGAAGATGGTTGGGGATTGGCTGGACGTCAAATTTGTTATCATACGAACGAACGGCATGGACTGACGAATTCCTTAATGAAAGCTCATCGATCGATACGTTTCAATTGCCCAATGCTTCTGAGGATAAGAACTTCAACAACCCGTATGAGGATTCAAGCAAGATCAATTCGGCCACTTGGAGGTGGGTGGATAAGACCTGGCGGTTGGATTTGACCAACGATGGTGCCATCACCTTACCTAATGCGAAAAGATCCAAGACAACGGCTAATCCAGGATCTGACGAGGGGTTTATTTATTACGATAACACTTGGAAGAAACCTTCTACCGATGATACATTTTCCAAATACACCAGAAGAAGAAGATGGATCAGAACAGCCGAGTTGGTTTTTGATGATTCGACTGCTATTGAGCCTAAGATTAGTAATGAGAGTGTTGTTACCACCACTGGTGCCTCGATTGCCGATTCTACCGCATCTACTAAAAAGACAAAGACTTTGAGGTTTGCAGTTGAAGAAGAAGTTGAGGAACAACCAGAAGAAGAAGAGGTTGAAAATAATGAAGATGTCGATATTGCTAAGAAAATTGACTGATTGAGGTGTGTATAGTTTAAGTAAGATTTAGATATGACTAATGAAGGAGCTTAAAAAGGTTGTCTAGTTTCTGGGATATTCCTACAGAAAATGTATAAAAATATATCAACATATATCCCACAATTACAAGTATCAGGAGATTTGTAACTCTATGTAATACCTAGCAAATTTTATTCAGATATACGATAACAGAGCAAGCTATAGCAACATAGGATAATTATGTAAATTGGTAGCAACTATCATGTCAACTCCGCGGAGGTTCCGGTGTCGTCATAGATAACGAAAAACACACACAAAATCAAACCCCACTATAAAAGTCGTAGTTTTCCTCCCTCCCGAAAGCAAACATTGAATCTCCATTCTCTTTATCCAATAATGCTCATCTCTAGCACCTACGGTAAATCCAATGTCAAATTCCTTAAAGTTCACCGAATTGATGAAACAAAACACAACATAATTGAAGCTAATGTTGAAGTACTTCTTCGTGGGAGCTTCGATATTGCTTATACCAAAGGAGACAACACGCCCATCGTCCCTACTGATACCGTCAAGAATACTATTTTAGTATTGGCTCAGAAAGAGAATACGTGGCCCATTGAAAGATTTGCTGCTACTTTGGTAAATCATTTTGTCAACAAGTATGAACAAGTTGGCGGTGTTGAAGTCAAGATTGTTGAGAATAGTTGGAGTAGGATCGGTGATCATCCTCATTCCTTTCAGCATGAGGGTCCAGAAACAAGGCGTACTGTATTGGATTATGAGAAAGCACTGGGGAAGTTGCAATTGGCTAGCTCAATTAATGGATTGACTTTGTTGAAATCTACTGGGTCAATGTTTTACGGATACAATGTATGTGATTTCACCACGTTGAAGCCAACCTATGATAGAATATTATCTACTGATGTTGACGTTAGTTGGAGGTACGATCCTGATATGATATCTACACTTGGTTTAATTGAGAAATATGCCGATTCTGGGTTGTTTGATGATGCTTATACCAAAGCTAGAAACACAACTTTGGATATTTTCTGTGAGGAGAAATCCGCTTCGGTTCAAGCAACCATGTACAACATGTCACAAAAGATTTTACAGTTGGTTAAGGAAGTAGCTGATGTCAGTTATGAATTGCCTAACAAACATTACATATTGTATGATTTGAAATGGAAAGGAATTGACAATGATGTTCTTTTCTATCCTTCTCCTGATCCCAATGGTCTTATCAAATGTACTGTTGGTAGGAATTAGAAAGCTGCAAAAAGTTGCTTGCTCAGCTCAGCGCGAAATCAAACCAAAAAAAAAAAAAAAAAAATGAAAATTATAAATGAAGTAGTTAGTTAGTTATAGATTACACAGCATGATTAATAAATCGGTTCTATTGTCAATTATAGCCACTGCAGCTGTGACAGCTAGTGTATTAGAATTCATACACTCATACCAAACCAAATCAAAACCACAACTAAAAGCAAAGGAAGTAGCTGCTTCTCCAAAGCAACACTCAGAAGAGCTCATTCGTGAACAACTTGCCAGAAACTATGCCTTTCTCACTGAGGAAGGAATGACCAAAGTCAGATCACAACGGATTATTATTGTCGGATTAGGTGGTGTTGGATCATGGGTCGCCACTATGCTTGTCCGTCTGGGTGTCAGTCACATCCGTGTCATCGATTTCGATCAAGTCAGTTTATCATCATTAAATCGTCATGCTGTGGCTACCTTGAGCGACGTGGGTATTTCCAAAGTCGACTGTTTAAAGAATCACCTTTTGCAAATCGCACCATGGGCGGAAATCGACACTTGTAACCAACTTTGGAATATGGACTCCGCTGAAGAATTGATCTTTGGAAACGACTTTAACCCAACATATGTCATTGATTGTATTGACAATCGCGACACCAAGCTCGACTTGCTTACTTATTGTTACCAAAAGGGTATCAAGGTAGTTTCCTCTGGTGGGGCCGCATGTAAGTCCGACCCAACCAGAATCAACGTGGCCGACATTTCCAAAACTGAGGAAGACCCATTAGCAAAAAGTATCCGTGTCATTCTTAAAAAGCGAGGAATTGTAGACGGAATCCCTACTATATTTTCCGCAGAAAAGCCAGATCCTCGTAAAGCCAAATTAATTCCATTGTCCGAGGATGAAATCACCAAGGGTAAAGTCGATGAATTATCTGCCCTTCAAGATTTCCGGGTCAGAATCTTGCCCGTTTTGGGAACCATGCCTGGTATGTTTGGACTTGCTATTGCTACCCATGTATTAACTACTGTTGCAGGATATCCTACTGAGCCAGTGGAGGGAAAGAACAGATATAAAGTATATAATGATATTTTGCTATCGCTCGCCGGTCAACAATCGAGAATCGGTAAGGAAGATCAAAGAATTCAAATTGCCTTAAATGATATCAATTACATTGTCGAAGAGGTGTTCAGGGGCAAATCACCAATATCGAACTTCTCAACAAGATTGGCATTGAGTAGATGGAATAAAGATGAGGATATTTCGTTTCAGAATGTGGTTGTTATGACTAAGGAAGAACAAAAAGAGCATGAAAAGAGAGTATTGATTGGTGGTGAGCGTGTTGAAGATGTTTATTCTGAAGAAGTGTTGGCAAGAGTTAAGCAAAGATTTGCCGATGAAAAGTATTATTCGCAATTCAGATAGGCCCGAAACAGCGGATGGTGCTGACACGAAAATAAGCTTTAACTGTTGTTGCCAGACGCTGTAAAAGTAAGTATGCTATAGCTAAGTATTAATCCGACTATTTCAAACATATATATAGAATATAAACTATTAGATACGTAACACTCGTACTCCTCCATCATTCGCCATCGGGAGATTTCGGATTTAACTATTTTCACCACCACTGCAATTCTGGAAAAAAAAATCCTTACTTTTTTACAACCAACTTGAATCACCAACAACAATGTTCCCCTTTGCGCCACTAAGAAGGATACCATTTAGGATATCCAACATATCACGAACTGTTCGCAATGCAAGTACAGCCACAAAACCCAAGGGGATAAAAGCACTTACCAAAGCCTATGGTCTCCCTGCCCTTGGTATCTACCTTGGCCTTTCATGTATTGATTTGCCAATCTGTTATATATTTGTTCATTCAATGGGCAGTGAGAAGATTGAGATTTATGAAAACAAAGTTAAGAATGTGTTTGGTTATGGCGTGAGTGAAGAAGAAGTTTTAAGACGTCAAGAACTGAGAGTTAAAGAAGTGGTTGTCGAAGATAAAGAACAAAGTCTTTGGAAAACCGTGGTCAACCTGTTTTCATGGACGGAGTTTGCCATTGCCTACGGGATCCACAAGAGTTTGATCTTTATTAGATTGCCCATTACTGCAGCCATTACCCCGGCTGTAGTAAGAACATTGGCCGGATGGGGATTTAATATTGGTAAGGGTGTAGTGAAAACAACCTCCGCGGGTGCTGCCGGTACCACTGTCAAGGCATTTGATGTCACTGCATCCAACCCTAAATTTGGTACAAGACCTACATCAAAGAAAAAATGGTGGTGGTTTTTCTAAATTTCGTGTATATACAATAAATATTATGCAAATCTTCTAGATACAAACTTCTTCATCCGTTCGTAGACAAAGAAGGAACAACTAACCATCGGGATAACCTTCATATATCCAATACTCAATCCGACGAAAAACCCTCGGATCCCACTCTCACGATAGATTAACTTCGCGGTGGACTTAAACCCGACAAACTGGCCTTGGTTGACGGCACCTCCTACTTGCATTCTTCTCCGTATGACTTCAAATGGGTATGCTGCTGTTTGTGAACACATACCGGCCAATCCACCCGCAACTAATTGGGCCCATGTGGTGAGTGGGGCTCTTGATTCTCGAGACAGTTTCGTCCCGGCTTGTTTGTTCTTGTTAACAATTTGAACCTTACGATGGACATGTTGTTGGACAGTGTATTTTGCGAGATACTTCAGTCGAAGTATATCATGAAGTAGATCGTGGGTGTAGAAAGATACACCGGCATAGGGAATCATCCCCATGATCGTGGGAGCAAATCCTCGATAAAAGTTGGAGATCTTTTGAATCTGGGGTGGGAAAGTGTCCCTCATGTACTTTAACCATCCTGGGTCATTGATCTTTGGTGGTGGGTTTTCATGATAAATCATGTTGATAGTACTTGCCAACCTTCCTTGGTGTCTCTTCATGAACTGGCTATGTTCTGGGTGTAGTTGTAAATGTGTCTTGGTGAGATTCCTAGTTTCGAACGCTAATCTAACTCTGACCAAGTCCAAGGGGTAGGTAAAGAAAACTGACATGAGACCCGACAAGGAACCAGCCATGAATCTTCGAGCAGCAGTTTCATAATTATCATTAGGGATAAGCAACGTTCTAATCTGTTCGTAGGCAACAAACTTTATCGCAGCATAGGGAAATATACGGAGCAAAGTTACCGAGTGCCCCTGGTACAACCCCCAAAGTTTGTCATTTCGCCAAATTTGTCGTCCAGCAAGAAACAACCCGTGACTTGTGCCACGATACTTCAAGAATTCGGGGTTGGACGTCTGGAACAAAATCTTGATACGGTCCAAGGGTGCAACTAACGATTTCGCCGCTGACCCAGCTGCTCCCCCAGCTATACCCAGTATAAGCACATACTCCAATGATTGTTTGTTAATGATTCGAACATCTTCAATCGGAGTTGATTGATCATTACTATAATGCCCTGGAGCAGGAACAAGCTCGTATGGTTCTTCATGAATTGGTGGTATTGATTCTATACTCGACGGTGACGGATCACTGTTTCGTATCTTAACCATTATGTGTCTGTTTATGTGTCTATATGTCTATGTACTTGTGGTTATCCTCTTGCTTTGTTCATCAGTTTTTTTTTCTTTTTCCGCATGTTTTGTTGGAAGGGTTTTTGACTGATTCGAGAAAAAAGTCTGGGGCGATTATTTCATGCAGGAGAAACAAGTGTCTGTCAGTGTCTGTCAGTGTCTGTCAATGTCTGAATCTAATACGGTAATGTCTGTCTGTGTATAATGAATATATAAATAATATATTTAGATATATACATTTATGTTTTTGGGGGTTTTTTTTCTAATAACAAAGTAAATAATAATAATAGTACAGAGAAAAGCAAGCAATGTGGTGGTGGTCTGTATGGGACATGCGCGTAGTGGGGGGTCGGTTGTGTCTGTAATATAAGCACAAGCAAATGAGCTTATATTCTGTAACCCACTTTTTGATAACTGCTTGGAGATCTTCCTCTAATGATCAAAGGAGGAGTTTCCACCGAACTCAACAACACCGGTTGGATTTGTCCCATTTGTTCATCTTCGATAATCCCCAATAACTCAACATGTAAAGTAAAGAATCTCGAGTTGAGATTAGAACTCTTTATTCTAATAGAACTTGTGAATTGGATTCTTTCAAATCTAGCAACTTTAGCAATGGAATCAGAAGGGTAGTTTCTCAAGCACGACTCATCCTTCATGGTGTTCAAGTTGTATTCATTGTAGTACTGAGCTCTATCGAAATAGAAAATCTTGTTCATGGCATCAATCTTGGTATTGTTACGCTTGTTACATGATGCCTTGACAGTTTCATGATCAGGCAAGTTACCGGGAACAGCAGGGTAGATTGGTGGTGGGAATTGAGGACCCTTGTCACGCTTGGCAGTGTGTTGGATCAATGAAATGGAAACATCGTCATCAGAACATTTTGCAACTAATCTAATGGCAAAATAGTTGATATCAACACGGAATCCCTTTTCACCTATGGTATAAAACTTGTTATGAATAAATCTATCAAAATTAAAATTATCAAACATGAAACTGGAAACTAAAGTGAAATAGTTACGTTTGTAACCAATCCAAGTTCCGTTGTCACCCATTTCGAAACCTCTATCAATACGGGCAGTCACAATTGGGTTAACTTCAAGGTCATTACCGGCACAGTAAATACGTTGGTGGTGTCTAGTCATGGTGAAATGAGGACCAATTCTAAACAAGTCACTGGATCTAGGAGCAACCTTTCTAGGAGTGGTGCTACTAGTGGTAGTTGTAGTGGTAGTAGTAGTGCTGGTAGTAGGAGAATCCATAAGTTCTCCGTTTTGATCATGGCCAAGCATATCTAAATGTTGACTATGAAGAGCTTGTCTATGAAGTTGTTGTTGTGGGAGCTGTTGTTGATGCATTTGTGGTTGTCTGATGTGTTGTGGCATAGGGGTTTGCAAGTGTTGCTGTTGTTGTTGGAGCTGTTGCTGCATAGTTAAATGGTGTAACTGTGGTTGTTGGTATGATAATTGTTGGTTGAATTGCATATTCATGTCAGCTTCAACTGGAAGGTGTTGTTGGGTACCTTGCAAATGGTGTGGTTGGTAGTAAGTAGGCATTTGTTGTGGTAACAAGTGGTGGTGTAATGGTAATTGTTGGGTGGAGTGTTGGAAGAGTTGTTGTTGTTGATGCTGGATTTGTGGTTGTTGAACTTGCTGTTGAGGTTGAGTTTGTTGCTGAGATGGTTGTTGACTCATAGGTTGAGGTTGAGGGGTGTGTGAGTTGGAGTGAATCATGGATTGAGGAGTGGCTGTTCCTGCTGCTGCTGCAACTTGCTGTTGCTGTTGTTGCTGCTGTTGTTGTTGTTGTAATTGTGGCATATGCATTGGATGATGGTGCATTAAATGGTCATAAGCTGGATGGTGTTGTGGTTGAGGTTGTTGATGCTGCGTGTGTTGTTGTTGTTGTTGGTGGTGAATGTACAGTTGGTGAAGAACATGGTGGGCGTCTTCTTCCTTCATATGTAAACTAGTAGCGGTTGCTGCTGCGGCCACTGCTGCTGCTGCTGCAACTGCGTCTGCAGTACCATTAGTAGTTGAGTCGTTGTTAGTATGGGCAGTGGTAGTGGTTGTAGTTGTAGCTGTAGCACTGGCCACACCACCACCAGTTACAGCGTCATTTGCCATGGACATCATTTGCATGGTATTCTTTTAACAGATGGATCTTGGGAAATAATAAAAAAAAAAAGACAGACTTTTTTGTGAACGGTTTTTTTCTTTTGTCCTCGGACGCGATGATTTGTAAACGATGGGAATAAGGTAGTGAGTGAATGTATAGTATCTTTGTCTTTAGGGAGTGACTTGGATAATTTAGATTATATCTCTGTGATTTCTATAAATATTACACAAGGATATAAGATCTGGTCCAAGAAAACAAAAAAAAAGAAAGACACTGGGTTGAGTTTTAAAAGAAGAAAGAGAAAAATTTTAGAAATGTAGGAAAAAAAAAGAAACTCAAAAATGTAAACGGAACAAATAAATGGATCAGAAATCTCGAGCAGGAAAAAAAAAATAATTGCTTTGTGAAAAAATTTTATGCTTGTGGTGTTTTAATGTCTGTCAAAAAAAAAAGTGATTACTTTCTTTATTTCCGAGAAATAGGCACCATTAATCTGCAAAGTCTCGCAATGTGCTTAAGTTAATTCACAAAATCTGCGAATAAAACCAAGATCTCCCTAGAGGGGAATATGTTTTTGGGTTATGTTTTACAGATTAGCCTAATTTTTATTTTTGTTTTTGCTAGGGTTTTTTTTATTTTTATTTTTATTTTTGTAGTTTCTTTTTTTTTCATTGTCGCCTGGAACAACTGTCGGGTCATATACAGGACATGATGAGCTAGGACAATTTAGTCGGACATAACTTCTGATTCGCCAAAACGCCTGAAATACACAAACTCCGTCACCTTAGACCCCCCATTTAGTTACCCTAAAACTTTAAACTTATTGTTGATAGCCCTGCTCTTCAAAAAAAGACAAACCCACTTTCTTTTTTTGTTATCTAACTAAAAAGCTAAAACAAAAATTGTTGTTTGATCTCGATCTCTTCCTGCATATAACGTACATCAAAACCGAGTGCAAGATGATATCATACTTGAACGTGCTTGGCAAGACATCAGCAAACATGAGAACAATGGACTACTCCTATTTTTGTATCCAGTTCGCCTAAACCCAACGGTTGGATCCCCAGCTGAAAGAACGTTGGCACATGTAGGTGGCCCACCTCCGCTTTCGGTCTAATTTTTTTTTGTTTTAGGGACGTTTAGATGCTGCTGCGGTTAATGTTGCGCCATATAAATTTATTTTTTAACCCAACGGTATTGTCAGATTTCCAGTCGTGTGCACGATATTGTCGAGTGTTGTTTTTTTTTTTTGGTTGGATCCCACGGGCAGTGTACTAGTATAAGGGTTCCAGTTTGCAACGATGAGGTAAAACGGGTTGAATACGAAACAGGAAAATCTTCCCTCCGATCGAACCATTTGTCGTATATTTTGCCTGGTTTCAGGCGGATATCCAATGATCCAAGACAGGAGTAATCACCGAAAAAACCTGCGAATTGCTAATTAAAACAAGGTTAGTTTGTGTGATGAAAGCAAGAATGACATGATAATATTAAGATTAAACTTGGGGGGGCGGTTACGTGTTTGAGGTAAGTATAAGAGATTTTACTGTCCCGTCTGATCAGTCAATGATATGCACTGTCGGTTGTTTTCCGGCTGTTTTTCCCAGTTAGGAGACAACTCCGTAGAATACGGGCTAATTGACCGTCACAAAGCAACATCGGGGAATAAGGTTTTACTCCGAGACGATTCAGATCCAAACAGAAAACTTTCCATGTTGCGCGGTAATCTAATACGATCCATGGAGATGTTTCTAAATATAGATGTGTCTGTGTACAATGTGCTAACTGGAGGGGAGGAGGGGGGAGAGGGGAGAGGGGAGGTGGTGTGAACGATATTAACAAGTTCTAGTAATTGGAGCTAGTTAAAACCGTATTAACACCATAACAAAGTAGTAAGCTATGGTAGTAGTCAAATCTTTGCTTGTCTTAGATATTATCTGTAGATATGTTTGTAGATCTGTTGCAGAATGGAGGTAAATCCGACAGTCTTTATTTAATTTTTTTTTTTCCTTTGGAGTTTAAACAAAATTTTCAGACGTGAACATCCAGAGAACCTCCTGTACCAACCCTACTGACCCAATGAGAGATGTTCAAACCAGATAATCAACAATACCATAATTATCACGCATACTCCATATTCCCAACTAGTTCTTCCATACGTGATGTCATCTCGGTAGTGTTCATCCTCCAATCATTGCCCAAGGTGGTATCATTTGTATTATTGCTCGTGTATATCATACTCGGGTCCAACTTCATGGGCGGGAGATTCCTTATAAACTTCTACTTGCTCAAATCAAGTCTATCTGAGTTATTCACGCGATGGAAGCGGGTCGTTTTATCCCTTGGCAAAATGCTCGTTATAGATTGCGTAATCTATGTCGGATTGACGAAATATTCCGACAGTCAACGAATGTACTTCACTTACTTGACGACACTAGCCCATCTGATATTTGCCAGTGAACTAATCGGGGTTAACTCCATCAACTATATCAATACCATAACCATCAAGAAGATCACCACCAAGATCCAGTATGATAACAACTGGTTCATAAACCAACGATTCATCAACTCATTAATATGCTTTGTGATTATCAACTACATCACCTATGTGTTAAACTGGTTGAATTTCACCCTAAGACTTAATTTAACCCCGCCAATCAGTCAGGCAGACAATTTATATTTAACAATTTCAATTCATATCATACTTCAGACCATCTTATTTAAAAACTCATCCATCATTCAAAACTCGATCCCCAATTTGACTGATGAAGTCAGTGTCAATGTCGATGACAATAAGTTATTAGATATCGACATTACCCAACTTAAGCAGATCAATCCATCCAACCAATCCATTGCCGTTAAGAATTTTGAGAATTTCATCATATCCCCGATCAACAGCAAGTTGTCTGTGCTTAGCAAATCAGACAAGGTAGTCACCACCAATAGCAAGTCTAATAATGTCACCACAATAAACAACAAGATTGTCATTCAACCATTCTGGAATATCATTGCTGCGTTCAAGTCGATACTCAAGAATAAGGATTTGTTTAATCATGCTGTCACGGATGATGAAGAGATTGCCGATAGTGTCAAAGTATCGGTTGTGATGTGTAATTCCAACAAGGTTGTTCTTCAATTATTTGACCCCGTGGAAAGATTATTGGTGAAGCTTAATCAAATCAATTGGATGTCGTTCAAGACCATTGACAACTATTTGATAATTTACGACTTGGCCCTGGCATTCAAGTATGAAATCGTTTTGTATCAAGATGATACCCCTGTGAACAAAACTGTGGTAGTAACCACGGGTTCAGTATCTTTCGCTTGCGGCTCCGGTTCTATCGGTACGATCCAAACCTCATTGTCAACCACCATGTCCAAACTCACTCAACTCCGACAAAAATTCAAAAAGTACAAACGAGATGAGAACAAGCGGATTACAGAATTACGTAACTCCATTGACGTGATAAAGACCCGACTCACCAAGCAAAACACCCCCAAGCATAATGATATCAGGTTAGTTGGGAAAATCAAGGGTTTGAAACAGACGGTGATTCAATTGGAACACGACATTGACCAACTCCTGGCTGAAATCAAACAATTGACTATTCAAGAAAATGAAATTAGTCAACAGTTTGAAATCAAGGATGAAGAGTATGCCAGTGAGGTGCAACTATTAGAGCAAGAATACGAAGACTACTTGTCTCGATTGAATAAATTGCGTGCAGAATTGAAGAACATCAAGGGTGAGTGTCAGACAATCCTTGCCAAGAACCACAAATTACAAGTGAAGCAATTGAACAAACAAGACGAAATCAAGACATTAACCAATGAACTCAACGACATCAAGTCCCGTGAAATACTTGACAAATTCAAAACAAGAACCAGGAAAACCAACGACAAGTTTGACTACATTTTACCGAAATTAATTCACGAAACTGAAGTATTGACAAAAATGTTCTCCGACAGACAATAAATAATGTGTATATTTTATTTTTTAAAATTATTTACAGGTTAACTAATTTCCTTTAATGACTCCCCCACACTGTGGAACCCCCGATTGTAGTACAACACTCCTCCTCCTCCTCCACTTTTTTCATCTCCTCCACGTAAGATATCCACCACGTCAACCACCCAAATTTCATGCAGGTCAACCTTGAAATTCTCCCTTGCTTTACAAATAAACACAATCTCCGCCTCGTTCAAAATGGGCACCTTTACGTCGTCCACATCGTGATATCGAAACTCGTTCTGTTCCAACTTCTCAAACGGCCTTGTCATTTCATGGAATATTCTCCCATCCCTGATCTCCTCTTTGCTTGTTCCTAACACTAACTCTTTCTGGTTATCTTGCTTCACACCCTTGGCGAATATTCGCAAGAGATGTACGGACTCGGCACTGGGTGGCAATATGTGAATGGCACATATTCGACATGAATGTAACTCGCGCGAGGTGTATGATGGTAAATGTAAATTGAACTGAAGTACTGGTTTAGGATATATCGATAGCGAGCAGACACTACCTAGAGTCATTCCATGGAGTTGGTTTATTGGTGTTGCATGGGGAGTACCTGATGTCAATATCATTGCTTGTTGGGAGACTCGCGACATTGATTGTCGGAATTGGTCCGATAGCACTTTCATGCTATATAGTCTGCGAAACATATTACTTGTGCTAGGTTAAATACAGCAATGCAGTAACCCGCCAGTTCAGTTTTTTCATTTTGTATATATATGTACCGTCCATCTCTAATCACGTGATCTGATTGGATCAAGAAAAGGAGGGGATGAACTTCTTTCATGCTACCAAATGAAAGAATACGCACCATACACACTATCTCTCTCTCGCTTTCTCTTTCTTTCACGGTTTCAAAAGAATATTGCCGGTTATGCATACTATCAACTGCATTGTCATGCTAGTTTTGAGATGCTATTGAAAATATCAAACTATGTAACTATATGCGCTATCATATCAAAAGAAAGTGTAGACTATCAAGGCTTAGCCGGATCTATTAATAGACAAAGGGGAAAAAAAACGTTGTTACACTTTTTTGTGATATGAACAAAGGCGTATAAAAATCCCTCCAGCTTTCTCCTGTTTTTCTCCAAAATAGTTATAGTGTATGCATCATGGATAAAATGTTTTCCTTATCTGTTATCACATTATACTTATTACATACAATCACTGCTGCCAGCTCACAAGTCAGTGCCATCCAGTTTAACAACTTCGGATATTCGGGAGCATACACCCCTGTGGTTGACTTGGCCAACATCTACGATGACACTTGTTCATGTGCAGTTGCAAGTAAGCCTACCACATTCAGCGGTACAAACACTCCCTTGAACGAGGAAGTCAGTGTCCATTTCCGAGGCCCTTTGCAGTTGTACAACTTTGCCAGTTACGTAAGTCAAGATTTCACCCTTGGCGATAACTCGGGTGAGTTCACCAGATTGTCATTTTATGATAGCGCAGAGGGAACTGCTGACAATGTTACCTTTTTGACTCGTGCCGGGAAAAATTCTAGTTGTCTTGGCTTTGGGTTGACCTATGCCGATACTGATGGGATCTCCAAGGCAAATAGCCCTACCGTGTTAGCCGATGATACGCTTATCAACTCCAATCAGGAATATGTTATTTTCTCAAACTTGACTTGTGACAAGTCGGGTGTGAATAACGACTGTGGGGTGTATCGTGAAGATATTCCCGCATACCATGGTTTTTACGGAACCACGAAAATGTTCTTGTTCAAGTTTAGTATGCCCAATGAAACAAAATCGGCATGGGATGTAGCCAACTATAACATGCCGGCCATTTGGCTTTTAAACGCGCAAATCCCCAGAACTGCCCAATACAGTAATGATGTCAACTGCTCCTGTTGGAGATCGGGATGTGGAGAATTTGACGTGTTTGAGGTGATGAATGTTACTGAATACACCCATTTATATCTGACCATACACGATTACCAAGGAACTGACGATATTGAAAGTGGATTAGCTGGAAATGGGTATATTGACCGTGATTTGAATGGAACTATGGTTGGTGGTGTGGTTTTTGATTCCACGGGAAAGGTTATTGTTTGGATGAGTGATGATACAACGTTTGACGAAACTGTTCAAGCTGGTGATTTGAATTCTTGGATCAAAGGTGCGGAAAAGAATGCCGTGACTACTACTTTGCCTACTGCTTCGTTAGCCGTGGCTACTGAAACAGGAACTGGATCAAGCACTACCAAAAAGAATAGTGGAGTGGTTGTTGCTCGTTCGTCTTTGATTACTGTTCTTTCATCACTTCTTTGGTTTATATAGATTTATAATTGACTAATTTGATAATCAAGTCTGCTAGTTCGCTATGCTTTTCGTAGTCAACAAACACTTGTTCAATACCAACAATTGATTTGTCAACAAGCGTAACTCCATCTTTAATCTGTACACCTTCAACATCTGTAACAAACACACCGAACTTGCCAGACTCTGGCTCTGTATCTTTAACGTCCTTGGCAAGCGCGTGGATTTTATTTCTATAGTACTCTTCCACCTTTTCCGCAAAGTCGGGCATGAATCTCATCCCATCCAGCCCGATCTTATTCCTCATCAAGTACTTCAACGGGATATACGTCCCCAACAGCTTACTAGCAATGGCAGACCGAACAATCGCTTCCAGGTTGTTGATGTATCGCTTGGCTAAGTACCCTTTTCTATCCAACACCGGGAATATCTCGTGGGTGTTAGCCTTTGGTTCTGCTGATAGTTGGATAGTGTTGCCTCGGGGTGATCGCAATCGCGCTGCTAGTCCGACATTGGAATTCAAGGCTAAGGCATAGGGATTATTCGTAAGTGATGGATAGAATGTGGGATTGTAGTTTGATGCAATGTGTTTCTTTGGTATTGGGATGTGTTTTGTAGGATTGGTGAGGAGAGGGTGTTTTGTTATATTCGACATTGACGGTATTACGTTCTCCATAGTGATCTGATTTTGTAGTAGGCCAAAAAAAAAAAATAAATAAAAAATACCATCGCTTTATATCATCGCAAAAAAAAATTATCATAATCTCTAAAAAGTATCACTTTACTATTGCAACAACTGAATATGACAGCAGATATATTGGGTAATCTTGAAAAGAACCCTCATGGAATCTTCTCAGTTAAGGATAACAATGTGTTCAACAAGATAACTAAGGATTTGTTGGATCCTATAACTAGGAAATACTCCGTGTTGGATGAGATTTACATTGATGGATTAGATTCCCTGCAAGTGTTTGGTCAGACTAAGATGGTCTTGGACGGAGTTGGAGGACTGTTGCTTGATCGTATTGCTGAGTTGAGACAAGCAAATGAACAAAGTGAAGACGAAGATGAGGAAGAAGAAGAAGAGCAGCAAGAAGAACAATATTCAGATGAGGAAGAAGAGAAAATCTTTGACCAGCAAGAATTAAACCACGAAATAGAAGATGAAGATTCAGAGGAGGAACAATCAGAAGACAATGAAGAAGAACAGTCAGAAGAAGAAGAAGAAGAAGAAGAAAACGAAGACCAAGAAGAGCCTACCCATACTAAAGATTCCTTCGGTCTTAATGATGGGTTTTTCGATATCGACGAATTTAATAAACAAATAGTCGCATTGGAAGATGACAACAATGACGACGAAGAAGAGGTTGACTATTTTGATAGCAATTCCGAAGAATCTGACGATGAAGTTGACTACTACGACGATTTCTATGACAAACCTGGTAAATTTAAATCTACCAAACAAACCGAAGAACCAGAAGAGGAAGAGGAAGAGGAAGAAGAAGAGGGATTCGCAGAAAAGGACTACGATAATGCAGTTGGTTCAGCTATGAAGGACCTTTTTGCTGATGAAGATGAAGAGCCAGAACAATCAACCGAGCAACTTTCGTCGTTTGAAAGACAACAACGAGAAATCCAAGCAGAGATCTCCAAACTTGAAGCTGAGCTTGTTGCCGACAAGAAATGGACCATGAAGGGTGAAATCACATCCACACAAAGACCCAAGGATTCCTTGCTTGAAGAAACAGACTTGTCATTTGACAGAACCGCCAAGCCCGTACCTATAATCACTGAAGAAGTCACGGAAACCATAGAAGACTTGATTCGTAAACGTATCAAGTCGGATGAATTCAACGATCTACCAAGAAGGATAATCACTGATATTTCTAAATTCCACAAGACAAACAAGGTTGAAGTTTCTGAACAAAAATCATCCAAATCATTGGCAGAAATTTACGAAGATGAATACAATAACGTTGATGCTGCTGCCCAAGAAGTCTCTGACGAAATCAAGAAACAGCATGACGAAATCACCGAGTTGTTCACATCAGTCAACCATAAACTTGACGTTCTTTGTTCTGCCCATTTCGTTCCTGCACCACATCAATTTAAGACTATTGACATCAAGGTTACTGATGCTTCCAGTCCTTCTATTTCCATGGAAGATGCCCAACCATTATATGTATCTTCGGAATCCACTTTGGCACCACAAGAAGTATACAAGATTGGTGATGACGCAGTAAAGGCCCAAGGAGCCGCCGGAAGATCTCAAGTCCAATTGAAATCCGGTTTGTCTTATAGTAAAGATGAATTATCTCGTGATGATAAGCAAAGATTAAGACGTGCCGCCAAAAGAAAGAAGGCCAAACACTTTAACGAAAGAGAAGAAACTAAACGACAGAAATCTATGCAACAACAAGCACCCTCAGGCAAACCAGCTAAAGTTGGTGAAGTCATTGACACGTTGGCCAAGGCTAAGAATGTTACTGTTATTGGTAAAAAGGGTCAAATGACCGATGTTAGAGGGAACATTAAGAAGAATGTTGAGCAAAATTCAAATAATTTTAAATTATAGGTGTTTATAGAAATAGTATAGATCTATCACAGCTCAATTCCGTTGGGGTGGTTTTCTCTTTTTATTTTTGGACTTTTGATTTAGTCTCTGCTCTTTGTTATTACCTCCATACTTAACCAATTAATCCACTCTCGTCAATCTCCAAAAAGCTCTTGGAAATTAAAGAGTGTAAGGATTATCTGAGGAATCTCTCCGGTAAGAATGATGAGTTTGTAGAGAAACTTAGTTTGATTACAATGATTGAGTATTCCTTCGTTAGGTGTATCTCTGAATCTAAAAGACTTAAACACCATGAAGCAATGTTGGAACACTATAGTGATGAGTATCGAAGGTATTTCAAAGATCTTTTTGGGGTATAAAGCTTAGCGTTTCACTCGCTACCCTCGAAGATACACTCATTGGACGGTCGAGTAATATAGTTACACGGTTTGTCCAACTTTCAAATAGGCAGACAATTGCAAACAAAGCTGCCAAGCCTAAAAAGAAAACTTGAAACTGGAAAAAAAAGGTGTTAGATCAAGAAAGACATAGTCAAGAAGATATATATTTTAACCTAATCGGAGTTAACTCAATCTAGATTTACCAATGAAGTGTATTTAATAGTGAAAATTCCAGTACAGTATCCTACATTTGTCATCACAATGAATCTGAGGTGTGAGTTGTGGTACCTTGTTTTGTTTTTTTGCACTTACGAATTTTTCGTATTTGGATGAACACCCCCTATTGACATATCAATTCATTGTTGACTTTACAATAGTTTAGTTTCGTCTATGTAAGATTCTTTTTACTGATTTGGGAATAGTTGCTTCGGTTTGTCTAGCAACGATAAGACGGATATTATTGGATTTATACATCCCCTGAATTTTATTATTCCTTATCTCCAGCTAATAAGCTCAACACCTAACCCGTTTAATAAAAAAAAAAGTTCGTATGTGAAATAAAGTTAAGCATCCCAAGCCCTGTTTGGTATAATTTGTCCCCCCACACACACAATAAACCCCCCACAAAGATTTGCGGAGATTTGACTATCCCCGTTATTTTTCCGCATTTAGCAATAACTGCGAAAAATAATTTAAACTAAACTATAAATACCGCTTCACTTGCCTCTCTCTCCTCTTTTTTTGACACATGGACCCCCTTGCCTAGCCTCCCCTCTCCTGGCATAACCAACCGTCAACATGCTTAGCACAGTAGCTCGTATTTTATGGCTCCC
This sequence comes from Spathaspora passalidarum NRRL Y-27907, assembly GCF_000223485.1. NCBI lineage: Eukaryota > Fungi > Ascomycota > Pichiomycetes > Serinales > Debaryomycetaceae > Spathaspora > Spathaspora passalidarum. The sequence continues at coordinate 1,902,122 of NW_006767427.1, read as the reverse complement.
CTACGTGGGAATCAAATCAGTGGTACAGTTTTACACCACGGGAACAATATATTCCGTCACCAATCAAGAATTTGAAGACTCCCTTTACAAAAATGTCCATCTCGCTATCATTTATCACATGTCCCGAGAAATCACTAAATTTGAATCAAAATATCTCATTCATAAACCAATCACAAGTATTTTCCTGCAATATCGCAACAATCCAATTGCTCAAGGATTAACTAACTTCGGAACTAAGTTCGATGATAATGGTTATTGGGTACACCAAATTCCAAGTAGCCAATCCAAAAAAGTTTTGATATACCTTCATGGAGGTGGTTACCAATTGAACATGACCGACTCTCAATTATTATGGGCTGCCACTATGCATTATGCCATTCCTAAAGAGTTGGCAAACCAGGTATCAATTCTTGCTGTCGATTATTCTCTTTCCATGTTTGATCATGTCTACCCAACTCAGTTATGGGAAACTTTAAAGGTATATAAGCACCTAGTTGAACTGGGATATAACGAGATTCACATCATGGGAGATTCCTGTGGTGCCCATTTGGCACTCTCGGTTGCTCGTGCAATCGCATATCCTGATGAAGCAGCAGAACAATTCTCTCACTTTCCGAAATTCCCGTTTGATTTCTCCCAGAGATTACCCCAGCCAAAATCCTTGCTTTTGGATTCACCATGGGTTGAACCATGCAACAATGTGAAACTTCCATGTGCTCATGGTGTAGATACGACAGGAGATTTGGGATCGCCTACATGTACAATGGGGGATAATTTTATTGGCGATAATTCAAAAGAATTAATCAACAATTTCTTGACATTCACAAACACAAATTATAACGACCATTGGGCACAGGTTGAACCTATAACCAATGGGAAAACTGTTATTCTTGTCGGTGAAAGAGAAGTTCTCCGTGATGGAATTGACAAATTCCACCATATTATAAATAAAGGTGATAACGTGGCTTATTACGTTGAAAAAGGAGGTATTCATGCAGCAATTGCATATGTTGAAACTTTGGATTATATGAGTAAAAGTGGGGGACAAAAAGTAGTTGATGGAAATTTGGGGAATAAATTTGGTATCACTTTGTTTGCTAAATATTTGCAACAATTTGCAAGTGAATAATCTTTTCTTTTTTTAGAGAAATATATATATATATATATTTATAAAGATCAAGTTTGTACTATTCTAGTGATGTGGGGTTCTCAATTAAATGTACATTGTGAGTGTCTAATATGATATTGTTAGATTCTCTGGTTGAATAAGTGTGTGATGACGAATATTGCCAAATTTAAAACGCCTGTATAAATTTCTACTACTAAATGAATACTGTGTATCTGAAAGAATCTATCAAGTTGAAGAAGGAGGTATTTGCAGAACCCCAGGATAAAAGAAAATCTAGCTCAAGTGGGACTACTCTTACAAATCAGATCAATTGTCGGTATATTGATGAACTGCAAGTTGTAAGTCCAAATGCAATATAATTCATTTAGAAATTGCAATTGATTTACGTTGATGCGAAATAATATATGTAGCCTTGGAATTTTGGGCACAATCTTACATATCAATAAAAATTAAATCCTATATGGGCCAATTTTTTAAATAGGCACCCATCTTCGGTTTTTCTCGGTTAAGACTATATGATATCTCGAAGTTGTATCTCTCTGTCTTAAAATGTTGGTACATACAATATAATAAAGGTACATAATTCCAAGAAATGTAATGTGCATGGAATAATATCTTTTGATGAGGCGAATTTCAAGTTGCGATGATTGTTTTTTTTTCGGATTATTGCTCCCAGAATATTCAGGTTCCGAACACAGTTTTTAACCGGTTCACCTATAATAAACAGTTGCCACTTCGGGCATACTTGTAAATAGATCCAATATACTATTTGTCTTTCCATGCTTGTTTGGGGGAGACTCAATAAGTTCTGTAATATACTCTTTTCATTATTGGTTGTACCAAACGAATGCAATTTTGAAGTAAATTGGAAACATTTTACAAGAAGCAATTGATATTTTCATACAGCTACCACAGTAACATCTACGAGGTGCAAGAGATCTAACTCCTGACTCTGGCACGCTTGCATGATCAGATAATATTAGTCTAAAAATAATTAGGTGTCACCAACGAAATCAATATATCAAATCTGGATAACGGAACCCAAAAATAGATATTCCCTACTCCGAAACCATCTGATTAATCCGTAAATCAACACTTCTGGCGAATGACATCATCGTGCACTGTCTTGAGAAATCGTACGTCATTCATAGATTTGTGAAGAAAAAAAAATACAGATATGATGTGACAAAACAATATTATATAACAGCTTAATATAATATTCCACCAAGAAAATATCATTCTGGTTGTCTCCTTAAGTAAACAAAACTTTTCCAATGCAACAGAAGCGCAGTCCACTTTTAAACTTTTGAAGTTTTAGGGATTATAAATTTCAAGTCACAGACGCTTTGACGCCTCTATAAAATTTGTTCCGCTCCAGAAGTACCATCATTGCTTGAGTTTAATGTTTAATGATCACTCATGATACACAATGATGCGCGCATTTTGCAGCCTCAAGCAAATAAAAAATAAAAAAGTACTTAGAAAATATAAAAATATAAGTGATCAACTATCCTAAAGGTCATCACGATCTTCATCACGATCTTCATCATGAATAATATATAAAGGGAGGCAAATGTGCTGATACTTGGAAATAAAAAAGCTTGTGTCTAACAGCAAACAGTATGCAACAAATTTTACTACTTTTTAATTTACTTATCTATGCTCTCGCATTCCCAGTTCTCACTGAGAACAAATTGGTGAATGTTACCTTGAATGATACGTTTGGAGATTTAAACATAACCATGCCTGCCCGGTTGGATAATCTTACTAATTACACCGTGAATATCGAAAATGTTATTGACAACGATCTTTTGAACAATTTTAAAGATGACTTCATGCAGCTGGTGAAAAACAACCTTACTCAAAATGCATTTTCAAGAAACTCAATACAGGATGTTATAACTAGAGATGACATTAATACAAAATTGAGAGATCAATTCATATTCAATATTGATATAGATATGCCTAATTCTCCATATAATAATCAAGGGGGATCTGAAAGATGTTGGGTTTTTGCTGGTTGTAACGTACTCAGAAATGAAGTAATTAGAAAATATAATTTGACTACAGACTTTCAACTTTCTCAGTCTTATGTGTGGTTTTATGATCAGTTAGAAAAAGCAAATCTCTTCCTTGAAAAAATGGTGATCCTAGCAGATGAACCATTTGATGAGGTTGAGTCTGATTTACAGAAACCAGTTGATGGTGGGGGGTTTTGGGACAATTTCGCAGCTTTGGTGCTTAAGTATGGATTGGTTCCTCATGACGTGTTCCCAGATACTTATCAAGCAATAGACCCACTGACGTTAGTAAATGTTTTAACATCAAAGCTTCAAGAGTTTGGTCTTAAAATCCGGCAATTGGGTCAAGAGAATCCCGATCAAGTTGATGATTACAAGGAAGAATGTTTACAAGTTATTTATAATATTCTTGCATTGACATTAGGAACCCCTCCAAAACCGGAGGAGGAATTCACATGGGAATTTGCGAATACAGATGGTGAAGTAACTAGTTTTAATACTACAGCGCTTGACTTCTATGAAGACCACGTTGACTATAATGTCACAGATTTTTTTGTTATTATGAATGATCCAACAAAAGAATATAATAAATCATACGTGGCTAGTGCGTCTGGTATGGTTAATCATACTGCTGCCATCGGTGTCAACGTTGAAATTAAAAAAATGAAAGATATAGCTATTGACATGTTGAAAGATGGAAAAGCTGTTTATTTCGCAGCCAAATATGACTTCAGTGTGAGTGAAACTAAAGGTGTTTTCGACACTGAAATTTTTGATTTTTATTCTGCCTTTGATTTTGAATTGAATTTGGATAAGAAAGAACGAAAACTCCTAAGTATTGGTGCTAATCATGCCATGGTCATTGCTGGTGTTCATATTGACCCAAATACCAATGAGCCTGTTAGATGGAAAGTTCAAAATTCGTATGGTACTGAGAAGGGACATAATGGTTGGTTTTTGATGACTGATGATTGGTTTGACGAAGCTGTCGATCAAATTGTTTCAAGTAAAGACTATGTCAGTGATGAGATTTACGATATTTGGACTAGCGGAGAATATTACGAGTAGTGAGCATAAGATTATTTTTATACTTGACTATTTTTTAATTCATTGATATTTACGTATTAATGCAGCACATAACCATGGCTGCGAAAAGTAGAATCTGAGCGCAATAAAATGTGAGTAAATGCAAGCGATCAAAACCCTTCCCTTGCTAGATATATAATAATATAATTTGGATCATGATTAATTACACAAAATCTAACTATAATTATTGCAGTACTATAATTCAATAATCATTTCTGAATCAACAGACATGTTTCTAAAAGCAGATTAATAGACAACAAAAGCAAATAATTGCAGGAGCAATATATATTTACCTATGGGCTGTTGCAACCCCATTGAATAATGTCTAGATTGTTAGCACCCTGTATATTTTGTAAAGCTACTAACCATTCCTTGTTGTAATCAAATATAGAGATGTGTGCTCGGTAATTTTTAATGCCCAGAAAAAAAAAAAGAAAAAAAGAAACGTGTTAAAGTAATGAGATCACGTCACAGTACGAATTTTCATGCCTTGTTTTCGTAAATACTTCTATGAACATTTAAATGAGTCGAATTCTTCAAAACTGACCGGTAAATTTTGTTCACTTAACGAGAATTAACTTCTGGCATGATGAGTGCTGATTTTTTTTTAAAAGTCGTGACGATACCATATATCGTGGCCAGAATCACATTTGAATACTACACATACGGTACCCCTTATTCAAAAACTAATAATGAATTTAAAAACTCTCTCTACAAAAACTTGTTACTTGCCATTGAATACCATGTGTGTGGGAATTATAAAAAGCAAGACATGAAACTTGTATGCTACCAACCAATCGAAGATCTCTTTGCCAAATATAAGTCACTGTTACTAACTGCGCAATTAAATAATTTTGGTACAAAATTTGATGAACATGGCTATTGGATTCATCAAGCAGAAACCAAGGATAACGTATTGGTTTATCTTCATGGTGGAGGATATTTGTTGAATTTATTTGACTGCCAATTGGTGTTTGCTGGTGCGTTACATTATGCCTTGGATGATCATACCCAAACCAACACTTCAATTATGGTTCTAGATTATTCATTAACAATGTTTGATAAAGTTTATCCTACCCAACTCTATGAAGCACTTGTTAACTATAAGAACTTGGTAGTTGGTGGATATAAATCTATCTCCTACATTGGTGATTCAGCAGGAACCCATCTTGCTCTTGGTGTTGCTAGAAGTCTAGCATATCCCCATGAAATTATCTCCCAGTTCACAAATTTCCCAGAATTCAATTTCAGTGCCGATTTTTTTAAATTAAACGAACAAGAACAACTCCCTCAACCAAAATCACTCATTTTAATTTCACCTTGGGTACAACCTTGTACACCTCCATTAGTTCCCAACCGCCGTGGTATAAATACTTGGGGGGATCTAGGCGCTGAGGATATAACTTTGGGTAATTTCTTCCTTGGTAACAACAATATTCATTTGATCAATAATTTCTTTACATTTACGAATACCAATTTCGATGAACATTGGGCTAAAGTTGAACCGATCAATAATGGCAACACTATGATCATCGTTGGTGAAAGAGAAGTGTTGCGCGATAGTGTCGATGACCTTTACGAAATTATTAATAAATTGGGCACAATAGAATATTATGTGGAAGAAGGTGGTATCCATGCAGGGTTGGTATATGTTGAAAGCTTGGATTATTATGGTGATTCTGGAAGTAAGAAAGCCATCCGTGGTGATTTTAATAATAAGTATGCATTTAATCTTGTTGCTGATTTCCTTAGTAGAAGAAAGTAATTACTCTAAACTATAGAAAAACTTATGTCTAATGAAATATTTAATCTGCTTTGTAAATTAGATCTAAATGTAAAAGATTCTCGGGATACCATTCTCTCCTCTTCTAAATGAAATATAATGATATGGTAAGTTCTATTTTTAGACTGATTTCAATAAAGGGGGGGGGAGGGTTTTAATTGCTTTAACAAACGAAGTTTTAGATGAAACGAGGGATGTACACATTGTTAATGAGATCCCTTTAGCCTCTTACATCATACCACATCATACCACCAGAAACTTACTTTTATTGCTATTTGAAAGTGTCTGGTGGTGGCTATACGACCACTTTTTTTTTTTCAAATGGAGAATGCGGTTATAATTGCCGAAAAGCAATGCCCACAACAAAGAGATTACATAAATGTTGGTGTTGAACTTGGTACATAGTTAACCCTTGCTTCTAACAAGGCTGTGTGTATATATTTGTTGTTTTGGCTTTTGAGACTTTATCCGTAGTATCCGCTTGTAAGAAACGTGAATTCTATCTCTTGCTAAGTCCTATTCTGCAATTTTCCCAACTTAATAATATTTATTTTTTTTTCAACTACTACCCCTAGATCACAAAGGGAACATTTTCTGGCTATTACACCCCAACAATTCAAATAATAATTTAGACCCTCCTTCTTTCCCCACGTTTATAAACTAACAGCTGTTAATTTCTACAAGATTATGAAAAAGGAAGGTTTCTTAATTGATTCTACTTTTTATCTAACCAGTCAAAAATAGTGGCAGTATCGGTAGGACGGTGCCAAGAAACGATAATTAACCTGTCAAAATCTCCCCTCGCTTTGGCCCGTCTGTTCTTCCTCAAAAGATCATTTCTTTGTTTATGCACCAACGGCGTCATATTGCATAGACAAATTATCATCAATTTTTCTTGGGTTTATGGAATAAAAAATAATTCTTCCCCAGCTTTTATCATTCCGAATATTTTCCCAATCGCAATTACAAGTTGTTCAGATTTCATATAATTTACTGGAAATACGGAGATTGGATAACAATGATTATTACATCCCCCTCATTTATTGAATCGGGTAAAAACTATAAATAGACCAGCTCTCACTCAATTAATGTAGATATTCTAAACTCTTTTGGATTCCTCATATCAAGCTCTGTTTTTTTTTCGCAACCTTTAATCGATCGCTTTTAAAAAAAAAGAAAAATATGAAATTATTCAACTTAATTATCTTAGCATTATCTGTCAATGCAGCACCTGTAGTTGACAGTTCCTTCACTACCAAGACCCCTACTGATGTTACTAGAACTGCGGGTGGTCTTGTCTTGTCTGATGGTAGCTTTCGTACTGCATTATTTGATTTCAATGGAGATCTTACTTTATCAGTCCAGACCTTAGATCCCAATGAGAAGGATATCGGTCCAGCTCCACTGGGTTCATTAAATGTCGGACAAGTATCTGATGGCCAAGTTAATCAAATTTCTGATGGTCAAGTGAATGCTGCCAACCAAAAACCTGATGGACAAGTCAATGCAGTTAGTCAAATCTCAGATGGACAAGTTAATGCTGCCAACCAAAAACCTGACGGTCAAGTCAATGCAGTTAGTCAAATCTCTGACGGCCAAGTCAATGCAGCTAGCCAAATTTCTGATGGTCAAGTGAATTCTAATCAGGCACAAGATGGTCAAGTCACTGCCCTGGGTGGTTTCTCTAGTGTGTGTGTCTCTGGTAATTCTCTTATAGTCAAATTATCCAATGGTATTCTCACTGATTCTCATGGAAGAATTGGATCTATTGTTGCCAATCATCAATTCCAATTCGATGGTCCACCACCACAGCCTGATTCCCTTTTTGCTGCAGGTTGGAATATTTACCCTAGTGCTCAGGGTCCACTTTTGGCTCTTGGTGGTCAGTACATTTTCTGGAGATGTGCAATCCAAGGAACAACATTCAACTTATACGATGCTAGTATTGATAACAAATGTGAGAAAGTTGTTATTCATTTGTTTGCTGTTTCTTGTTAAGTGAACCTTCCAAAGGTGCCACTTCTAATTAGTCATTTATTGTCGATTTTAGTTTATTTCGTATTAGTTAGCATTACTTTTGACCACTAATCTTGTGAATTGCTGGTCTTCGTTAATAAGCTGCTTCCTCTATTAATACATGCATGTTCTATTATTATTGTTTTTTGCAACTTTTGTAGTCACGCCAAGACAAGAATTAAACGTCGGATTACTCATCCTGATTTACATCGTGTTTGATGGTAGAACAGTAAAGAACATTTTAGAAGTATAATTGACCCGTGTCTACCCGAGTGCCTTTGTTTATACTAGTGTTTTTTTGTCTGCATATTTTTTTTTTTGCAGTAAGCAAAAATAAAAGAAATTACCTTATAGGATTCCCAAACCCGTGCCATGTATTTGTTGGGTTATTGGGTCATGCCAGTACGTAATAGGGGATAGCAACTCAAAAGAAATTATGAAATTAATGACCCAATTGACGTATATGGATTCTGTAAACTGATAGTACACCATAGTAGTAACATTAACATTGTTGAAAACTTGGGGAAAAGGCTCAATTAAATAGGCTTAGAAAGACACTAGCTATTTCCTTCAATTATACTAATAGGCTGTTTGTCAATTCTAATTACAGCCGAGAGATATTTTCTAGGATGTAATTACCCTACCCCTCTATATTGTGGGGAAATTCATGGTTCATCTCGGTTGACAACTGGAGCAACGTTGATGCCAAGCATTATTTTGCAAATGTCAAGGTCTCAACAAATGATCTTACTCTCTTTGAATTTCAATGTGGGTGAGGAGGGGGAGAGTTGGAGTACCTTTCTAAAGAGATGGCTTTAATAATAGAAGTAGAGTTGTGTATATTGTTTACTATGTTAATACTATTGTAATGGAATGCCTAATTATACGGAAATAATATCGTGCGTGTAAAGGAAAGATCTCCGATCAAGGATCGTTTGTTTTCATTTTCTTTTTGCAACCAATTTTTAACAATGACCTGAGAGAAAATACAAAAAGTAAAAAAAATAAAATAAAATAAAATCACATATCTGGTAACCCCACAACCAAAACCAGACAGAAAACATACCCACATTCCAACAAAACCCCTGAAAATAAACAGACACTTACAAGGTGGCAATTATTCTCCCATTTCTGGTCTATAAATATGAGTTTAATTTCCTTCGTTTCTTTCAATTTTAAATTCTTTTCTCCATCAAGTTCAGTTTCAAAACAACAAAACTTGAATTCCTCTCTCAAAATTTACACATAATGAAGTTTTCCACCTCTGCTGGTATCGGTTTAGCATTGTTCTCAATTGCTCATGCTGGTTATATCAAGGATGCATGGACTCCAAAACCCCCTTCAGATTGTTATGGTGCAAGTGATGGTGCTGTTACCGATGTTAGTTACAAATTTGAATTAACTGTCAAGGTTCTTAGTAATAATCAAAAAAGAGGTCATGAAGGGTATGTTGGTACTACTGTTACTACTACAGCTTTAACCACCTTAATTACTACCGAATGTTCAACCTCTACCACCGCACCACCACCACCACCTCCTCCTCCTCCTCCACCACCTCCACCAACCACCACTACCTACCCTGAAACTTGTTACACCCCAGTTGTCACACAAGAGCCAGATGGCCAAGCTGAATTCCCAGATTTTACTATTCTCCCAGATACTCTCCCAACTAACACTGCTGTTCCTGATGATGATGATGTCATTTTCCTTAAACGTTGGGATCAACAAGGCTGTGGAAAGGATAAAGATGGATTCTACCATACTTGCATCACTAAGAATGCTTTGCTCTTAAACTTACACGATTCTATTCTTACTGATGCTAATGGAAGAATTGGATCCATTGTTGCTAACCATCAATTCCAATTTGATGGTCCACCACCACAACCTGATTCTCTTTACACTTCTGGATGGTCTATCATTAACCAGGATGGTAATTACTTGTTGGCTCTTGGTAAACAAACTGTCTTCTGGGAATGTGCAGCAGGTGGATTCTTTAAGTTATATGATGCTTCCATTGGTGCTCAATGTAAGCAGGTTGAGCTTGTTGTGTTGAAAGCTGATTATTGCCAGAAATGGTAATTTAACATGTTTGGTATGATCTTGCAGTTTAATGTGTGTTTAATCCTTGTTTGTTTTTCTTCGGTTTCGTGCTTTATTTTATTCATTTCGGCATTGTTTGTTATTTATGTTCATTTGTTTGGTTTAAATCTTGATTGGTTGCTAGTACTTGCTGTATTTTCTTGGAAGTATTTTAGCATTCCTAATTTCAAATTTTGTTGATCTTTCGGTTATATTAGTTGAAGAGTTCAGTGTCTGTGACTAGCAATTAATATCATTTCTTCTATTTATTTTCCTCTATTAAACACACAAAAGTTATATCTTGTATATATTTATAGGAATTAACATACTGCATTTGGGGGAAACAAATAAAAATATAACCTTGTAATCATTATTACGAAATAAAATTCTAGGTTCTTCAAATTATTTCTTCATTTTAATCATAAACCCCCCAGTTTAGTATGTATCTGGCTATTTTTCTTGTTGAAATTTTTGCAATGATATGCTTATCTAGCTAATTAGGTTAGATACTTTAAAGTTTCGGAGAACGGTTGCAATATTTTTGTGGAAAAATTGCAAAAGATGGCAGAAATTAAACCACTCTAGAAACTTCTTTTAAAAGTAGAATACATACTAAAAAAAAACTCTATCTTATTTAAATAGGATTTATATACTAGATAAGAAGATTTACAGAGCATTAAATACATCTATTATCAAATAAATTGCAATTTAATCATCTGATCACGTGAATTACTACAAGGCTGATTTTTAAAACCAAAGAAAATATTTTGAAAAAAATTGGGTTCTATGGTCTAGTGGTATGACGTCTCTCTCACTCAGAGAAGGTCTCGAGTTCGATCCTCGATGGAACCATTACTTTTTTTTTCAAATATATTATTTATAATCAAATTCTGAATTACAAAAAGTTTATCAGGTATAAATAAAATCATTATTTTTTTTTATTAAACAACCAATATATATCCTATAAAAGCGTACACAACCCAAAAAAAGAATAAAAAAGTAACTATCTTTCAACCTAGTTTTCTTCGTCATCATCACTCTCTTCACTACTGTCATCATCTTCATCAATGTGACTTCCACTTGCACTATCTTCATCGTCATCTTCTTCTGGATTAACTTCTGACCACTCCACATAATTCTTATTAACAATTTTCTTACTGGTAGGCAAAACCATAGGATCAAATGGAAAATAAGCTTCCAAATCCAAAAATTCTTGTTTTTGCTTGAAGTTACCTACGGCTGAAGGTAAATTCATTGATCCATTTGACTGTAACATTCTTTCTCTCTTATTATGTTCAATAATTGAATAACAATAACATACATTCAATTTGGTGGCCAATTTAGCAAAGATGTAAACCACGGTCTCATCACAAAACTTCAATGGGTTGAATTTGGCAATGATTGCACGTTGGAAGAACTTGTCCAAGTCACATTCCCATTCAGAACCACTTGATTGTTTGGTCTTAAAAGAACCAGATGGGGTATCAATTGTTGGTAAACTTTCTCCATTTTTGAAAAGAGTATCATGTCTAAAACAGAAAATATAAAGCAATGCTTGGAAAGTGGCATAGAACAACTTGAATCTTTCCATACCTCCAACTTGCTTGTTATCATTACGACGACTTGATTCAATATCGGCAATTTCACACTCTCTTTCTATGATATATTTGTCCAACCATCCAACAAGATAACTAACAACAAACACAATTTGATGACGGGAAAGTTGTTTGGCTCTAGCAATATAAGACGACAAATATTGAATTGCTTTCAATCTCTTTTCCAAAATTTCTTTAGGGTTAAATGCAACATCAATAAGAAGAACCAAATAAGAATCAGCCAATTCCGGATGATACTGGGAGATATGGAACAACACAAATTGAATCAGCTTAGTGAAATGGGTAGGCAAGATATGACTCTTGAAAAGGGAAGTAATAGTATTGAATAAATTAACTCCATTACCGTTATTCAATTCGTCTTCAGTAAAGGAGATTTCAGTATTAAGCAATAATTCATTCATTATGCTATCCAACTTTGAAACCAAAACTTTGATGTTAGTAGTTGAATTAACTGGATCAACCATATATTCAACTTCTCCATCCATTTGATCATCATCTTCATCATCATCTTCATCCTCATCTTCGCTATCGGAGTTGTCGTGAATTTCCACGTTTAATTCGATATCACCATCTTCATCCTCGCCATTGATTAATTCTTCAATCTCATCGTCATCCAAATCATCCAACTCATTTTGAAGTTCCACATCCAATTTAATACAACATTCAATAATCAACTGCCAAATACCAAATTGTAATTCCGGACAATAAGACACAATATGCAATAAATTGTTGACATAGTTAGTCAACTCAGTGGTGGAAGAAGACAAATGATGGGGGAAATTCTTTTGCAAAGTTTGAGGAATGGTGTTTATGCAAGTAGGGATATATCTTATTATTTTGCCCAAAATATCGTGATGATTTATAATAGACTGTTCGCGATGGTTAAAGGAATCAAATTCACTTATGACTTTAGTAGTCACTTCCAGTAAGTATTTGGGTAAGGTTGACACCAAAACTGTTAAGAAGTGTGAATATAAATCTATGAACGTAGCATAGGAGGTGTCTTGTTTGAAATCATCTTTAATATCCAACCACCTGTATCGAAGGATGGCGAATATTAAATTATGACATGCTTTATTATCTAATCTAGATACATTGGATATAAGACATTTGAGCACAATAGTAAAATGTGCCAAATTTATAGCATCGGGGTTTCCCAATGGTAAACTGATCTTATCAGTCAAGGTATTTATTTGCAAAGGTTCATTCTAAATTGAGTTAGTAATCACTGCGACTGGGGGGAGCACACATAATCAAGGTTCATTGATTCAAACAAAAGACATACCTTTTCCAAAGACAATAATGCAGATTTTACATATGCAGAATACATTTGTTCAGAAAATGCGGTACTATGCTTATCAAAGTCATCACCTTCTATTGACTTGAGGTCAAGATTTGTGGTTGCCTCATCCCTTATCTTTGATTTCTTGATCACTCCTTCTGTGGTATTTGTATCAAGCACTCGTTTTCTCGCTATGGGATCATGTAGTGACATTATCATTATTTAAGATTTAACTAGTAATTTAGTCCGATTTGTACTGGTGTGTACGTGCTGAAGGTTGTAATCTGATGGTAACGAAGAAGTAGAAAACTTTTTAAGAGAAGAGATGAAATTTTTTTCTTTTTAAACTTTTTTTTTCCTTAGGGGGGGGTAGAGGAAGTGCAACACAAAGGGCTACTGTACATTTCACGCGAGGAGACAAAAATTTAACGAGCCACAGATTTGAAATGGGGGAGAGGGGGGATGCTCGACTACAACTTTGATGTGGCTCTAAAACGCGTTGTTTGATCTAGAGGGATCACTTATGATATTTGCAATATATATATAACGATATGTTTGGCAAGGAATCAATTGGAATGCCAGTTCCTCCATTGTTTCAAAAATTTATTTACTTTTGCTACGTAACAGGAAAATGTCGTGGGGCTGAAAATGTCTTACTTACTTAAAGGGAAAGTTAGTTGATAAGGGACCAAAAAAAAAAAAGATTTAGACATTTGCTATTTCTGCCTAACAAAGAATACATTATTCCACCATTGGTACCATGACTTCTACCATATTAATCCAATTGCACCCAGTTGTGCTTTTCAATATATCAGATATCATATCGAGAGAAAATAACTCGCCAGTAGGAGTTTTATTGGGTCATGCTGAAGGCGAAAATTTAGTAGTTAAAAGTTCATTTGAAATCGTTCAAGATTATGATGCTGTGGATCTCGAATACTTATACAAGAGATTCAATCAATTCAAGGTGGTATTTCCTCAATGTAAAGTAATAGGAATATACCAAATTTTAGCAGAGGATGAAGGATCTAATGACTTAGTTGCAGATGCTTTTACCATTTCAGTTGTACAACAAATTCAACAGTTTGTGTCTGCTTATGAAATACCAACTGATGGTCCCTTATTTTACACCATATTTGACAAAAGTAACTTGAAGCACTATCAGCATGGAACTTCAAAACTATTCAAGTCTTACACATTTGAAACCTCACAGCCATTAAGAACAATTATTTCAACCACGGATACTGAGAGCATTGCCGCCTCAACAATTCAAAAGAATAAAAACTATTTTGCAAATTCCAAGGAGAAAGAGTCAAGAATCCCCCAGAATATTCCTGTTGCTAAACACACAGCAGAACTTACAACCTCATTGAACCAATTGCAAGAAAGAGTAGTAAAAATCCTTACATATTTGGAACAAGAACGGGGTCTTCCCGAGACTAGAGAAGCCCGACAAGAAAAGATAAATATCGAGAACATGATTGTACATTTATCCAACAAGTTAACTTCATTCAAGCAAACTTCGCAATCTGGTTCTGACGCCATTACATTGACAAAACTTCAAGCTTCAAATTTGGCACTTCTTACAAAACAGCTAACTTTATTGGAACAACAAAAAGTCGCTACAACAAAATCGATATTAAGCAATGACCTACATCATCAAGGCTTAAATAGATTTGGATAATTATATATAGTTTTAACAGAGGTTAACTGGTTATACATTTATCTGTAATGAAGAGACGCTCAGAAACGAAAAAAAAATAACCATAATTAAGAATTTATAAATTTTCAACTTCCAACCTTAAATAACAGGATAGTGTATAAAAGTATGCTCCTTAAGTAAGATTAGTTAATAAGTTGTGACAAAATTTATAAAAAAAAATAATGACTCCGACGCGGTTCGAACGCGTGCATCTTTACGATAGTAGAACTTGAGTCTACCGCCTTAACCACTCGGCCACAGAGCCTGTTTTTTTATTTTTGTTTTTTGCTGGAAATATACTCCGAGTCTTGTATACGAACGATTGGATTTGTGCGAAGCCTAAGGTGGAATTGTGTGTACTGTGATCGCACAAGATCTCAGGTTCCCGTTTACCTTCTTCACTTAATAAAAAAGACATTACACCACATTTGCGGTTTTTAGACTTAATGAAGATAAGGTGGAGTATCAGAAACTTATTCGGATGAATATAACATTGTATAAAAGTACCTCTTACCTCTCAACTATTTATCAGATACAGTATAGATAAAGTATTAGAGTGTCGTTACCCCACAAGGTGGTTAGGAAGGATATAGATGTGAAGCTAGACGAGAGAATAATATTTAAATGGTTGGATTTTCCCCCAAAGTCATTTCGGGTTTGTTTAGGTGGAAAAAAAAAACTTGATTAATCTAATTTTAGATAATACATACTCGTCATACTCTTCTTACTTTACTTACTACTATTATCTATATTAGAAAGGACCTACAGGAGAATCTAATATATTTATTCTATAATTAGGTCCTTAGTAGTAATCAATGTTTACTCTGAATAAAGATCCAAAAAGAATGTATAAAAACTAAATATGTCTTCAGCAGATTGACTCTTATTTATAGGCAGTACCGTTAATCTCCAAAACCATGAACTTAAAGCAATTCAACGGATAATAACTTAAACAGATACTGATGACTATACTTGAGCTAAGGTCGCCATCGATCCTTTAGATCCGGATCACAGTTAATACTTTAGACCGATTCAATCCCGCCGGAATCTATTACAATGATTCACCTTCAATCACCAAACTAATTATTTCATATCAATAAGCACCAAGCCAACCAATTCTATACAGACTAAAGGTTCGATAAGAACTAAGTTATTCTGATGATATGTCCTGGTGTTTGGTTTGTTTATTGGATTGTTTTGAATTAGTTAATAGCATGGTTTGAATTGTTCAGTTTATATTAATTATCTCTACTTGAGGAATGGGATATGTCATTATGTGTTTGGTTGTTCATAATTAAATGTATTGGTTAGAGCTTTGGGAAATGATGTTAGCAGTCATTATCGAACCGTACCATTCTAACTAACTTTTGCCATTGTTGCAAGGATATGTAACTTGATTGGTTTAAGGGGTTAAATACGTTTTTCTTTAGTCAAGATTTTCTAGTTTTCTTTATTTAACAAACCGAATATCGTTATCCGTCTAAGTATTCGTTCATTGTTATCTTGTTATTCCACAGAGACCCAAATTATAAAACATATTTAAGTTATTCCTTGGGGTTTCAGATACTGTTGCAAATACACGTGATAAAATATCAGATGACAGTCGATATTGAATAATATCAACAATTGACCATATATTCTGCAATACTATTCTATAAGCAAATTGTTTAGGTAAAAGTAATTTCTTGCGAAGACCTCCTCGTATAATAAAGTTAATTCTAATTATTGAACTATTTGTGACATTATTAAATGGGAACTTACGAAGTAACATTTAGAATGCTGGATCTTTCTAACGTCGCACACTGGGGTCCAATTGAAAATGACTAGAGATCTGATTAGTCTACTTTTGTCGTTCACAAGTATTTTTACTATTCCAATTCCTTACTGGCAAATGTATTTGAGAGAATGAAGTACTAGATTATGCCTTTCAATTCCAGCGTCAGCAGGTTAAGATGTCTACATATTGATCTTTTTTTTTTTTTTGAAAATACAATGATATGCTGACTAGTACTACAGCTTTTAATAAATACTTGGTTAACACCAATAAAGTGTCTGTGATATAACAGCAATATTTCTAAGTAGATTCTACAAGTTCTTAAATTGTCAAAGACTTCAAGAATTAGAGGTGAACATACAAAGATCAAACTTTATAATTCATAATCGCGAATATAGACAAATATATGCATTTTAATGGTAATACTTCAGCTTAAGCACTTCCAAGATAGAAATCCTTTTGTAAGTACATCCAAATTGAACTGACTGAAGCAACAATCAAAGGACCAGCTAACCCTTTCCCCAACTTACAAGTCTTGTAGATCAACCATTCACTGAAGAAATGCCATCCAGCAACAAGGTAAGTGAATTGAACTAATTCATAAACTGCCTTATTAGTAACATTGTAAGCACCATAAAACCTGACAATTGAGGTGATCAAGGTCCATGTTCCAAAAGTACGAGCACTAAGGTGTGTCACTTGGGGTTGAGATGGTTGGGAAGGAGAAGATTCATTTTCATAAACACGCTTGGTAAGTTGAAGATCTTTCGATTGGTATGTTTGGTATGAGTTAAAAATCGAAACAATCGAGATAAAGAGAAGCCAATATGGAAGCTTCCCCCCTTGTGGAGTGGTGTATGGTAATAAAGATTGAAAGTATTCGATCATTGTGCGTAGATCAAGTGTAGAAGTGTTTATGTAAAAGTACCGGAACTTTTTCACTTTTTTCGTTGTTCTCGGAACGATCGTAGAGAATTGCTACAGAAATTTATGTAAACTTTCATGATACGTTATAATTATTTAAGAGAATTTAATATAAAAAAAAATTTATAAAGGCAAGAAATCCCAACAAAATTCAATTGCTTCAATGTTATAAGCAGAATTGTTAGCTATTGCAAACAACTAATCATAAAAAAAAAAGGATAAAAACTCCAAAGAAAGTGGGCAAGTAATGCGAAAAACCTCTAATTAACAGTAGTAGCTGCATCATGACTCTTGGTAGGATCTTGAGCTTTCAATACGTCTACAGCAGGTCCTAACAATCTTTGGAACCCCGACTTTCCTAAGGTTGCCACAATAACATTGTCTAATGCTTGGACTGTAGCCTGTCTTGGTAAATCATTCAATAAAGCAACTTCACCAAAGTAATCACCTTTGGTTAATCTTGCAAGATGTCCTCCCAGCTGACTGTAAACATCACAATTACCACTTTCAATCAAGTAAAAGTTTTCCCCTTGATCACCTTCAGTAACAATTTTATCGCCAGCATGGTACATTTCTGTCCATAAAGCATCTGCTAATTTGGAACGTTCATGATCAGAAAGTGATTCCAAGACTTTAACACCCTTCAAGAAATCTTCGTACATCAATCTTCTGTTGAAAGTACCTTCTAATAAGATACGACGGAAAGTTAAACGATCCAATGCCCAACATGTAACATCAGTGGCAGCAATAGCGGTAGCTGCTCTTGGGGCATTATACATCAATGCCAATTCCCCAAAGGAAGAACCTTCACCACTGGAGTTGACTTTAGCATCGTTAACATAAAAGTCAACAGTTCCCTTTTCAATGATATAGAAATAATCACCTTCATCCCCTTGTTTAATAATAACAGTGTCTTTTGGGAAATGTCTAGATGACAAAGCAGCAAGAACAGTTCTCTTAGATTGAGCATCCAACTGCTTAAAAAGGAAATTGTTCTTTAAGTTTTGTGCCAAAGTTGCTTCTTCTTCAGCAGATAAATTATTAACTGGAGGTTTCCAACTTTCGGATTTCAATTTGGCAGGGTTTAATGCTTCTGCAGACACGGAAGTTCTTCTATTGGCATTGAATGCAATGGGTATTTTACCTGCTGGTTTAAATGGAAGAGCCGATGGATGAGACGAGGATTCACCGTTTGGAGATGAAGGATCAACTTCCTTTTGAATCTTAGAAGAAGAAGAAGCGGTTCCATCAAAGTTACTCTTGAAAAGAGAACCTGCTGGTTCAGAATTGGCAGATTGAGGGGCTTGAGTTGATTGTTGAGGGTTGAAATTGGAAGCTGGGGCATGTGGGTCATCATCATGGTTCAGATGAGGATCGTTCAATCCGAATGGCGACTTGAAACTTGGTTGTCTATCTTGTAGAAATCCTATCCCGGAAGCATTAAGACTGATATTAGTAACAGGAGGAAATAAGTCAATACCAGCTGCATTTGCCTTGGCTTGTTGTTCCCACAAGTGAGTTCTTTGTGCTTGCAATTTGGAGTTGAAATAGTTGGCACAGAACTGTAAAATATCAGTGGGGTTCTTGGTAAGAATTTCCCTTTGCAATTGAGACAATTCCTCTGTTATGAATTGCTGCTGTTGTTGATGCGACATGGACGTATGTTATATATGGATTTATTTGATGGATTTATTATTGGAAGGTATGTTTATAAATAAAAGTGAAAGGTGAAACGGCAACAACTTGTGTGGGAATGATTTTCCTCTCCTTAATTTTTTCTGGCCAATTTTTTATTTTTTTTTGTTCGCTGTGGGTCAAGATTATGGCTGAGTTTGTTAGGACAAAACACCGTAGTATACAAATGGTACAAAAAAACTAATACAGCTGTTTTAGAAAACTCTCACAGAGAAGAAGGAGAGGAAGAAAAAGGAATAAAGAAAATTAATTAGTTCAGATGGACGGAGGGAGGAGAGAAGATTTGAAAATTGTTCTGTCGTATGGTCAACAGTCAATAGAAACTTCTCCCTGCCGGAAGAGCGGGGGTGGAGATGGAGACATTTCTGTCAAATGGAAACTGTGTCGTTTTTTTTTGTTTGCGTGCCTAATTAATTGAAAATTCCATATTACCAGTAGCCTAATTTAAGATAAATTTTTTGTACCAGGAGGGGGAGAAAAAAAATTAAATAGTTACAAAAGCATCGAAGCAAACAGAAAGATCGAATTAAAAAAAAATTCCACATACTTCACGAGAGATCACGACAAAAGCCTTGACAATGTACACCCACCCCAGAACGAAAATAAAAGTTTGGAGAAAAATGCTCAACTGTTTTGTGACGTTTTTACCTAATTAGTGCAAGATTTCGATTTTAGTTTTTCTTGTTCTGGTAGGCGCAATTCACGTGACCTTTTGAACACGTCACATTTATTGGAAATTTTGTTCTTGGAAATTCTATGAGGTATAGAAAAATGGCTATATGCAGTCCCAGCACCATAGTAAATGCTGCGTTGTCAACAAATTAACTGTTACACGTAATGATTCCGAAAATTTTCAAATTATAAAAAGGCACATTCAACCTCATTTTTATTTTCTTCCCAATTCCTCTTCTTCTCCTCGCTAAATTTAGATTTGTCTTCTGCTGCTTATCCCCGTAGCGTTTAGCAATCTTATACATATCATTATTACATCCGGCTTTGCAACTTACTTTCAAGTAACGCAAATTTCGAAGAGGACTTATCTACAACTTTTTCAGAAAAAGAAATAGAAAATAATATCCAATCATCATATACAAACATAACCCAAAAAGGATATTCATATATTTATATTAGATCAATCTCCTACCTTCCCGCACAATTAAAAATTTATAGATCAAGATGTTGAAGAATTTCCAATCTTCTTGGTTGCCACGTATTGGGTTGCTTTACGTGGCGCTTGCCCTTATAATACCATTGTTGGGTTCTTCCAACAACGTTTTTGCCGTTGCCGCCCTGGCTGATGACAACGGTACTGAAAGTTATGGTACTGTTATTGGTATCGATTTAGGTACCACTTATTCCTGTGTTGGTGTTATGAAGAATGGTAAAGTTGAAATTTTGGCTAACGACCAAGGTAATAGAATTACCCCATCCTATGTTTCCTTCAATGATGAAGAAAGATTGGTTGGTGATGCTGCTAAGAATCAAGCTAGTTCCAATGTTAACAACACTATTTTTGATATCAAGAGATTAATTGGTTTAAAGTACAATGACGAATCTGTTCAAAAAGATTTGAAGCATTTACCATTTGTTGTTGAAAACCAAAAGGGTAAGCCAGTTGTTAAAGTTCAATATGGAGGTGAACAAAAGACCTTTTCTCCAGAAGAAATTTCTGGTATGATTTTGGGTAAGATGAAGAGTATTGCTGAAGAATACCTCGGTAAGAAGGTTACCCATGCCGTTGTTACTGTTCCAGCTTACTTCAATGATGCTCAAAGACAAGCCACTAAGGATGCCGGTACTATTGCTGGTTTGAATGTTTTAAGAATTGTCAATGAACCTACTGCCGCTGCTATTGCCTATGGATTAGACAAGGGTGACAAGGAAAAGCAAATTATTGTTTATGATTTGGGTGGAGGAACCTTTGATGTCTCCTTGTTGTCTATTGAAGGTGGTGTTTTCGAAGTTATGGCTACTGCTGGTGATACTCACTTGGGTGGTGAAGATTTCGATTTCAAGGTTGTTAGATACTTGGCTAAGCAATTTAAGAAGAAGCATGGTATTGATATCACTTCTAACCAAAAGGCTATTGCTAAGTTAAAGAGAGAAGCTGAAAAGGCCAAGAGAACCCTTTCTGCTCAAATGTCCACTAGAGTTGAAATTGATTCATTTGTTGATGGTATTGATTTCTCTGAAACTTTATCCCGTGCTAAATTTGAAGAATTGAACCTTGCTGCTTTCAAGAAGACCTTGAAGCCAGTTGAACAAGTTTTAAAGGATGCTGGTGTCAAGAAGTCTGAAATCCATGACATTGTTCTTGTTGGTGGTTCTACTAGAATTCCAAAGGTTCAAGAATTGTTAGAAGCATTCTTTGACGGTAAGAAGGCATCCAAGGGTATTAACCCAGATGAAGCTGTTGCTTATGGTGCTGCTGTCCAAGCCGGTGTCTTGAGTGGAGAAGAAGGTGTTGATGACATTGTGTTGTTGGATGTTAACCCATTGACCTTAGGTATTGAAACTTCTGGTGGTGTTATGACTACTTTGATTAAGAGAAACACTGCTATTCCAACCAAGAAGTCTCAAATCTTCTCTACTGCTGCTGATAACCAACCAACTGTCTTGATTCAAGTTTATGAAGGTGAAAGAACAATGGCCAAGGATAACAATAGATTAGGTAAGTTCGAATTGACTGGTATTCCACCAGCACCAAGAGGTGTTCCACAAATTGAAGTTACTTTCTCCTTGGATGCCAATGGTATCTTGAAGGTTGAAGCCATGGATAAGGGAACTGGTAAGTCCGAATCTATCACTATTACCAACGATAAGGGTAGATTATCCAAGGATGATATCGACAGAATGGTTGAAGAAGCTGAAAAGTACGCCAAGCAAGATCAAGAATTGAAGGAAAAGATTGAAGCTAGAAACTCATTAGAAAACTATGCTCATGTCTTGAGAGGTCAAGTCAATGACAAGTCTGAAACTGGATTAGGTTCTAAGTTATCTGAAGAAGACAAGGAAACTTTGGATGATGCTATTAAGGAAACCTTGGAATTCATTGAAGACAACTTTGACTCAGCTACTGCTGAAGAATTTGAAGAACAAAAGCAAAAGTTAATGGACGTTGCCAACCCAATCACTGCCAAGTTATACGGTGGTGCTGAAGGTGGTGCTGGAGGTGCTGGTGCTAAATTCGGTGACGATGAATCTGATGATGAATTTGATCATGACGAATTGTAAGTGTCTCGGTATTATTAAATTATTGTTTTTATATTATTTACGTAGATAGCTATATAATTTGATATTATTAATTAGAAACATAGCAATAATTGAACAAGGAGAAGAGCAACATGTAAGGGTTATTTACAAGCCATAAAGCAATAAGCATAATTATCAAGATAAACACGTGACCAGAATAAAACCGATTATTTGTATGGTTAAGAAATGAAGGTTTCAGCTTTCGTAATTTGTTCCTGAAAAAAAAAAAAGATCGAGCTAAGCAAAAAAAAAAAAATTTTAATTTGATTATTGGGTTACGTGAAACAGACTATACCGACCTACTATTAGCATGGCGAATAGGAAGCTACAGAAGTATGTAATATCAGTTAGAATTTTAAATGTGCGTGGCAGTATAATAAAGATGATACCATGAGATTGGACAATTTAATGCTTGAAACATTGTTGTATTAATTAAGCTTCGGTCATTTGCTGTTACCTATTTTTTTTAATGGAATAACTTACTAACAGTTCACTAGGGATATTGAAATTATATTCAAAAAGATCCAGGAGGGATTGCATGAATTCCACTACCATTATGACCGTTACGAGAGCATAAACACCGACGAGGACTCTGATAATCAACGAGAAAAGGAAAAGTTGGAAGGTGATCTTAAAAAGGAAATTAAACGATTGCAGAAATTCCGGGAACAGATCAAAAATTGGCAACTGAATGACGTAATCAAAACTCTCGGACTACCGGGGAATGCCCTTGGGGTAAAACTAAACGACAACAAGAAACTCATCGAGGAAGCCATGGAGATTTACAAAGATGTCGAAAGGCTGTCTAAGTTGAAGACATTCTCCAACCAGTCGATCATGATGGCATTCATGGATAGTCAACATGGTGATGACGATGACGATGATGACGAAGATACTGATGAGGAATTTTTGGAGCATATCGATAGCAGTGACGAAGATGAGGAAGAAGATTATGCTGACCTACCCTCGGATGCTATTGAAGCCATACAATATCTCAAGGACACCATAATACAAATTAGAGACCTGACTCAGAAATTGAATCATGAGTATGAAAAACTAGCGCAAAAGAAGTTGCGAAAGAACAACTTAACTACTATTGAAGCCAAGAAGGAAAAAATTCAAGCCACCATTGAAAATAACAAGTTCCATTGTAAGAAGATTTTGAAATTGATCAGACTATTGAAAGCTAATCGAGTGAATGAATTTGGATTAATATGGCTACTAAAGGATGATTTGGATGAATATGTTAGTTCTAATGGTGATTCCAACTTTTCAAGTGAAACAACATTGTATGAAGATATATTCAACCTGATTGTAGCTGCAGATCAAGATTATTCTGAAATTTATGAAGAAAAAGATGACGATTCTCAAACTCTCGACAGTACTACCAATGGATCTATTCTTTCTGAAACCAACAGCCATCCACAAAAACTCAATGGTCATGCCGACGCGCCCCAACCTAGGCAACAATCTCAGCAGCTGGCGCACCCCCTTCAGCAACCTCCTCAACCACAACTCCAACAGCAACCCAACAGTCCCGATCTTTCCAGTCCTGGTATTGTAAGAACGTTGAAACCAGCGGCAACTCCTTCCAAACCTGTTGGTAATTTGAAATGGGCCGCTGCAGCCGCAGTTGGAATACCAGAAACGTCCACAACAAAATCAAGATCGCAAGAACCAGAGTCAAATGGAAGTCATCAACCTGACTCATCTCCTACCCACAGGAGTAGTGTCACATCATCGTCTTCACCAGAACAAGCCAAGGTTCAAGCAGCAGCACAACAACAACAACAACAACAACATCAACAACATCAACAACATCAACAACAACAACGACCTTTGGTTGTTGAAAACATCAATCTTGACAAATACAAAGCAATTGTTCAAAACTCATCGTTACCTAAGACTGAAGTTAATTTATTTTCTGATATGAATTTGATTCGAGTCCCACCAGGTATTCAAGATTTGGTTATTTCATTTGCATCCAAGAGAAATCACGATGAATGTAAATTATTAGTGAACTCGACCGAGTTTAATCAATTTACTACCCCGATTCGTAAAAAGTACCTTCCGAGTGTTGTTCAACCCTTGAACTTATCGTTCACTCCGGGATTCAGACACCCAACTCAATTAATGAAATTTCAATCAATTTGGAATCAAATTAGAGCCACCTATGGATTTGAGAAATTAGTCAATGAAATAAAATCCTTGGCTAGCCAGGATAAACCTGACAATGCAGCCCTTGTAGCCGAATTGACCTATGTGCTTTTCTATGGGTTTTATTATGGATTGACACCAGCTGAAAATTTGATTGCTGAATCATATTTGTTTGACTTGGGTTGGAAACCTTATAAGGCTCAATTAGATAACAATTCTTCATCACCACTTCATATTTCATCACCTACTGTGAAGGATGATTCCAAATCAGCTGCCCCAACCGGTAGTTATTGGTTTAAGAGAATTAAATTGATATCTGAAGGTACCACAGCTAATCCTGGTTTTGAATTTGGTGATTATCAAGTATTTGATTTGAACTTTTGGGAAATATTTGTTAGGTATGGGTTTAAGTTTGATTATACTCTTTGTCAATTTAACCCATCAACTAGTATTTTCTAGTAGTGTTGTTTTGTTTTGTTGGATGTTTTTTGTATATGCTTAAATAAAATCGTAAATGGTGTCTGACTGTAAGATTGGATCACTTGAAGTTAAAATATGCTGAGTTGTCTCATATGTTGAATTGGCAACTCCGTCGTCTGAGAATATGATGTTGTTATCGTTGCTCCCTAGAATTTCGGACTGCATACTCGACGACAGTAACATGTCTGATTCTTCCTCTAACTCCTTCTGTACAACATATGTGTATGTTTTACCGTTTCTGGCAACCAATTTAGGCATGTTGCCTTTAAAAATCAGACAGTTTGGAATAGAAGGTACGTCAATGTATTGTTCTATATCAGGCAAGTAGATATCGAATTCTTTCAACTTTGAAGGTTTCAATCTTTCTTCAGCAATTATCTGTTTAAGACTCTTCATTTTTTGCAACAACCTTTCTTAAATAAACTGAACAAGTAAAACAGAACAGCGAAAACAAACCTGAGATTCAAATTGGTATACCAAAAGGTATGAAAAGCCCATATAATGTCCAGATTCAAATCTTACCTAGTTACGTCTAATGCAATTTAAGGCTAAGATGTTTGATACACTCCAGACAGTATTTGGTTGTAAATACCTCGGTAATTGTGATTATTTTTCTCAGCAAATTTCTTCCTACCCCCGCTTGTTATTCTATCAAGTGACAAAAAAAAAAAGTTAACCCAAATGATTCACGTTCAATACTTCATACAATAACTATAGAGCACCATGGAATATTATTCTTCACTTGATGCATCCCAGTTGGATTCTGAAAGACCAACTTTATTTGAAATAATATCTTCAAACCAATTAGAAGCTTTACTTTCACCTTCATTACGGTATATATTAGTACACTATGCGAGCAAATACCCCAGATATTTATTGAAAATCAACAACAGATTTGATGAAATAAATTTGTTCTTTAGGGGTTTTATTGAATGGTATTTCCTCAAGTATTGGCAAGGATCGTTCACAGAGAATTTCTATGGATTGAAGCGAGTCAACCAGACTCCATTGTCACAAGGGGACTATAATAGCAATAAATTGACCCTGGTTGTTCCTTCGATGGTTGAAGAGAGAAGACAATTGACTACGTTACAAATTCTAGTATCAATATTTGAAGTTACAGGTGTTGCATACTTATCTGAAAAAATGAACTACAGTTACGAAGTTTGGTATACTAAATACGTCACCAATCAATTGAATACTCATGAGTCTAATACCCGAGAGGAGAACTTTAAGATTCAATTGAAGAGGAAATTTGTGCAAATTTATCCATACCTACAAAGTGCATACAGATTAGGTAATTTCGTAACGATATTGTTATATTTAAGTGGTTCTACTAAATCTCCAACCTTGTTGACGTACTTATTTAGAATGAACTATTCTCGATTAAACCAGTACGATTACTCAAAGAATGATTCTTCGGTGGCCGAATTAAATCCCAAGACGCCATTAAACGAAATAGCACCACCTACCGGTTTCGAATGGTTATTACGTTTCGCCAATACTAATATATGGGGTCCAGCATTGAATTTGATAAAGTTTATATTGGGAACATTTTTCCCGGGCGCTATATTCACTTTAAAATTCCTTGAATGGTGGAATAACTCAGATTTCTCATCAAAGCTTGCCAAGAACCAAGGTAATGTTCTTGATTTCACCTTGCCTCCACCATCCACATTAACAGCAGCACTTTCTGCCTCGAGAAAAGTTGTCCAGGAAAAGAAAAAGAAGGGAAGGAAACCATATGTTTCAGGTAAAGAATGTCCCTTGTGTAAGAAAGAACTTTCCAACCCAGCAATTATTGAGACAGGGTATGTGTTTGATTATTCTTGTATTTATAATTACCTCGAAAAATCACATATAATTGTATCAAAAAAGGCAGAATCGAAGAAGAAGGAACTAAATGAAAAAGATTATTCAGATGATGATGAGGAAGAACAACAAGACGAGGAAGCTGAAGAAGTCACCAAAATTGACATTAATAAAGGTGGTAGATGTCCTATAACAGGAAAGAAATTATTAGGATGTAGATGGAATGCCATAAGAGAAGAATGGGATATTGAAGGAATCAGACGACTCATTTTTTAGTTAGCAAAAATAGTGTATCTGTGCAGCAGCCACACCAAACTCCTCCTCCCCCCCCCCCGTGTGTGCGAAATCACTTTCGACCGCACTGCAACAATAAATTTTTCATCCAGGATAACTTCAGTGTAGACGAATCTTACTTCTTTATAGACTAATAGATATGACTTCTACTACTAAGACTCTTGAGGCAATCAAATTTGATAGAAAGGAAATCAAGTTGGAGATCCTTGACCAATTACTTCTTCCATATTCCACAACCTACATCCCCATCAAATCGATTGAAGATGGGTTCCAAGCCATTAAGTTGATGCAAGTTAGAGGTGCACCAGCAATTGCTATAGTTGGAGCATTCGCTGTTGTTGTAGACACATACATTTATTTACAAGCAGCAACATCAAATAGACCAATCGGTGAATTAATCAAATCCATAGACTACTTGATTACCTCGCGTCCAACAGCCGTCAATCTTGCCAATGCATTGAATGATATGAAAACATTAATTGTAGAAACTGAATGTGAAAATGTTAATGAAAAAGTATACAGGGCTTTGTTGCACTATGCCACCGCTTTATACGACGACGATTTAGCCAACAACATCAAGATCGGATACCATGGTTACAAATACATCAGTGACACTTTGAAGCAACAAAATTTCAAAGGTCCATTCTCAATAATCACCATTTGTAACACTGGATCATTGGCAACTTCTGGTCATGGTACTGCATTGGGTATAATCCGTTCAACATATCAAAGCTTGAGCAAAGAAAATTCCAATGAAGAATTTTATTTGCAACATGTTTACCCTTGTGAAACTAGACCTTATAACCAAGGTGCAAAGTTAACCACATATGAATTAGATTACGAGCAAATTCCATTTACGTTGATTTGTGATAATATGGTTTCCTCTTTAATCAACTCCTTGAACAGCAAGCAAGTCAAGGACCAATCTGCTCCAATTAAGTTCATAATTGTTGGTGCTGATAGAATTGTCAAGAATGGTGACACTGCCAACAAGATTGGTACTTTCCAATTATCCACAATTGCTAAATACTTCAATTCCAAGTTCACAAAAGAAGAGCAGAAGATCAAATTTATTGTGGCAGCTCCAAAAACTACAATTGATTTACAAACTCAACACGGAGATGATATTGTGATTGAAGAAAGACCTTCTAATGAATTGACTACCCTTACAGGTCCAGTGTTGAAACAACTGGGTGATGTTGGAGAAAAATTAACTGTGGGAATTGCTACACCAGGTATCTCTGTATGGAATCCAGCATTTGATGTTACTCCTCATGAATTAATTGATTCTATTGTTACTGAAGATGAACAAGTCTATACAAAAGATGCCAATGGAGAATTCCATTTGACTAAATAGAATTATAAATATATACTACTTCTTTTTATTTTTCTTTTTCTTCTTCTTTGATTGGTTTTTCTTACTAGAAGGTTTATTAGTAGCTTCCATCACAACACCATTAGTTTTAGCCAGTTCCTCTTCCACTAGTTCATTCTCCACAGCATCCAACTCGGAAGTCTCTTCTAGGGATGTCCTCTCATCACCTGCTTCATTTTCTATGACTTTTGTGCTCTCCTCTGTGCTTTCTTTGATGTTTTGTTGTTCTTCTAGAACTGTCTCTTCGACAACCTTCTCTTTGATTTCTTGTTTCTCGGCTGTGTTAGGTTCATTTGAACTTTGCTCTATTGGTTGTCCAGATTCCTTTGAATTATTAATGTCACTCTCAACAGGAACTTCAAGTCTAGTATCAGATTGATCTTTAAGCTCTTGTGTTTTTATCTCATCAGTATTAACAGCAGCATCCTCAACATTAATTACTTTAGCATCAGAAACAATTTCTTCCGGTTCAACATCTTCAGATACCTTTATAACACCAAGGTTTGATTCATCCACCTTAGCAGGTTCTTCTGAAACGCCGTCAATCACTTCACTTTGGTTCTTTTCTTTTGCTTCTTCTTTCGATTCTTCGATTGAATCATACTGTACAACCTTTTCAACTATTTCATTTTCAGGAAGTAAATTTGTTGGTTGATCTAATTCCATCGAGCTTTCGTTTTTCAAATCCTCTGAAATTTCTGTATCAAGAACTTTGTTTTCCTGTTCATCAACCTTTTCTGATTCGATAGGAAGATTCTTGTCAGGGTTAAGCAATATATCTTGCTCTTCAGTTGGTTCTTCTGCAGCGGAAACAACCTTTTCAATTTCAATCTCCTCATTTTCGTCTTGTATTTCAGGAAGTTCTTTTTCAGCTTCTACCTTGTCTTGAATTTCAGGAAGTTCTTTCTCGATTTCAACATTGGATTCATCTTGAATTTCTGGAAGTTTTTTGTCAGCTTCTGCGTCGGCATTTTCTTGATCTTGAACTTCAGAAACTTCTTGCTCAGCAGGAGTATCCTTCTCAGAAGTATTTTTTTCACCAGCTTGCTTTTCCAATTCATCCTGTTTTTCCTCTTCAACCTGTTTAGAAGCATCTTCTGGAGAAGTCTCTTGAACATCTATCAGGGGTTGGACTGGTTCTGGTTCCACACTTGTCTCAGTAACATCAAAGATTACCTCACCTTCTTCTTCGGCTTTCAGCTCCTCAGGCACCATCTCTGATGCTTCAAGATTAGCTGTTGCCGACTGTGATCTTGGTTCCAAAGCTTCTTCCTTTCTGTGACGGTCAAAGGAACTTCTAGCTGAAGACACTAATCTATCGAATGAGAAACGTCTAGCTGGAGCTTCGGGTCTTAATGGAGGTGACTTTTGTTTCTGTTCATCTTGAATATTATGTCTCATTATTTCTTCCATTTTGGCCTCTTCTTCAGTCGTCATTGAGTTAACATTCTCCCAAATGACTTGTCCGGAATTACCATATCCTCCCACATCAAACAACTTGACTCTAAAATAATCAATATCTTTTAATACATTTTGCTTTTCATTGATATCTTTGAATGGTGGTAATTGAGTACAGTAGCTTTCAACAAATAATCTCT
The DNA here is from genome assembly GCF_000223485.1 of Spathaspora passalidarum NRRL Y-27907. Classification (NCBI taxonomy): domain Eukaryota; kingdom Fungi; phylum Ascomycota; class Pichiomycetes; order Serinales; family Debaryomycetaceae; genus Spathaspora; species Spathaspora passalidarum. Next base: position 1,872,047 of record NW_006767427.1, on the reverse strand, counting down.
TGTAATTATCAAATATTTGCAGGAGGATCAATGATGATTTTAACTCCGGTAAATACTTGGTCAACACTTTTGCAACAGTGATTGTATCTTTTACCAAATCCTCCATATACGAATGACATTGTTGTGGGTGTTTGATTGGCTCGGACCAATTGATTTTGGGTAAGCCAGCACATCTCATCACCGTACGATCATGCATCATGGTAACAACCTTGGAGAAAAGTTCAGTTTCGTGATCTTTATAATTGCTTAAAATTCGTGAATATGTGATTTCTTCGGGATTTTCTTGATGAGTATCCTGAGGGAAGAAGTTCTTTGTAGCTTCCAATAATCCAATATTGAATTCAACAAATTGTATACATAGCGCCAAATGCTTTGTGGTTATATGTTTCAAACCCGCCGTTCTTGTTGCTCCGGCATTTAAAACTGCTTGTGATGTCTTCGAATTCAAAACCTTGAAATAGTTTAGTAAATTGTTAGTTATGGTAGATGCAAAGCTAGGAAATGCTTTGGCAATAACAATATAATCTCGAATATGATAAACATTTTTAAGTGCCAAACTAGGAACCAAGAATACATCAGTAGAAATAGAAAGCTTTCTAACTGTTTCGTCAACTAGCTGTTCTTGAGGTTCTTTCTCATTATCTTCGTAAAAATCAAAATATTCATTCAATTTGTCTCCAGATTCTCCAGTTGCATAACCTATCAACTCATCAATGGCAAGTTGAGCAGCGGCCAACTCCTTGGGATCAACGACTTCTCTCCAAATTTCCTTAGTACACTCAGTTGACATCTCCCTGATGGAATTGATATGAAATCTATGCACAAAATAAGTTAAATGATTGCTAAACCATTCACCAAGGGCATTACCGGCGCCACCAAATGCAAAACCAGGGTTTATCATTTCACATTCTTGTAGATAGGACGAAGTTATGGAATATAACCTTAGATAGAACTGGACGGGTAAATCTGCAGTTTGTTCTGACCTAACACTTATAACTTTCATTAATCGAATTTGTGTCAATTCTATGGCTTTATGAATGGCAGTGGTAATATCTAATGACATGATATCAATGTCGTTTGTAGAAGATATACTAGTTAATGCTACATCTAGCAACAATTTCTGATGCGCGGTTAATCTTCGTAAACATTCTGATAATTCAGCACATGTCTTGGAAAACATATTCTCAAACTCACGAGGGGTTAACGTTTTAATGTTTGTACTTAATGCGTTAGGTTTACCTGTATCGGGAGGAGCAGGTGAGGCTCTTGATGAGGTTCGTGACATTTCCTGCAGTTGGGAAGATGGAAGGTTCTGCTTGATAATATCTTTAATCTCGGTAATGAATCGATGTTGATATGTAGAATAAGCTTCTGATAAATTGCCTGCTTTTTCTAAATCTCTCACGTATTCCTTCAACTTTGACTTTTTCTCTTCCTCAATATTCAAATAAGAGGCAATGACTGGTCGAGAGGCATACTTTTTAGTCTTGTCCTTATTAACATATAATCTATTAAGGGTATCTTTGGTGGCAACGTTTCTATAATGGTCTCTTAAGTCGGTTGTTAATAATTCAACAAAATCATCAGTGTATCCCTTAGAACATTCATGTTTGAGACTTTGTAAATCATTTCGTAAATGAATAAATGCAGGTAATTGAGTTAATTCAACCAAATTGGGCAAGTCTGGGTATAAGTTCTTTAAATCTGGATCCGTGACATCTTGATAACGTACGCCGTGCAATAACTTTTCAACCACAACTATCTCATTAAGACATTTTGCATAATTTCCATCAGTGAAAGACTTATTAGAAAGGTTGAAAAATGATGTGATGTACTGAATTTGTATCAATGTAGATTCAAAAGTCTCGACATTTTTCTTTTCTATTAATTTGTGCATGATTTTTAACCCTCGTTTGGATTGGGCTTGCTCTAATTCTTCGAGTTCTTTCGTAATATTATTAAAGATATCAACACAGCTCTTAGATTGAATTTGAATCTTTTCAATATCCCCAATTGCATTAAAGAACGAATCTGAAGATTTCCCAATTTCTTGAATCAAATTCATTTCCACAATATCCAAATAATTTGATAATTTGTCTTGTAAATCGGTATTATTCACCAATGATGACTCTCCCAAGATCGAAGTATCTTCTATAACTTGTTTAAATATTCTTGGATCATCCAATCTGAAATTTGAATCAAGAAATACTTTTGGAATATCTGAAATCAGGTCAATAATTTGAATATCCTCAACAGAACTTGATGCAGAGATTCGCTGCTGCTGCTGCTGTTGTTGCTGAAATTTCTGTAACGTATCTTCAGTCAAGAGTTTATAACTCGATTCAAATTGCTTGTATTCGCGCTCTGCATTCTTGACATACTTTTCATAGAGGTCAGCGTCAGTGACTTTACTCTTCAATTTCAGCAATTGAATTTGCGGTATGTCTCTAGTGGAAGGAGTGCTTAAGTTGTAAACAGTGTTTACACCTCCATTGATAGTTACTGAAGATTTAGGTGGTCGATTCCTTCTTATTCTTGCAAGATCTGATCCTATAGTCAATTCATATATGGAGTTTGGACCTAACGGAGAATAAATATCATCCTTGGTTTCATCAGGATTGAATGCACTGACATGAGCACTGGACAGAAAGATGCTTTCGTTGTCGATACTAGTTCGAGGCATGGTGCTAGTAGACACAATTCTATTATGATTGTTCGTTTTGTTTGGTGGATTATATACAACTGAAGTTGAGGATTGGTCGGATGTAGACACTACCAAATCATCATTGAGGTTTATGCTGCTATCATCTAGCGATGCACGAGGTAGATTCAATGATTCCTCAGCCATATTGGAAGCGATATCCGGGGGAAGAGAGAAGAATTCGTATGTGCGTGTCTATTAACAAGTTCTAAGTTGGTGGTAAAAAACTACATTGACAACAAATCTCAAAGTCGCACATTTAAGTCCAGGTACGACGTGGTGCTACCATGTGAAGGTTCTAACCTGGTGCTTAAATCAGACAGGCTACAAGAGCTTACAAGCTTGTAAGTGGCAGAAAACGTGTAAAGCGATTGCATAAGAAATAAGCCAAGAATTACAGTCTGTTGTGTGTGGCGACTATTTCCCTGCGGACTTTCAAAATCACGACAATCTCCGTGGCGCTTTCCGAACAAACAAAATTTTCCCACTATTTATTCCTACATATTCCGCACTTTAAAATTTCCAACTTACTAATCATCTTCATCTTCATCCACCCCCCGTAACTATTCAAAGCCATGTCCACTGAAGAACAAAAATCAAGACCAAAGCCATGTTGTGTTTGCTTAGATGAACGTAAATTACGTGATGAGTGTCTTTTATACAAAGGATTGGAAAGTGGGAAATGTGCCGATGTCATCAAGCAATATACCGATTGTATGATTGGTTATGGATTCAAGCCAAATGAAATTCCAAAAGCTTAAGAAGACTTAGACAGGATTTGTTTACAAGTCGAACCTTATGCATGTATATATTATAGACTTTGTAAATAGACTATATGTGTTTTCTATAAAATATTAATTTATCGTACCATAAGTTTTTGGTGATGTTCGAGATTCTCTACCTATAGGTGTAGTTTCACCTTGCAGCTCCCTTCTTGCTTCTTCCTGCAATATTTCGGCAATCTCTTGTCGCAATACACTTTCGGTATCGTCCCTGAAATTTGGATACTCAAGCTTTATCCTTTTATTTGTAGTTATCCATAGTTGGTTTCTTATAAAGTTATCAATCAATATCAACTGCAAACAGTTCATGAATATAGGAACAACAAACATCACTATGAAGATTTCAAATTCATCAGGATATTCATCCAACCAAACTAGTAAGATATGACTTGTTATCCAAAGTAGCTGTTTTTCAAAGCATTCGACTATTCCATATAGAATAAATTTCGTAATCATTAGACTTGTAAAATAGACTCCTAATTGTTTAAAAAATGCTCTTGTAGAAGGATTATTTGGATCAGGTCCGTATTCACCTGATTCAATTTGGGTTATCCTGAAGTATTTCTTACATATACGATTCATCAATTTGAACACAAGATAAAGAATATACACCCCAATAGTACAATCAAATACAATATTCAAGAAATACCAATCACAAGGATCCTGCGTTTCTTCATCGTCTGTCTGTAGTATTCTCCTAAAATCTTCTTCGTCGCTAGTCTTGGCCATAGACAAGATCACATTAAACATGTGGACTCCAAATGCACCAATTAATTGTTTGGCAACATCGAAAACCCACACGGGCCAGGTTCTTCTAATGGGATACTCATAAAACCTCTTAACCATCAAAGAAGAAATACAAAGTAGTCCCAAGAATGCTTGTGTGAAAAGTGAAAATGTCCCTATCAATTCACATTTGCCGTCGTCGTCAGTGTTGCCGGTGTTGCCCCCTGTCCTACCAGTACTATTGAACGACAAAGGTAATATTAGGGATAACAAAGCCATAGGAATAATCGATCGTATCTCGGAACATCCTAGCATTATCTATAGTAGTATCTGATGTATTAAATGTGTGTTTATTATATAAAAGTGTATGAACTGATAAGAGAAAGCACACCATTGCCTATCCTCTCCTCTCCAGTAGCAAGCAGAAAAAAACAAAGCAATGACGGTTAAGGCGGCTTTCCTGGGGACCCAACAAAAAAATGAAACGTTACAGTTTCTTTTTTAGCCACGGGTTTTGCAAAGAAAATTGCGAAAACCCGAGGCCGCACAACCTTGTTTAATGAGTATCTATAGTTAGATTTGAAGAATGTATCAGCTGTCCAATGTTGAAGGTGACAATATATATATATATATATATCCAACAGTTTTACGCGAGATATTCCAACAATATAAATAGTTACACAAAATCTAGACAATGTAAAGAACCAACAAACCTTGCTTCTTCCCCCCGTATTAGCCGGCACGCTAGCACAACTCTCTACTAATTCTTTAAATCCCACTAAGGGTATATATTTTTCAACACTACTACTTATACGTATATATATAAACCTTAAACGACACGTACCAAATTAAACAAGATTAACAAATTAACAACAAAAAAGTAAATATAGATTATGAGTTTTTTTTTTCAATTTTATCCGAAGAAATGCTTGGCTAACCCTTTAGCCTGTCCCATCAAATTCTTATTTTCATCCATAGGTGAAGGACTTCGTATTCCGCTTTTATCTGCAACTTGACTCAATGAGTTGTAAGTCTTTCCGATAAACAAATCACTTCCATCGTGCTCTTCATCATGCTCGTCATTTTCTTCGTCGGTATCATCATCATCAAATGAAAACATACCTTTTGTCTGGGAAGTTCCCGATGATGATGATTTAAATAATGCAGTTTCGGATGTGGTTTGTGGAGGTAATGGTGAAGATTTATTGGATAATGTACGAGTCAATGAGTTGGATGTTGTATCAGGAGTCAGCGACAATACAACAGGTGAAGGAGTCCTCTTTTCAAAAAACGAGTGGGATAACGCTTCAGTTTCAGCTGTAGTTGTAGACATCGCTGTTGGTGCTCCTCCTGCTCCAAAAAACAGTTGTGAAAGTGAATGTGAACTTGTGGGTTGCTTGGAAATCGAAGTCGATGAATGACGTGGGTTGATGGTGGTTATAGGAGCTTCTACGGGCTCAGGATCTTTCAAGAATTTTTCGGGGAAATGCTGTGGATTGCTTGGTGTTGTGTGGAAAATCAGCTCAGCTAATGCTTGACTCGACCTTCTAGTTCCAATAGATAACCCATCATCAGAATCACTGTCTTCATCATCACTCATATGGAACGGAGCTTTTGTAGCCAACAATACTGGCGATGGTGCAACCTGTGGAATTGATGGAGCATTAGCAACTGCCAATGGAGAATTTGGTTGACTAGCATACATGACTGGACTAGTCATATTAATAACCATTGGTGGCATTTCATCATTTTCAATGATATCATAATCGAAATTCGATCCAACACCTAAATTATCAGGAACATCAACAACATCGGGAGTTTTACCATAAATTGCATGATTTGGATCCACTGTATACACAGTATTATAATCATAATAATAATCATACCCTCTACTAATTTCATTATTAACATTATGAGAAAGACTTGAAGTGTATGGATTTTCGTCATCACTTTCTTCATCAGATGAACCATAATTTAATGACGTAGAAGGTAATAAATGGATGGTTTTATACACCTTACTATTACTGGTAGATATTGATTCACTATCTTCAGTATTTTCATTAGTGGCATTTCTTGCCAAAATTAAAGGTGCATTGGAATTGGATTTAACCTTTATGAAAAATCCTCCTTCATCATCGTCATCGTCATCTTCAACATCACTATAATCTTCGGGATCATATAAATGACTCTTGCTACCATCATAGTAATAATTAGCAACATTATCATAATAACCATCATTGCCTATTTCTTCATCTTCATAATCATTATAATCATAATAGTCTTCATCATCATCTTCCTCATCCTCTTCTTCTTCGGCAATTGCATCATTATCAGAATATGGATTAACAGCAATACATTGTTGCACTTCTTCATTAAAATGAATATGTCTGTCTTCTTTAACAGGAACCTCTTCCTCTTCTTCTTCTACTTCTTCTTCTTGGGGCACAACCTCAGGTGACTTTTCAAATGATGCTAAAGTTAATTTGGACATTGGTTCAACCACATTTTCCGAAGCCTGAACAACATTTGCTGATTCTGCAAGCTTTGTTTTGGAATTGCTTCTGCTATTTAATAAATCTTGCAATTTAATAACATTACAATTCTCAGGTATGGCAGTATTCTCGTATTGCTTATTCAATTTTGCCAGAAGTGTATCATAATCAAAGAATTTTTCTTCAGGTGCAGCTGGCACTTTCTTTTGTTGTTCCTCTTGTTGTTTAATTTCTTGCTGTTGCTTTAATAACTGTTCTCGTTGCTTTTGGTATACCTTGTTGGTGGCCAATTGCAACTTCAATAAATCAGAATGACTAATCATTGATTCTTGAACCGTTCTCTTTTTAAGAATTGGTTTTGGAGCAGATGGTTTTTTCTTGTTAGCTATGGAAATATCTCCAGCTACAGCACTGGTTGCAGTAGTTTCTCGTTTAATATTACAAGTTTCATCGTCACTAGCGTGGTCATCATTTAATATTGGACCATATAACCAAGTAACATCACTATCCTTAGACCAATTGACAACTTCCGGACTGATGGTTTTCAAATTTTGTCGACGTTGAGCCCAAGTTCTCCAACTTGCATTTTCCAATCGCTTTGAATTAGCAACATTGTGTTTCTTGGATATAACATACCTCCATGATTTGGAAATGTCATTGACATCCCATTGATAGGACAAATAATCAACATGACGTGATGGTTCAATCATAAGATCAGTATCATCGTGTGGCAACAACTCCGGAGATTGCAACAACGGAAGCGGAGAAGGCGAATGTGATACGGGAGAAGAAACAGACACAGAGCCATTGGCTGCGTTGGAAGCAACTGATGTATCAATGGCAGGAGGCTGCTCAGGAACAGCAACATTGTTGGAAATGGTAGTTGCAGTTGGGGCAGTGTTTATGGAATCTTCTTCAAATGGTGATGATGTTGATGATGATGACAGAGAAGTAGAAGATGCATTTGACAGAGGTCTTGAATTTATATTATTCAAAACGGGTGGACTGAGTTGGGTTGGTGGTGGAGGCTCATTGTTTTGGTTACCATCGGCAAGTTTGTCGGGGATGAATTCATCCAATACCCCTATGGATCGTGTCCTTTTCAATTTAAAGGTTGTATTTTGGAAATGTTCTTCATCTTCAGCTTCAATATGTTGTGAAGTGGTGGCACCGCCGGAATATACTTCTCCAGATATAGACATTCTAACCTATTACTATGTATACTGTGGGTAGAAAAAAAAATATGGTCAGTGAGCGATGAATCAAACGAATAACTTGATTATATGGGTATATTTGTGGTAGAATAAGTGAGTTGATATGCTTTATTGGATTGTTGTGAATGTGGAGGGGGGCGAGGAACTGGACCAGGAGGGGGAAACTAAACAGTTTATAGGAGGGGGAGTGTATATTGGAAAAAATCCCAATCAGATGTAAACGTTGTGGATAAAAGGATGCTTGTAGTTTGTCTGCCTGTGTAATTATACAGGTGGAATAAACGGGGAGGATGGTCGTGTATAGTGAAATAAGGGTGGCGATAGGTGATTGATTTTATAACGTAATGAAAGATGTAAAGTCAATTTCTCTTTCAGTTTTTTAGTGTGTGAATTGATGGGACATATTTTTTTTTCCTCTGTTTCTTTCGCTTTCTTCAATTTATTTTGTTTCACTCTGGAGAGAATGACATGTTAGCCAAAAAAAAAAAAAATATAAAACTGAGAGCGAGTCAAAAATTGCAGTTAGGGTTTTTTATGCTTGCCATTGAAGCTGTCGGAATTCTCAATGTTAAATTTACTGCCAATATGCAACCGTCACAACTAGCCAATCTGACAGATGTATGAGTGTACATTATCAGCACACTTGTAATATGTTCTCTACATAAACGACTTGTTTGATATTCGTCGGAGTTTAAGTTCCTATCGTGTAATAAAGGAATGTTAGAGGCTTTACATGCAGGATCTTGGTTCGGTTTGGATGGTTGTTCCCCATTAAATTGTGTACAAACTGAACAAAGCAAAAGAGATATTATTAACAGCCGCCTGAAAATGTAATCAAACAAGCAACTGTAATTATGACTCCATACACGTTGTGTAGGTTGTTTCGGCTTTATTTTGATTTCCAGCATTTCATTGTAGTTTTATTATTTGTTTTTTTTTTTTTACTGGCTCGGTCCCGGAATAATCAGATGCGCTATTATTTTCTTATTTTCGTATTCTATGGAGAAAACCGGAACATTGAAACTGCCTACTGAAATCTCTCAAATCATGTAAACATTCACTAGTTCGTGCCACATGCTGCGTACCTGAAATAGCAATTTAACTCGCATATTTAACTTTTTGAAATCTACTTATGGCTTCGGCTTCGGAAAAACAAATCCCCGAGAATTCCACGTTTTACAACCTATTATTTTCTATTAAACGAATTGTAAAAAAATATATATATATACACCGTCGAGTCTCGGACAAACAGTTGACAAGTCCATTTAGAACCACACAGCCTTTTTTCAACATAAAATGATGAATTTCACCACCAAGTGGAAACATGCAAACCGGCGTTCTATCAACTCAGCCCAGATGACTCCCAGCCATGATTGTAAAATTCACAAGGCTGGCCCACAGTACAAATACGTAGCAAGCGGTCATGCAAAAGCCAAAAAAAAACCTTGTAGTAAAAATTGTGGAGAAAAAAAAAACGATTTGATATTTTTGCGGGGGTAGAGGGGTGAATGGAAAACTTAAGTACAAGCCAAACAAAAAGATTTAAAAGAGTTTCTTTTTTTTATTAATTTGTCCAAATTGTCCATTTTGCTTCCATTTAGGGGTAATTAAGAGATAAGTTGCAAATTTTTTGACTACGAACGCTATCCTGTTGCTTGCAAGTTTAGTAAGAAGAATTAACAGGACGTGGATCACCTATTCGCAATAACCTCGGACTTAAGGAACAATTATTAATATTGTTTAAATTGTAATACTAAGGAAAGTTGGAGTACAAACCTGCTAAACTAACTGTATAGCAGATATAACATACTTACGATTTCTTATCTAACCAAACTATTAACTTTTAACACCTCCACATGCATCGGTAAGAGAATTAATGCAATTTGGAGACATGTAACTTGTTCTCTTGTAATTACCAGGTCACACATTAGGTAATGGCTTCTTAAATAAACTGACTAAATTTTACTCTTGATTACTAGAAAAGACTCGCATGCTGATACTTTCCTTCTAAGTTTAACAATTTAACCTACTTGAGGTAATGTTAGCCTTTAAAGTTTTGCACTAGTTAATTCAACAATACCCAATAATGAGTGAAGTAATGAGTTAATTATCCTCATATTTCTGTAATTGGTTTCCACGCCAAGGTACTCGGCAACGATCACGAAAATGCATCGTGTTGTAAGAATATACTAATCGCTACTCATAAGGTCATCTCGGTATTTTAAAATTTTCGGAATATTTATAACTACCTTTTAACTTGCCATATAGATCAATAATATATTAATTGGAAATGTATAAAATTAATCTACTAAAATATTAACTGACATAATAAAAACTAGATATATACAAGGTAATGATGTTTCCAGATTGAATAATTAATCCTTTGAAGTGAAACTTGGCATAAAATTACGGGCATTGGAAAATGTTCTATGGTCGAGGACCTCCTAATAGTTTCTCACAGGTTGTGCCTTCCAGATTTTGAAGCTTTCAATAAAAGCCAACACTAGAAGAAGATTGGTCAACCTCACTTGCAACTAGCGTGTCACATGGGATTGAACTGCTATTGTTCAAATTATTTGCTAATCGTACGATAATAGAAATCTAGGAGTGTTGCATTTTGCAACAAAAGAAAAAAAAAGAAACTTCACGCAAAAGTGCAGAGACAAGAAAATGAATAATTCGAAGGAGAAATATTAAGAAAATATTCATTGGGATATCTTGAACCGTTTTCTTCTTATTATAAATGGTTAGAAAGTCAACACTTTTATCTAACTGTAAATGAAAATAAGCTCTGATCCAAACATAAAAACAATTCTAGTATTTCCCGATTTTCTACTGTGCAGTTTCGCAGCCCCTGGTTTGGGATAAGAAGGATTTCAAGGATGTCGAATTGTATTACAGTATAGGCAACTTAAATACAACAAAATTTAATAAAATTGTAAATTTTACTGATAATAAAGTCAATGTGCATGAATATATATTTTTTTTCAGTAGAATAACAAGATGACTTCAAGAAACTGACAAAGAACAACTTTACCCCAAATGCGCTTTACAGAACCTCACTCCAGAACATGATTTTGGAAAACTTCTACAGAAATCTAAAAGATCAATTCATATTCTATATTGAAGTTGGGTCATAATTTACCCTACAATTCTGCTACTGCAAACAGCTGGATTTTCGCAGCTCGTAACATACACGGAAATGAAGTGATCAAAAAATACTACTTGAGCAAAGAATTTCAACTCTCTCGGCCATATTTGCATTTCTATTATATGTCAGAACTGGCAAAACTCTTTCTTGACTAAATAATAGCTCTGATTGAAATTACTATTGCAGAAGATCATCTCGTGGAATTATATGAGGAACCTATTTCAGATGGTGGTGCTTGGACTTTTGTTACCGATTTGATAGTGAAATATGGATTATTTTCTAACTAAACATATCCTAGCAGTTACCATGTAAAACACACAGATCAATTTATGGATTTGCTAGCACAAAAGCGTCGAGAATTTGGTGTATAAACTGCAAGCAGTCATGTTTGCAACAAATTTATAATAGTTTTAGCACTACAGTAATTAAATTCTATCAAAAACATGTGAACTATGATGTTGAAGAATATTTCACAGTAATAGAAAACCCTATGGTTGGCTATAATTAATTGTATTTTATAAATGGATTTACATTAGTAACTGATACAGGACTTTCGTTTATCAATGTTAGAAAAGGTGATGTAAAAGAGATTGCCAGCAATATTTTGAAAGTTGCTACTGTGTTTAATTTTGATTTATCCAAGGACAAAAAGCTAAGGTAAGTTACTAATTCTATTGCCAATTACATATTTGCTATTTCTGATATTCATATTGATCCAACAACTGATAAACCAATTGGTTGGAATGTCCGAATTTCATGGGAGTGGGAGAGAGACTTCAGAAACTAAAAGTTGGTATTTGATGACGGATGAGTGTTTCGATGAGCTGATTCTGAATATTGTCACCAAGAACAAATATGTTACTAATACTATTTACGAGGTTTGGGCAAAGCAGAAATGTATTAAATACTAAAGATCTTCTACGTAAAAGTAACAATGATCCATTTATCTTTCTGCAACCGTAAAGTAGGACTAGCTCGAGCAGATTATGGCCATGGAGCAACCCTCTATCGGCGTGGCATTACTATATCACGCTTTTGATCTTTCTCTACCATTTAATTTTCGTATTTTCTATTATTATAAATATTAATATTATGTCTATATGCATATGCTCATAAATCTGTTAAGCAAACTTCAGGGAATTCAATTTCTTCCCCATGACGACCACCAGCAAAATTTACTCTAGCTGACCATTGTTTAACTGGGAACCACCAATATCCAAGTGCTAAAATAACATATATAACAAATACAACTGCGAAATAATTCATATCTCCTGCAGTAACTGGCATTGTGGCTGGGAAACTGAAAAATACAAAGGCAAAAATACCATACAATATAACCACAATATTACAGAAATAACCAAACTTACCTAACCAAAATGGACCATGTTTGATATTGTTTCTTCCACGGTAAAGTAAACAGAAACAGAAAACCATGTAGGAACCTAAAATCAAGGTGATTGTACCAACTATCATAGCATTGAAACCAGCAGTTGTAACCAAGAAAATAATCCCACAAATCATAACCCAGAAGGTTGAGAAAATATGAGCATTGATTGGAACACCTAATTTTGGATCAACTCTAGCTAAATATTTTGAAAATGGTAACCCATTATCTCTGGCAAAACTCCAACAAATTCTGGTTTGCCAAGTATGACATGCAACGGTACATCCAAAAGCAGTTAAGAACACAAGGAATCCAAGGCAGACAGCACCTTGTCTATTTTTCAATGCCTGGTAGAAAATATCCAAAATTGGCATACCAGTTTGGGAGTTTGTAAGTTCCTCTAAGTTAGTAACACAGAAAAACATAGCAATTGAGTAAGTAAATGCTGTGACAAAACCAATAGTGACAGTTGAAAGAACGGCTTTTGGAATATCAGTTCTTGGTTTAGAGGTCTCTTCAGATAAATGTGTAACACTATCTAAACACGAGAAGGACCATGCAGGATTAATCAACCCAACAATAAATGCAATACCAGAAGATTTCCAACCAGTTCCGTTATTGAATTGGACAAAAACAAAATGAGGACTTTGATAATTTCCTCTAGAACAAACTAAAACAGTAATCAAAATGACAGTATATGAAAAAAGTGAAACATACAATGCACCGTTCCCTAAAATAGGCAAGATTTTTCCCCAACTGTTAAAGAAGAACAAGATAATTGTGACAATTTCGTAGATGACAAAATATGTCCATTGATCAAAACGTGCTCTGTCGGGATTTAATAAATTCCAGAATCCCAAAACTTGATAAGCTAAAGCTGCGGACATTGAAGCTGATGTGAAAATAGCACCAGCCCATGACATAGATCCACAAATATAAGCCAAAAATGATGAATATTTCTTTGGAGCCAAGACTCTAGTCCAGACATATTGACCCCCTGCCGATGGAATAGCAGAAGACATTTCACCCAAAGTAACAGCAACACAGTAAGAAATCATGGCAACGATTAAAATACCATAAATAGTTAACATTGGGCCCCCTGAACTAATACCAGTAACCAAAGAAGAGGAGATACCTAACCAGGAATTTGTCAAACCAAAACCAATACATATAATGGAATAAGTAGAAAATCTACGTTTCAATTTCCCACCTTCATGATGCACACGATCAAGAGAAGAAGAATCTTCATGATCAGAATATTTTTCATTGGTTTCTTGGAAGTCCTTAGCTTCGAAAGAGGCATTATCTGCTAGCACTTTGTCACTATCCATAGTTAATATATTTGAAAGGAAGTCGTGATGAACAAAGTGAAAAATATCAGGCTAAGTATAAGCAGGACTAGCAAAAAAAATTCTACGGGGAAATTGTTGTTACTTTATATTGAATCTGGAGAGTAAAATAAATAAATATCTAAAATAAAAGTAATATTTTTTTAAAAAAAAATTTTTTTTTGCACTTTATCTTTCTTGACTCCTCAGGTTGATGCCATGCAATTATTTGAAGATGATTTTTTTTTATTTCTGTTTCGTTCATGCGGCAATACGAGACCGTTGTAATTAACGTCGAAGGCTGATGCATGAATATGTCGGGGTTCATACCGAAATACAATACATCGGTGCTCCCACTCTTTGTTGATTGTGTATGCAACGGATATATCATTACCAATTTTTTTCGGGTTCTGTACATAAGAACTTTAATTTTTTAAAGTTTTTTCTTTTTTGTTGGATTCATTCTTTTTCTTCTTTGACATTTCTTTTTTTTTTGACACCAGAAATGATTCACTTTTACTAGTCATACGACAAGGGTTTTTTCTTTTTCTTTTTTAGCATGTATTATACATCATTCCACGGATATCTATCAAACTAGATCTGTCTTAAAATTAAAGATTAAATCAGTTAGATGGTTTATGACTTGAGGATATTATTGTCTCGTTTGATGTAAAGTGACGGCCTTTCTCACACGACATACGAATATTAAACAATAATAGACTTAAAATTTGCATGTGATATTTTTGATAGCATTTGCAGATATACGATTGGTGAAGCTGCACACAAAATAATTATTTGAATTTTGTGTTGTGCGATAAACATCTGGTAACTATTTATTTTATTGTTAATATTTTTTTAGGGTTGCCATTTCGCCGGAAGGTTGTTCCATTTTTCCCCGTTGGACAAATCGAATCATACAGCCGTTAGATGCCAAGGTAGAGATGAGCGTACCACAAACTTATTGTTTATATAAAGTGTACAATACCTTTTTGTTGGGTTTTAAAGTTAGGAAATGGTACGAGCTTTAGCATACAAGAGAGGTGGGGTCTTCTATGTAAGAACTTAAAATGACTTTACTTTCAACTGAATTTAATAACTTGTACTTGATTATCAAATTTTCTTTTGCGGTACCCCCCCTTGCAATTAATTAACAATTAACGGCCGAAGGAAAATAAATGAAAATCTGAATTATTTCCTATTCCAGATCGAATCCGTTTATGGTGTGAAGAGATTTTGAGATTTCAGATCAAGCAAACCTTAACTAAGTTTTTCTTTTTTTCAAAGTTCCCTCTGGTTAGTATATTTACTCCAAATTTTCCTATGGAACATTTATCCCCACCTTTATATATTAGTGCTTTTGCATCTAGGTATCGCATGACAATGGTGGAAATTGCCTAGAATTTAACTCAAATAATTGTAGTTTATGGGGTAGAATCTTTGTGACACACCATTTAGGGCAGCTAGAATATGTAATTTACGAATTCCTCTTATTTTGGATAATTTTAGCTATTTTTTAAAAGTAAAACTAGTAAAAGTTAAAAATTTTTTTTACAAACAATTCACTTTCATGCAAATAAATCGACAATGCCACAAACTAGCCGCTAAATAAGAATCATATTGTGCAGTTAATTCCAATATAAAATCACAATATTTGTTATCGCAAAAAAGAATAGTATAGAGGTCAAAATATAACAATGGTATCCATTGCAACGCAAACTACTTGTATAGATTATAAAAAATATATGGATCCTCTGACACCTCCCTTTCATCATAATTTCCAGACAGGTTCTTAAAGATACAATAAGTACATTTATTCTCTCCATCAACACATCGCATTTGATATTGATTGACATAACCACCACTGATTCAAAACCACAACAAACACAAACACGCCAAGAACTGGAATGCAGCAGTGCCGTCATGGAATGATTCATGTGAAGTTCATTACAATGCACTGTCTAAGTGATGGATAACTTTTGGACAAAGTTAATGAAGAGAAAACTGACATAATTTTTTTTTGTTCTTCAGATGAGCTGGGTTTTTATAGTAAAGTCTTGGGCGGGTAACACGCTGTAAAAAATATTGCTAACTTTTCGATCTGCCCTGCTCAAGTTCCAGTTGGGTGAGATGAATTTTTTCTGTTGTCAAAATGGTTTGTTTACCTTTACTTGCTTACCACTTCAACCCATGTTTGGTATTCAATCGAAACCATCAAGTGCAGGGATTACTGGATTTGGGTCCGGACAAGCTAGTCAACCTAACCAGGCTGCTCCCGCCTTTGGTAGTACTATTGCATCAGCAGTAAATACTACTTCGACCCCTGCGGCTGCTACAACCAATGCTGCCACTGGTAACAATTCTACCTTTGCATTACCTACATCAATCAATACAACTAATAGTTCTAAACTATTAAAGGAATTATTGGAATCTGCTAACAATTTACCTAAAAAAACCGACAATATTGAACTTGGTTCAATCCATTTGACCTTGAATGAATTGCAACGTAAATCTCAACAATTGAGAAAGCAAGATGATACTAAGAAGGACGTAAGTTATACTAAAGCTCATTATTTATTAGCTGGGAGTGGTATTAGTGCCGAAGATATTGAGAATGATTTAAATGCAATCCATGTTCCCCAAACAGCTCCTGGCGCTATTGCTACTGATGTTATAGCCCCGGTTACCACTGTTACATCAGCTAATATTGAAAACTATTTAAATGCCAAAAAGGACGAGAATATTTTAAATACTATTGAACAGTCATTGCATTTGGCATCTAAGGATTTTGATAAATTTATAAACTCTAATATTTCAATTGATTGGAAACTTAGAAGAGAAGAATTGAGAAAAGCTGTTGGGTTGAAATATAATGAAGCAAATAACAATGATTCTTCTGCCAAGAACTCATTAATATGGAAGACAAAGTCATCCTCAGGAAACATTTTAGGTCCTTTAAGTGCCAAGACTGCTGCTCCAGTGAGACAGATGACTAGAGATAAGTTTGAGAATCACGCTAAAATTATCCATGCTTTAAATCAAGCACGCTTAACCAAAAGCAACTTCCCATTGTGTTTAAATTTCAATGAATTAAATAAATTACTGAGTGATTTAAAATCTAAGCAAATCTCAGAAATTTGGAAGATTTTGATTGAATTAACCGATGAAAAGTTTGCCAAAACCAGTCAAGAACAGAAATTTTCTAATGTTCCTAAACGCGATTTAAATGAATCAATTGTGAATAACAGTAAGACTTATTTGGAGCAAGAGTTTTATAATTATGTGGATGAGCTTTACTTGAAGGATACCGATAAACCAGCTAAATTCCAACCTGCTTCTAATTTAAATAAGATTGGTTATTTCATTCATCAAATTGTATTGAAAAATGATCCTGATTTAGTTAACAAAACTTTATTAGTTAACGGAACTCCTATTTGGGCATTAATCTTCTATCTTATTAGAGCTGGTTTATATTTTGATGCTGTGGAACTTGCCACTCGTAATCGTGAATTGTTCCATAAATTTGACAAGAATTTCCCGGTTTATATTAAGAAGTATGTTGATAATCATACATTGCCGTCAGAATTAATGGAAAAGTTACATCTGGAATTCAATCAACAATTTCAATTTATTATTAATGATGTTGATACAAGTATTAATTATGATCCATATAAATATTCCGTTTATAAGATTATTGGGAAATGTGACTTAAGCAAAAAAGCATTACCGCAATCTATAAATTTAAGTATTGAAGATTGGTTATGGTTCCATTTATCCATCATCAACGAGAATGAATCTTCATTGATCTTTGAAAATTACAGTTTATTGAATTTACAAAACAAGATTATCCAATTAGGACCAAAGAATTTGGGATCTTCAAATAATCCTCTTTATCTCAAGAGTTTGATTTTGGTGGGACTTTATGAATTGGCGGTCCAATACACTTATGATCATGTTAATGAATGTGATGCTGTTCATTTAGCTATTGGATTAACATATTATGGCTTGTTGAGATGTTCAAGCTTTAACAAAGATGTATTACTTTCAGTTCACAATAATGAATATGAAATTAACTTTAGCAGGTTAGTAGGGTCATACACTAGAAGTTTCAAAATAAGTGATCCAAAAGTTGCATGTCAATATTTAATATTGATAAGCTTGGTTGAACCAGAAGTTTCGCACGAAGCATTACGTGAATTGATTTTAGTATCTCGAGAATTTGGAATTTTACTTGGTGAATTAAATCAAGAAAATGGTACCAAGACCCCAGGAATCTTGGAAAAACAACGAAGCTTAATAAAATTAGACAATTTAGAAGATTACTATCGTGAAATCATTGAAGTTTCTGCTACCAAGTGCGAAGAAGAAGGAAGAATTTTCGATGCATTATTATTATACCAATTATGTTGTGAATACGATACCGTAGTATCATTGATCAATAAATTATTAGCGGAAATTTTTGCAACTACCGATTTAAGTAAGCCAATTATCAAATTCGGTAATTATCAAGTTATTTCCAGCGGATATACTACTGATGGTAGTGAATACAAAGACACCATCGACAATAATATCATATTACTTTCACAACATATAATGAAAATGTTCAACAATAACAGTTTCATATTGAGTAAGATAGCTCCACAAAAGAAGCAAACCTGTGATTTATTATTACCTATAATTACCATTCGAGAATTATTCTTGCAAAAAAATTGGAGGGAAGTGATAACTCAAATTGGCAAGCTAGGACTTATTCCAGTAGATCCAAGCGATGATCTTATCAAGATTAGAACTAGTAGTGAATTGATCCAAAATAGTGATATGGATGACAATTTAATCAAGGTTATTCCGTCATTATTGATTATGGTTATGACAAGTGTGTCTCATTTGAATTATGAGATTTTAACCAAGAAATATCAATGTTTGGGCAATGAAAGAGAAGAATTGATTCAATGGAAGAAGGTGGCCAAGAATTGTATGATTTACGCTGGTATGGTTCAATACAAAATGCCAAGAGAGACCTATAGTTTATTAATCAATTTAGAGTCACAGTTGTAAAAAAACAAATAGTTTAAATAACACTAGATAAAATAGACTGTAATCAATCATGTATTTTTGTCTTTATTTATCATAAACTACTATATAGGAGAAGAGCATTAAACCATCTTTTCAGCCTTTTGTTCAGGCTGTAATACAATCTCATCAACCTTTCCGGTGTCATATACTAACTTGCCTCTACTGTTAATATAGTTAATTTCATGAACGTTAGAATGATCAGGAACAAGCTTGTCACAGTTTCTCAACTTGTACCAAGGTAAAGTAAATACTTCTTCAACCGATTCCAAACTACGTCCTTGCAATTCTGGCAACAAGAATGCAAATACTAACCCAAGAACCATAACACCAACAAAGAAGTAAAATGCTCCATATGGTTGCAATGCCAACATAAGCTTGGGAAGTGCCTTCGAGTTACCGTATTGGTTGGCAAAATGCAACACCATAACTAAAGATTGAGCAAATGAACGGATATGTAATGGGAAAATTTCTGACCCAAGCAAATATTGAACTGAATTGAAACCAATTGTCCATCCTGTACCGGACAAGAAGATGGCAGCAAGTGCACCCTTGGATGCTCTGGTTTGTGAAGGTGTCAATACCGTACCATTTTGTGAAGCCTGTGGAACAATGGTGAGGAAAATAGCATAATATAGAATAGAAACCATTTGTAATGAAATACCGGAATATAAAGCACGCTTTCTGCCAAAAACATCAATAATGAAAAAGGCACCTAAGTAAGCAGATATAACTTTAACAACCCCCAAAATAGCAGACATTTTTAACTTACCAACTGGACCCTTGATACCAGCAAGGGAAAATAATTCAGAAGCATAGATGGTGACAGCATTAGCACCACTCCATTGACCAAGGACTTGAGCAGCACCAGCAATACAAAAGAAACGATATGCGATACTTTTGTTAGTAACAAGATCTCTAAGATTTCCCAAGATACTTGAGTTGGCAATAGCGTCCTTTTCAGCCAAGACTTGTTCGTTAATATCACTAATTTCAGCAACAATATATGCATGATCTTCGGGCATGTGTCTTAACTTTGACAAATTTTTAACAGCTTGATCAACTTTATTGACTTTTAATAACCATCTGGGAGATTCAACGCAAAGAATAGTTGACATAATGAAAATCAAACTAGCTAACAATATCTTTGGAATAAGAGTGTATCTCCATTGGTTATCATTAATGTGACCATTAACAGTATCAGCAACATTTAACACACAGCCAAGGTTAGCCAAATAACCGATCAACACCCCAATATAAACCGCACCAGCAAAAATACAACTTGCTAATCCTCGAATGGGACTAGGGGAAACTTCAGCCAAGTAACTAGAGATAATTTGTTAGTAAAAAGTTATTTTGTAACCAAAGAATAAATGTTTTACATACACAGGGCCAATAGATGTTGTATGACCAATAGCTATTCCTTCAATAATCCTACCTGCATAGAGCTGTCCCAAGTTACTTGATGTGATTTGAATTATAGATCCAACTATCCAAAGCAAACAGATAATTTGGAGGGAACGTACTCGACCAAAAAAATCGACAGTCTATAAACAATGTTAGTATACGGGTTTAAGGGCACCACGACAAGAATATTGACATACCTTCATTGCTATAAAAGCACCACCAATAGATCCCAATTGTACCATTGATGTGATATTAGATGTAAGATTGGCTAAATAATCAGCAGATTTTGTGGGGTCGTTTATTCCAAACCTAGCGATAAACGCAGGAAGGGTGATATTTCCGGAGACTAGTAAAGTTAGTTTTAGTTTCAAGAAATAAATCATAGATATTACGTACTATTTCCTTCATCATAACCTCTTGCTGCACCAAGAATACCAAAGACGAAAATAGATAAGTATAATGTTGAGTTAAAAACTTGCTTCGGGTGATCTCTTTTATCAATGCTCCATCTAAACTTCTTCTTTGGTGGTGGAGAGCTTATTGGTTCTAATTCCACTTGTTGTTTCAATTCTTTATCTTCAATCGAGTTGATACTCTGGATCATTTTTAGTTGATTAATAGCAAAAGTAATAAGGAAAGGAAGCGATGCAGATAGTTCCGAGACATTTATATATTTTTAAACCAAAGAACAGTAAAACAAGGCGTTCCATGTCTAAGCAATGGCCGTTAGCCAAACGTATGGAAAAACCCGGAGAATATTTAGTGGGGTAGATATCCTGATAGATTGCAAACTACTAATATGTTGGGATAAGGTGGGGATATGCACGACAAAAAAGCAATCGTTTTACTCCGTAATCCATGCTAAGCCTCTTCAAATAAAAAGAAGTGGGAACCTGACTAAAATTTGGGGGTAAATAAATTTTGCCTATAGTTTCCCTTTATGACATGTCGAATAAAATTTTATGAGAAAACTTGCAACTTAACGTCCTTAGGTAATCAAACTCACAATCGCTTATTTTAAAAAATTGCCTCCGTTTAGGATGTATTGACCTTGTCTAGAGTTCATCTAAATTCAAACATCCTATACTTGAAGAAATTTTAAGCGAATACTACCGGTCAGAAATGCACAACCCCACTAATTTGTTCATTGTCCACAAAAAATATATAGGCTCACAACCAGGATGAAATTTGTCTTGAGCTGAGGTTATAATTTCATTACTTGCTTATCCTGGGGTATTTTTATCTAAACGAAAACCATTGGCTACTATCCGTGCGAAAGCTCGGTGTAACTCGAGGATGTATGTAAAATTGTGGAATAATGGTGGAAATGAGAACAATGGAGGTGGAGGAAACGCCTTACTATTTTGAAAATGTTACATTTCCTAGTTTTTGCGATTGATTTTTCAGAATTAACTACCAAAGACTATTCTGCAAGAATTACCTCATCTTCCAGTATTGTATCTAGTTGAACCAAATATTCCTTATTGCAGGATAAGTTGACATAAAAAATACTTCATTTTTTTTTATTTCTTGGCTATCTAGATAGTATCACCTAAAATTTTAGTGTGCTTAAAGTAACAGACATTCTATACAGCAAATAACAGAATACAACTTCCTAAGTTGGTATGTCCTAGCGCAAAAAAAAAAAAATTATAATAACTCTTGATTGTTATCCCCCACTTACACCCCACTTGAAAAAAAAGATGGAAATTGTTCAAAGACAGTTCTTTAGATGAGGAGACTTATTCCATTTCGGACTCATAATTTAACATTATAATACAATGGGAAAGAATTGCTTTTGAAGACTCGCTTAAGTTGGCTTTTGTTTCTAATCCCCGCTGCCAAACCCCGGCTGCTCAACAGGATACAGTCCCGATCATTTCCATAAGATAACAATAGTGGGTCAGAAATGTGGAATAACTATCCCCTCTTATTATCCCCTCCGTGTCTGTAAACCCATTGTTTAGATGTAATCTTCAATATTTCTTCCGGGGAACGGACCCGATTTCGGTAGGTGTATGTTCAATAGACTACTCAAATATGACTGACAATCAGCCTATCGAAGTGGGGAGATTGTAAATATGAAAGTAATTAGTTAAATTGACCCCTCTTGATACATAATAGCTCATTCAACAGTTATAAGCAGCCAATCACATGGGTACTAATGTCCCTCTTTGACTAAACATTCAGATCTGCTTTTCTCGTTCGCAGACATCTTTTTGCAACTTGCACGTTGTTTGTTTTTAGTAACTTACCTTTTTGGTTTTGATCTGCATTTTAAAGTTATTGAAAACATTATACATTCTCCTTTTATATTCACCAATGCTGCTTCGATGACTAGAACTTTAAATCGGCGCATAGAGAACCCTAATATGATAGAAAATTGAATCAAAAACTTGAAATTCGATCGTTCAAACAAAGCAGATGAAGTAAATAGGTACTTCATTTACTATCCAGAAATCTGGATACTCAATATTGCATAATCAGTAAATTAGTAGGAATGATGATTACCCATAAATAGGTTACTGGATATTATCTAAGAAAGGGTAGCGCATCAGCAATAGCGTGTACAAACCAATTTGCAACGAAAACAGTACAAACTACAGGAATAGAACCAGAAATCCTTCTGGGTGGTAACAGAAGAACTACCAGATGGCACCTAAGAAGAATAAGAGCAGCAAACCTGTAGCGAAGAACTACACATTTCCTCAAGGGTTTAATGATTTATCTAATGCCAAATCATTTTATATACCGACCCCAGAGTCAATAGTTTCCGACCAAATAATAACCATAAACAACTTCTTTTCAAAAGAACTTTGTAATGAATTAATCAAGTCCTTTGAACAAGAAATATCGTTAGAGACAACTCCACTTATAAAAAGCAAAGAATATGCAGCTAGATTTAATGATCGTGCTTCATTAACAGATTTAAAATCAGCTGATACATTATGGAAATATCTTCGAAAGATTCTTCTTCAAGAGGAAGACGAATACATAGACGATGAAGGTCGAGAAATCAGAGAAATCTTTGCAAATGCCCGTGGATTAAACCCGCAATTACGTGTTTATAGATATAAAAAAGGACATCATTTTAATAAGCATTATGATGAATCTGTTGTTTGTGATATACCACCCAACGGAACCAAGCGAGGAAAAACGAAATGGACACTTTTAATCTACTTGACTGGTGGAGAGGAGTTCAAAGGTGGAGGAACAATCTTTTATCCTGAATTAAGAGGAGTCGAACCATTAAACATCCATCCAAGTAAAGGAATGGCTCTTTTGCATAAACATGGAGATGATTGTTTAAAACACGAAGCTGAAATAGTGCATGAAGGGGAAAAATGGGTATTGCGGAGTGATGTAATATATTAATGGACAGTGATGCAAGCAATACAATTCATCATTCTCTGAGCTGGAATATTACAAATAGAAAATAAACTTTCAAAGTTAACTTCGTGTCTCGGATTATAGACCTATAGAATAACTACACATTTAAATATACCCAACATTACTTATACGTCTGTCGTTACCAGCTTATTAAGAAAAAATTCCTCAGTTTGGTTGAAAATTTGACTGGTATTATTAGTAGCTTGTAATCTATCTCTAACCCATTTACTCAACTTTATTTGAATTCTGGGATATTTAAATCTAGAATCGATCAAATAAATAATCGAGTAGTCTTTAATGTGTCGAATACTTCTCCCGATACTTTGATTCACTGCCCTCATGCATAGGTTTTCATAGTAATTCATTGACTTTTCCTTAGCTTCATTATTAGTACCACCTTTTGAAATAACATTCTTTTCGATAAAATTCCGCTTGGCTACCATTTCACCTGAAAACGCATTAGGGTAAGGTAATCCAACCATTAAGACAGCTCTTGCTAAATTATCAGAAAAGTTAATACCTTCAGACATTTTCCCCCCAACTACTGAGAAAAGAATTGCACCTTTTGCCTGTGCAGCTGTTGAATATTCAGACAAGGTTTGTTCAACTTTGGTTGCATCAGATGGCTCTTGGAACACAGATTTAAGTTGACTAATTGAGTTCAAAAGGTTTGATTTCTTCCATTCCATCAACACCTGGTTTAAATATTTATAGCTTGGGAAGAAAATTACAATACCATAGGGAACTCTCTTACACACTTCAATAATAAACAGGCCCAATGCATTCAATTGAACAGCATTGTTCCGTTTATTAAACGAAAACTCAAAATCTATTCCGTTCATTTCAGTAACAGTAAAAACGTCAAGATTCTCTTTAGGAATTACATGACCACAAGTGAATTTATTCACTTTTTCAGGAAGTACAGAAGGAAACAAATAATCGGCATAATCAGACATTGGTTCCATTGTACCACCACATAATAAGATACATTTGGCTTGATTTAAAATATCCTTGAATACTCCACTTGGGTCAAGAAGCATGTAATTTATGGTAGTTGTGTTGTTTGTAACATCCCAGAAGAATTTTCCTTCAGTTGAAGGGTGAGTTAAACTTTTAAGGAAACTGACCACAGAAAACAAGAGAGGAGTAGAACTACTACTTCTGATTGTGGTATTGGTCTCATTTTCTATCTCAATTTTCTCGAGATAATTCTCAATCTTGTATGCAATTTTCGTCTTGGATAAGAATTTCTCTAACTTATGGATATTAACTAAGTCTGCAGTTGAATCTTGAAAGATGTCATCTACATTGATCTCATCACCTGGTTTTACCTTGCCTGACTTGTCATTTATAAAGTTTCTCAATGACTGACAAATCTTAATCAATTTTTGTAAATTTATTCTATTGCCCGAATTCAATTTCTTGATAAATTTACCCAAATAAAACTTTAAAGACTTAATAACTCGGTCAAGGTTATCAGCAGTTATGCTAACTGAATACAACGACGTTATAACATCCATTATATTATGAGCTTCATCAATAATAACAATAGAATCTTTTACATCCAATTTCATTATATCTCTAGTTGAATCTTGGAAAATCATCTGATAAGGTAAAGATATGATTTCAGTTAGTTCAATACCACCTCGTACTGAATAATACGGACATACATTTAAATCAGTTCCTAATATACCCAAATCTTCAATATCTCTAATTTTCGCAACACTTAATTCAGAAAATTCTTTGACTAAGTCAGAATCAACATAATTCTTGGGAAGGAATTTGCAACCCTCTTTCAGTTTTTGTAAATCAATACATGCATCATTCATACTTTGTACAGTAACCTGAGATCTCACCTTGTCATTTATACAAAGTTGTTTTCTTGACCCTAAGGGTAAATATTTGGTTCGTTCTTGTAAATCATCAAAAGAAGATTCAAACTTAGTTAATCTCAATTGACCCGCGAATTGATTTAACTGAGAATGCGTTCTTGAACAATAGAATATCTTTGTAGGACAGTCATTCGCATAATCCACGTCTTTTTTTGGAGCTAATTTCTTTTTAAGCTCCTCAATTTGACGAGCTAACTCGGTGCTTTCGTCTGTCGTTGTTTCAGAATCGCTATGATAATCAACTGGCAAGAACATCGATTCATCCGAGTCAGCCGGTTTAAACTTCTTTTTAGGTCTCAGTTTCAATTCAGCTTCTCGTCGTTTATTTTGATCATAATCCTTTTCAAGCTTATCCAAATGCTCTTCAAACTCTCTGATCTTACCTTTAGATCGGCTTACAATTGATTCTCGATAAGCGGTCTTAACCCACTCTGGTTCATCATCACTATCTTCCAGATTATTATCAACTACTTCCAGAAAAATATGGTTACGTTTATAGTGGCGTAACCAAGTCATGGATGAACAGATCAAGGAAAGAGTTTTCCCTGTACCTGTTGGACTTTCAAATATACCTATTTTATAATCATTGCTAATGGTATCATACACCGCATTCATTAACTGGATTTGAATAGTATATGGATCATATGGATGGTTATATTTCCTTGGTGATAGACGTCCTGTCATGTTGCAAAGACAGCATTCTCTTCCTGTTATCAATTTTGATGTAAATTTTTCTTGCGCTACCACAGACGCGTATGATCTTGATAAAACCATTTGGGTGGAAATTACCTTAACTGAAGGGACAGAGTAAGAAAGAAACAATAGCTGCTTTCTAAGAAATTAATAAAAGAGATTAAGTCATTAGTTCTGGACTACCGTTTTTCTTAGAGAGCGGGGGGGGGGGGGGATCTTGGAACTGGCAGCATGTATATAGACAACACTCCATGCTACCAAATGGAAACGACAATGCAGTTTCTAGCTATTTCACCACATACAAAAGTTGTTTCTAAAGGCACCCTGATCCCCTTAAATATATTTATATACTTTGAATCACAGATATTTTCCTCTTTGATACCTAACCTATCGCTTCAGGGTTCCTAACATGTAAAGAAATGAGCCATGAAATCACGTGACCTGTATCTTTCAATCTTTTTTTTTGTCGTTTTTGTTGCAAGTAAAAGAATGAAAACAACACTCCTTATTTTGGTCATCTTTATCTCGGGATTGTCATGTCTTTGATTAAACCATTACGTCTCATTCGTGTGGATGCATCATTGAGTCAGAATGATCCACTCCAATGGTCTGAAAACTCCCAATTGGCTTTAAATGGGTATAATCAAATTACTTTACTTGAACCAAAATTACCTTCTTTACATCAAGCAATCAGAAAAGTAAACGACGTTACTGTTTTGGATCCCAAGCATCTTTTCCAATTGACCACCATTTTGGATAGGGATTCCATTAAGAGTATGCCATTGGGTAATTTCAATGATATCGTTGTCCTAACTGGTGATGAACCGGTTAATATAAGTAATGTTGTAGACTATATTATTGTGAGTCATCAGTGGACACCAACCTCAGACACTTCACGAGACAATTTATTAGGTGTTTTATTTAATTCAGGAGAATTGCTTATAATTGGAAGAAAGAATACCCAGAGCAACAAGTATTTTGTTCTAGTCGAAATGTTTGATGTGTTGGCTGACCAGGTTGGGATTACTGACGATGGCAAGAAACATCATGTTGATTCAAACCAATTATTTTCTTTAAAAGTTAAAAGTTTCCACTTTAGTAGTATTGGGCCGTTGTTATTATTATCAATTGTCAATGGCAATAATACTTTGTTTGTTTATAAGGTCGACAGGGATACTTATGGCCTTGAGTTGTTGGCCAGTATTGACAACGGGTTCAAAATTATTAAACAAAAATGGTCTAATTGGAAGGGTAACGCTAGTTACATTACTGTTATTTCTCCTGAAAACTCATTACGCACTTTTAAGCTTACTTACGAAGATGATAAGTTGCAGATCTTCGAGCCAACTCTCGTGTTCCAACCTACAAGATTCAGAATCAGTCAACTTGAATATATATACTATCAGGATGACCAACTATTAGTAACCACATTGACAGGTAAATTGGTCATTATTGATTCGAACCACCAAGCTTATACACATCTGTTTGATAATTATACAACCTGTGTTTCAGTAACCACTGGAATTATTGGAACAGTCTTAACTTTAATATTGGCATTTGAAAATTCAGCATTTGTCACTGTTAAATTTGATCTTGACAAACATGTATTTGAATCAATTCCAACCGATAAATCGCTTACTTCATTTGTAGAGACTGTTCTTTCAACCTATCAACTTGAAAACATGGCCGAAGAAGATGAAGAAGGCGAGGGAGGATCGGGCAGTGAAGGGTTATTAGTTGTTCAAGGAGTAAAACTATTTCATAACAACATTCTATCAGTACAGTATAAAACCAACCCTAAAAATTCATTGATTTATCGACAGCAGGCTCAATTAGAAAGCCACCTCCAGTTTATTCAGTTGGAAACACCTATACAAGAACCGGTGCAAGCATCCACCAACCAGACTTCCATTGCTAAAGTTGTTGAATATTGGTTTGAGAACTTCGCCAAAATTCCTGAGTTTCATGATGATATTGATCAAGAGAGGACTGAACGAATTGAAAAATTTGTTGAAAAGCTTGAAGAATTCAAGAAAGCAAACATTGTGGATATTGACTTGGAACTTGATCTGGAAAAGTTTGCAGACTTCTCATTATTGTTACTTACCAAATTCAATAAGAATGTACAAGTGAATCAATTGCAATATCAACACACATTATCTAGACTTTTGATTAATTCATTGATTATATTTAAAGAGGGCAATTCCAAACTCACTGCTTTCTTAGAGCAACTCAAAAATGATATAAAAGATATTGAAAACAAACTTCTGAGTTATTTAAAAAAATTGATTTTTAAATATATTGATGATAACAATATTGAACCTAGCAATGAATTTGATAAATATCTACTAATTTCAAACTTGCAACAATTACGTGAATTGGGGATAGAAGTCACAACGAAAGTTCCGGAAAATTGTAACATTACCATGGGCACTAAATTTTATTCAGAAACATTTGAAGTACATGTTAAAGACGTTATCCCTCATGACAGGCTAGTGTGTTCTACAACTGATCATGGATGGTCAGTATGTGCTCTATCCAATCTACCACTTTTACAGATGAATAACAGAAGAGACGAATTAGCCCAATTCCACTACATAATACCGGAGGAGGAATTTGGAGGATTAATTAATGATTTATTGCAAACTGTCAATTATTGTTATATAAGTGGTAATAAGACTTATCAATTAAAATAAACTTCCAACAACCCATACACTTTCACCAGTACACCAAGATTGCAATTTCCCTAAATGGCTAGGTGGACATGAAGTTATACTTGGTATTATATAACCCATAGTCATGATTGCAAATAAATAAATTGTCATTGATAATATTGGACATTGATGTAATAACCAAAAGTAAACTAATGATATTCCGAATAAAACACCTTGCCTTGTTTTCAACCATTGTTGTTGTTCTGAATATGTGAAGTCTATTTCATTGAAATATGGAATCACTAAGTCTTGTGCAAGATTATTTACTCCGTAATACGTCGTTAATATTAACGTAGTATAATAATAGTCACAAAAGTTTAGTATGGCAACAACAACAGCGGATTCAAATGGTCCTAGTTTATCTAAGAATGTCAAGAATGAAATCAAACCTAACACAAAAGTGGATATCCTACTGGGGAAAAAGGTTGTGATGAATATAATACAATTTAAAAGGTAAAACCCAGTATATCTTCTTAAAAATAATTTGAACTGTCTGGAATGCTTGAATAAGTATTGAAGTTTGTCATGCCAGGAACCGTCATATTGGATATGATGTCGAGCACTCGAAACAAGTAGGATGCTCTTGTAATACTCCATGTTGTTATATTTTAAGCTGGAAAGAAATAACCCTTGCGAACTTGGTCCCAAATAATTGCACAATGTTAACATGAACAAATTAACGGAGTAAGGGCACAAAGCAAGCCATTCTCCAGGAAGCATACTTTTTATAAAGTAGTATGGGATATTTAGGATAATGTACAACACTATTGAAACTTTTAGGGACTGCAAAAATAGTATAACATTTGGTTTAGTATACAATTCTGCATTTTGTAATGACTTGAAAAACGATGTTAATGTTAGTTCAATGCTTTTTAGTACAACCCAAGTGGAGATTGAATGCACTGGTTTAGATATAAGTATTGGAGAAGCCATATCCTTTTGTTTAGCCAAAGTATGTGTTTCTTTGGATTACATAGTCAAGATAACATAAATAACTTTAACAATTGCAAGTATTATTCGCACAACGTGGTTGCAATTTATACTCGTCTGGAAAAATTTCGTGCAAAACTCAATTATAATTGCGTGGTTTCTTTTTTTTTCTAGAAGGAAGAAAAAAATTTCCTCCGTACCTCCCGATGATGTCGCAAAAGGCAATAGTTTTCTGGCCTAGTCTTTCTTTTTTTTTTTTTACTGCTTTCGGGATCTTCAGAAATATGCGATAGTAGCAACTAAATAAGCGGAGCAACAGTTTGGGGAGGTGTCATAGGTAGCATCTTCTTGTTCTGTTAATCGCGTGACAGTTTTCATCCTTGTAATTCCTCTAAGCTATCTCGTTTAATACTTAAATTTCCTAACCGTTTAAAGCTCGTGAGTGTGATAATCGAGAGTTCAAATTATCTATTGAAACATTTGTGAATAAGACTAGATATCATCACCATGACAATCCCAACCTATAATATTACATTTATCCCTAGAAATATATCAAACAGCTGATCCGTTTATATTTAATAACAAATTGATATATTTGTTTTTAGCAACTTCTATTTCAGTTTTCTGAGGAGCCGGGGTTTAAACACCGAGAAATTTCTCCTCTCCCTAAGGCAAAAAAAACCGTTAGGCACACAGTTCAAGAGAAGTCAAGTCCGCAGAGTCAGGAAAAAAAGGGGGGGGGCAGTGGCACAATGCTCACAAACTTCCTAGTTAAGCTAGCGGTTGTGGACACCCGAAAAACTGACACTGTTTTTTGGCTTAGTGAACATTGTGTGGGAGAGAAGTCAAAAAAGGAAGGTCTCAGGGATGTATGCCTTAGAATACCGTTAGTTGCCGTGTTTAAAAAAGAAAGAAATGAGCTCAAGGAGAGCCGTGTTGGGCTAATGGGTGTGGTGTTTCCCCATTTCCTCTTTGTAATCATTTAAGATGACATGTTTTTAGTAGAAATATAAATATCTATTACTCTTTCCTTGCTTCATTTTGAAGCATAGCAATTCTGCAACTACTTCACATTATTTTTTTTTGTCATCTTTCTGCAACATGGAAACTTTAGATTTGCAACCAACCGCCTTACGTAGTCCACACGTTAAAACTTCATTGATTGAAGTGACACATAAATTACCTACAAGACCACCATGTCGTGTTTTCTTTAAGAATGAATTAGAGCAACCAAGTGGCAGTTTCAAATTAAGAGGAATCGGAAATTTAGTACGCACATCGATTGAAAAAGCACATAGAGAACATCCTAATAAAACAATTCATGTATTTGCATCAAGTGGTGGTAATGCCGGTTTAGCTGCCGGGTACCTGGCTTATTTTTACAAGGTCAAATGTACCGTCGTATTGCCTGTTATTTCTAAGAAGTCGGTCCAAGACAAATTAAGATCTTATGGTGCTGAAATTGTCTTATTTGGTAATACAATTAATGAAGCTGATCAACATTTAAAGAACTTGTTGAACTCAATAGATTTGGAACAGATTTATCCTATCTACTGTCATCCTTTTAATAACCCATTAATTTGGGAAGGACACTCAACTTTGGTAGATGAAGTAACATCTCAATTAGGAACAAAAAACATAAAAGGTATGGTCTGCTCATTTGGAGGTGGAGGTTTATACAATGGAATTTATCAAGGAATGGAAAGAAACAACATAAATGGAGAAATGTTATTAATTGAAACTTTACAAGCCCCAACTTTAACTGAAACATTACAGGCTGATAAAATTATCACCTTAAGTTCAGTCAAATCATTAGCCACATCCTTAGCATGCTCTTATACCACCGAAAAGTCATTAGAATACTTCAAGAATAAATCACAAATCCACTCTAAATTAGAGACTATAGATGACATTGATTCTTTAAGAGCTTGTGTTGCTTACAATAAAAACTGCAAGAAGGTAGTGGAACCTGCATGTGGTGCTGCTTTGACAGTCGCTTACAATAGAATGGATTTATTATATAAATCATTCAGTAATTTGAAACAAGACGATGTTGTCGTTATTGTTGTTTGTGGAGGTTCATGTACAACAGACAAAGATCTTGATGAGTTTCAAAGGATCATCAGAAGATCTGAAATTAAGTTGTAGGTGGGTTATAGTTATTTATGTATTGAGTAAAAGCATATTATGCATTGAATGACAAAGTTGTAGCAACTCCATATTCCTGACATCCGACTCCAATTGAAAACTACATGAAATACATTTTACCAAATAATCAAAATAATTTCTTTAATATACACTATAACTATTTCTGTTGCAAAAATTGAATATGCTCATTGATTTCTTCACATATTTTATCCCTTTTATCGGCATCATCACCCTTGGTTATAATAAGATAAGGTTTAGTACAGAATGTACTATAAATACTTTTGGTAATAAGCAATTCAAAATCATACCCTGACAATTCCTTGACCAATTCAGTACCATATAATCTTCTTCTTTCTCCATCTTTGGAAATTGGACCTCTATGGTCTTGAAAATCTTCCAAGAATGCAGTAAGATACAATTTTGGCCAATTTGCATGCAAGAAAGCTAATGACGAAGATTTGAATAAATGGAAATCATGATTTGACATACTAGTGTCCTTCATATGTTTAGGGTATTTCAAAGTTGATTCACTGTAGTAATCAACCACTTGTTGCTTAGAACCTTGTGCGTGATTTTCAACACTTGGATCTTCACCAGTTTGAATATAATCAATTATTGGATCAAATTGACCCATAGCATAAATGTCGTGTTTGTTGGTTTTTGGATCTACAGGTCCAAATTCACGACAAAATTCTTGAACTTGATAATAAGGTAAGTTCAATTTGTGAGCAGCGGCAATAAATGTCTCCTTATCACCTTCACCGGCAGCACCTTGGGAAAGTAATGGATAGAAGAAATCAGGACCATAATAGTTATAGTACATTGCTAAGACTAAGGTTTGGAAATGGACCTTCTTGTTAATTAAAATTTGACCGGTTTCCGAACTTGCTTCTGGAATAGCACCTTTAAGATCATGATAGGAAATTTTGCTGGTATCTTCATTGATTCCACGAGGATCACCTTTTGCATATGAATTACGAGCTTGGAAATTATCATCAACCGGGATACCTGCAATATCATAGAAAGTTGGTGAAGTTGATCTTCTCCACAAATCTGGCCACATAACCAAATGCTTATTTGTGAATGGCTTATTTACAAATAAAACATCAGGATTTTTGACTGGGATATTATCAGCATCAAGGTAAAGAATTCTTTCAAATGAAGAAACTAAAAGAGCGATATTCTTTAATTGGAAACCACCAACTTTTTCCATGAAATCCTTAGGCAAATAGTGTGTCATAATCTTACATTTAGCGTTCAAAGTTGGTAAAATATGGTGACAGAATTCTTGATCGTAATCTTTTTCATAAGGAATAATAACTTCAACAGGCAATCTAGAATTATTTTCACGAAGAACTCTAAGAGAAACCAAGACCAAATGGTTATATTTACCCCCACCTAAATAAACGATACCATCACCTTTCATAAAATCATTGAACTTATTAAATTTCAATAACTCTTCAGAATATTCAGTCATCATATCATGAACAAATGCATTATGAGAATTTCTCAAACTTCCTTTTTCTTGTTCACTTAAAGTAATGAATAAAGATAAGTATTCTTTAGTTCTAACAACTTCTTCGGAATATTGTTCTCTAAGATGACCACCATAAACAGGTAAATGACCATATTTATGCAATAAGTCTTGAGTATCGATCTTTGCAAGTTCATCATCAGACACTTGCTTTTGCTTTTGGTAGTATTCTTCGATCTTTCTACCATTTGGGAAATGTTCATTATTGTTGATTCCCCCAATATCTGGTTTACACATATGAATGGATTGCATTAATTTTGTAAAGAAATCTCTTGAAGCATGTATAAACTTTTGTTCGGTTTCAAATTGTTCAATGACTGAACTGTTCAAGGTTAATTCATTCTGAGAATTAATACGTTCAATCATTTCCTTGTAATTATACCCGCTAATTAATTTCAAATCGAAATCAACATTATGGTCAATATCAGATTTAAGGAAATTCCATACTTGCTGAGAAGAAGTTGAATCTAACTCGTTTAAATAGCTCTTTTGTAAAACAATTAAGTTTGTTTGGGAATCTTGGTGATAACCGACAAGTTTATATTCTTCTTTATTTTGCAGTGAAATGAATACACCATTAGTGAGCGATTTCAATAGGCCAAACCTTCCTGATCTTGAAGATAAGGATGACAAGGCCGATGATCCTGAAGCACCATGGATTGAATAAATCAAATGTAACACAGTTGCCGTAAAAAGACCAATTAATATCGACTTAAGTGCTTTAGGTGATATCATCATTATGAATATTGGTCTTTAACAAAGGATGAGCTAATTAACAACGATGAATTGATATACTGAAAAATAAAAATCTATAGGATTGAAGCGAATGTGTTTGCTTTTGAGAAATGTGGGTATTCTGAATGCTGCAAAACAAAAACTCTAGCTAGTGATGAGGTAAAAGGTAAAGATTCCAGATCTTAGGTGAAAATAATGTTATCCGATGATTGTGAAGCTGTAGATGTGTCAACGAATGTGTAATGAGCAATGCAGAAGGATTTAAAGTTTGAAAAAGATATGCAGTGGGCTTTAAATTTTATTTATAGCAATTTCACCCTTTATCGATTTGAGGTCGAAAAAAAAGAAAAAAAAATTAAGCAACCACACATGCATCTAAAAACTTTTGGTGTCAATTTATTTTTTCAACCTTGGATTATTAGATATAGAACGTGTAATACATCCACACTCATTCAATTAAAAAAAAAAAATATTATTTTTAGTCCAAGTGCAGAGATTTTTAGTCAATATGAAGACAAAAACGCAACAAAATTTAAAAATGTCTGGATTATTTTTTTCTTTATCTGAATTCTATTGTTATAAATTGTTCATCAAGCAACTTTTGACTGGGTCTTGATTACATCGGATCAATTTAGCGGATTTGTTTCATCTTGTCGTTTGATGTGAACTCAGGAGCTCCACTAAAACTAACTACTCATATATTAAAGAGAAATTAAAGTTACTGTGAGGTAATTGCTAAATGGTTACCATTTGAAATATTACTCTTTGAAGGTTTAAGATTTTTGGTCTAGTTTTTTTTTTTTGTGTCTAAAACTACTCACGTGAACACTATTTTTTTTTGCAGTTGATGAACACACGTGTGTGATAATATAGCTTTCAAATTTGGACACAATCCCCCCGTTGGTATTGTTCTTGATTTCTCAAAAATATCAGACATAAAAGTGAATCCTCGTAGCACAAGACGAAAACAACGCAAGAATCGGTAAAGCAATGTGGTGTTTCAGGAAATAGAAATGAATTTATTTGATACAATAACCATAATTCCAAACCTTAATTCGCATTTCGTATTGATCCGATATCTTTTCAAAAGTCGTCCATTTTCTAAAAATGGCAATATAAACAAGCATTTTGAAACCATTTAGTTTTGGTTTCCGCAAACCAATAATATTTATTTAATTATAAAATATCAAGAAGAACTTGTTCTATAATTAGGTCTTTTCTGAGAAACGATGTAAATTCTTAGTAAAGATTGAAAAGAATCTATAAAAACTAAAACATGTTTTCAGCAGATTGATCCATTTTTATAGACAGGGCTGTTAATCTCAGAAACCAAGAAATTAGAGTGGTTCAGCAAATAATAACTTAGACGAACATTGCAGTCGATACTTTAGGTTAAAGTTGCAGTCAATATCTTATTAACTGCGTTTTCTGGGCATTCAGGCTAACACCATGCTAACTTATTAGGCGCCCTGTCTTGGCCATACTGTAATCAGTGTATGCCAAGACCGAATCTGTCGACAGCCAAGGACTAACTGAGACCACAATATGGTTCTAACGGTAATGTCACCTTGAGGCTCGAACAGACCATAATAATACATACCAACAAGTACTAAACGAACTAATTCTATACAGGCCAAAGGTCTGATATAGAACAGTTCCGAACAATGGAATTCATAACCGTCTGGTAAAGTATACGCGTCGAAACATCAATAATGATTATTTTTTAAGACGTTCTATGTATTGAACGCGAATCAGATTTATTTTCGTAAAATAATGTTCTTTAAGGCTTAACCTGGAGTCTGGCGTAGAATATAAGCTTAATTAATTGATCGTGTCGCAATTTTCTTTCTCCTATTTGTGTGGACACCGACAGAAAGATGGATCGAAGGAATATTTTCCAGATGAACCTTTATCTGTGGGAATTTGATTTCATAACAAATTGGATACGAAATTGCAAAAATCCTTAAAATTTTTACCCAAAATTTCACATAAATTGAAAACAAGTTACCATACATTTAAACTCTAATTAAATATGAAAATTAACAAGTATAACTGCAAATAAAATAAAATAAAAACAAACAACTTCACCTAACATTAAAGCAATCCTCTCTTACCTTCTTTAAGCCTTTCATCTTTAGAATTTTTCTTACGTTCTCTGTTACCCTTAGGAACTCTAGCCAACCAATACAAGAAAATAGCAAGAATGACATTAAATCCAATGAATGCAACAAAAACACCATAATTTCTCCATCTTTGACTAAAGTGGGCTCCAACAGATGCTAAAAACTCATTTGTGCTATCAATTTCACAAAATTGACATTGTCCAGTAGCATCATCAGTAAGCACATACCCACCAGCTTTCTGAATATATTCAGCCATAAAATCATCACAAGAAGTACCATCGGGTGGATTTATAGAAACATACTCTTGTGGAGCACAAACAACCTTATTATTAGCTAACCCAACTGCCAATATTCCTTGGGTAAGATAAGTGATTGGATTAAACCTGTACATAAAAATCCAAAACCCTGGCAATTGACTAGGACCAGCTAGGACACCACAAAATAATAAACACAATTGGAATAATAAATGTCCTGTACTAGCACCATTTTCTTGTCGTTCTAAAAATGAAATACAGAAATGAGCCATGGTAGAAGTATAACAATAGAAACTGACCACCAATAACCACATCAATACCCCACGGGATGCTTCTTCATCAGCAGCTTGGGCGTTCTTATAAAGGCCAGATGGGTAGTACCAACAGAAGAATGCCAAAGTTCCAACCATAATTTGATAAGGAATTTCTGAAGTCAATTGACCAAATATAAAAGCAAACCAACTAAATGTTCTACTGGGTCTTTCTCTGACTTCATAGACATCTCTTTGAGCAAGGTAATAAGGTAAAGTTTGTTCGTGCATAGTATTGAATGGAACATAGAACATGAATATGGCAAACATTTGATTTTGTAAACCTCTTACTGAAAGATGACCACCAAAGAATGAAAACCCATTAAACAAGGAAGTAGCCAAACATAAAAACAATTTAGAATAGATATAACTGGGTGTTCTCCAATCCTGGACAATTGCTCTTGCAGTGACCATCCAATATTGTTTCCACCAAGGAGCAGCATATTTCAAATGTGATTCAGGATCGGTATTTCTTGGTAACTTGGCCAACTTGACTTCCATGGTATCTAATTCTTGTTGAATTTCTTGATACTCTTCCGAATTTCTCCATACTTGAAAATAATCTTCTTTAGCATGGGAACCAGGGGCAGCACCAACAACTTGTAACATCCATTCGGCAGGATTTGCATCCTTAGAACATGGATCTGCACCATACTTTTGAAAATAGTTAATCAAAGTCTGACAATTTTCACCCAAGTCACCAAAGTAAACAGTTTGACCACCAGCTTGTAAAAATAATAATCTATCAAAGCCAGTCAAAAGTAAAGCAGAAGGTTGATGAATAGTACATAAAATAGCTTGACCATGATCTGCCAATTTTCTCATTAGCTTACAAATAGACCAAGCAGTTTGAGAATCCAACCCAGAAGTAGGTTCATCAAGAAATAATAATAACTTGGGTTTGGCAACTAATTCGACACCAATGGTCAATCTTTTCCTTTGCTCAACATTTAATCCTGAACCAGCAACACCAACCATGGCATCTGCATATTCTTCCATTTCTAATAAACTAATGATATAATCAACATAAGCGTCTTTTTCTTTGTCGGGAGTGGTGTTAGATTGCCTTAAATAAGCAGAAAACTTTAAAGCTTCTCTGACAGTTGAAGTAGGTAAATGTAAATCTTGTTGTTGAACATAACCAATTGATCTTTGGAATGAAGAGTCAAGAGAGTGACCATTAACCATTCTAACTCCATCGGTGATAACACCAACCGTAAGTCTTTCAGACAAACAATTCAACAAAGTTGTTTTACCAGCACCAGTAGCACCCATTAAGGCAGTAATTTCACCAGGTTTGACCCAACCATCAACATGGTCCAAGATAGTTCTTTCTTCCTTTTTGATTTTAATTCCATACGTCAAGTTTCTCCAGAAGAATATCTCCTTTTCAGTAGTTAAACTATTATCGCTTGATGAACCATTGTCCTTTTTTTCCGAAGCTAAAAGATCACCTAAAGGGACTTTTTCGTTGGTATAATTCTCAATATCTTGATTTTTGGCTGCCAATTCTTTTCTGTTTTTCAATTGTTTTAATGATGATCGAAGGAATAAAGCAATTTCACCCTTTTGCATGGCACCTTTATTGAATTCAGTCACAATGATATAAGTTAGCAAAAAGAAAATAATGTATCCAATACAGATTCCAAAATTTCTCCATTTATGAGCATTTTGATAATCATAAGCCATTTTCAAATATGTAGTTCCACTAACCATTAACTGTCCAGGCTGAGCACCAATAGCAGTACAGACTCTATTAGCAGCTGAAATAGTATCATAAGATCCACCAGATGGAACAAAGTTTGAACATTCAAAATATCTACCATGAAATTCATTAACCATAAGAGATTCAAAGACATACCCCACTGGATTAATATAGTTAATCCAACGAGCCCAACCTAGCATCTCTCTTGTGGTAATAACAAACCCAGTATAGATAACCATAGCCAATAATAAAACAGCCGCCGGAGTCATTGCTTGAGCAAACGAGGTTGCCATAGCACCAATAGTTCTGAATAAATGTGACATAACCAACGTACAAGTAATTGCCATCAACCAATAATAAAAGAAATGACCAGGGTCTCGTCTAAGATTTATCATGAAATAGAATGTGAAATTAAATGCCATTGACATGAAAAGCTTTGTTGGAAGTTCAGTAACAATACCTGCCAAGGCATCAGCAGATGGTCGGTAAAGGGCATACTTCTTGTGTTTCTCAACAATATTTCTTGCTTCAAAAAGTGACATGATTTCTAAAATGGAAGCAAAAGCATTGAATAAAACAGCAAAGAACAAAGCAATACCACGAAAGTTAATTGATTTAGTTGTTTGATCTAAATTGAAAAAGATCGAGGACAAAATCAATCC
This sequence comes from Spathaspora passalidarum NRRL Y-27907, assembly GCF_000223485.1. Taxonomy (NCBI): domain Eukaryota; kingdom Fungi; phylum Ascomycota; class Pichiomycetes; order Serinales; family Debaryomycetaceae; genus Spathaspora; species Spathaspora passalidarum. The sequence goes on along the minus strand of NW_006767427.1, from coordinate 1,832,704 downwards.
CATAATAACTTGACCAACAACCATAAATATTGGAATAGAAGGATCACCTTTCATTCTAAGGAAGTTTCTACTCATGATATATTTGACTTGCATGGGAAAGGAAACAGTATATGGAGATCTTGGTGAAATATGATTGGATTGCCTAGCAACATGTGATTCATGATGAGCTTTCTTGGTATTCAACTTTTCACAGTCAAGGAAATATTGATCAATATCAGCAACTAGTTTTTGGTATTCAGGTGATTTCTTCCAATATGTTTCAAATTCTTGGGCTGTTCTAGGAAGCTTTCCTTCGTAACCTGGTGCAGCAATTCTCTCTGCCGGATTGGTTAAAGAAGTTAAAAAGTCAGCAGTGGTTTGTCTTGCAGGACAATGCCAACCCATGTTTATAAAGAACTCTTTAGCTTTGCTAGCCTTACCGAAAAAGATTTGGTAACCATCGTATAATACAGATACATTATCAAATAAATCATAAGCATCTTGAGAACATTGATAAATAGCAATAACCGGAGTCACATCTAAAATGGATGAAGAAGTCTTTAAAGCTCTAATAAATTCTAAAGCAGTAGCAGCATCCAAACCTCTAGTGGCATTATCCCAACATTGTATATTAGCACCACTTAAGGAGACTTCAGCGATAGAAACTCTTTTACGTTCACCACCAGAACAACCTCTAACAAACTCATTACCAACAGGGGTATTTCTTTGTCTTAAAATACCATAAGTTGCCATGTACACACTTGCCATGTGTTTAGCATAAGTTTCACGATCAACACCTAAACCTCTATTCTGAGGAGTTCTAAGCCTGGCTGCAAATTCCAAAGTATCACCGACAGTTAATTGAGGAAAATGTTCATCAGTTTCTGCAGAATAAATTACATCACCGCGGTAATGCTTTTCAATATCGTTAGGACTTAAACCATCATAGGAAATCTTGGACTCTTTATCAATATTGAAACCATAAGTGTTAACAGCTAATGTTTTCAACAAGGTGGAACAACCAGCACCAGGTCTACCAAGGACAACAGTAAGTTCACCAGGTAATAATAAACCATCCATAGGCTTCAAAATATCGAAATATCTCGATTCGTCCTCTTTTCTAAAGTGTCTTAACCCATCAACAACAAATTTGAGGAAACCAGTAGCAACGGTAGTTTGATAATCAACATCATTAGCAATACCATAAGCTCTTAAGTTTCTAAAAGCTATTCCTAGCTTGTTAGGTTTAAAGTAATCTGGATCTGATTGGTACAAAGCCTTCATATTCTTGATCCAGTATTTTGCATTAAATTCAGGTGATTCTGGGTCCAACTTTGGGTCAGCTATTTCTTGTTCATAAGGGTTAATTCCTGGTACTTCATCCATGTTTGATAAATACCTAATTAATGCAGCCGAAGAAGATTGAGATTCTTGAGTAATTGTTTTAGCTAATTGTTTAACATCTTTACTGGCTTCTTCATCAAAGCCAACGTACGACTCGTACGGCTTATCAAAAGAACCAGAATCAGGTAAATCGATTTGGTTCGACATTTCCAATTATTCAGAATGCTATAACTATACTTTAACAAGATCAAGAATTTAAAATTGCATATAAGGAGAGTTGGCAACATTTTTATATAAAATTACAAACTGAAGAAGCATGGTTCTCATCAAAGTCACCGACTCGGAATTGCAACTTCAGTAACAGCCGTGAGAAAAACGACAGATTTTTAATGCAGGTAACAATAGAATTAGCGATATTTTTTAAAGTGAATCGTAGAATTGTGCATAATCCGATTTAAATCAGAAAACAAATTTGGTAACTCCTGAACCTTGGGTTTTTTTCTCCGGTGACAAATTGAGAATGTATAAGGAATTCGGATTTCGCCATACAAAATAGTTTGTCCTAACTCCTGCGACACCAAATTTGATGCGAAAATCTCCGAGCTAAGCCCGAAAAATTAGACATATAACCCCAGAGCCATCTTGATGTTCTCCGAGATCAATTATTTTAATACCCTTTACATCAAACTACTAATTGCTAAGTTTGAGTGCAATTAGAGATCAAGAATTACTATCAGGATATCTTCCGATACAAATTCAGGTTAAGCACTGCTTGCATATGCTATTTTATTTATTCTGACGAGCCAACTTCGGATTTAGAGAAAAGTATGGTTTTCTTGTTATATATCACACTCAGATGTTTTTTTTATGGTTGTTAGACTTCATATTTGACAATAAAAATAGCTCAGAAGATCATTGTATATACCAGTTATAATAAAAGGTTCAAAAGATTAGTTATATGGCACAGGGTTTGTTTTTTGTCAATCGTGCCTCTCTCACTAAATCCGTTAATTTTATCTGCGGATTTTGTACAGAGAAAGCCATTCTTAAATGAATAGCATTTTTTTTTCTTCTATCCAAATATATGATAATCCCAATCTTGAACCCGATACTACGTCCATATTTACTCGAAGTATTCATGTTGATAGATTATTGTGGTATGTGTATTCGACAGCACCACAAATATTGCCTGTTGCTAGCTTAACACTTTTACAAATATTGAGATATCTTCTGTCCTATTGGCATTATAGTGATTACTGTTATATTCGAATAAGTAAAATCAAATAGGAATGCTAAACCTTGGATTAAAATATCTGACCGTTTTAATTAATTCTAAACAACAATTGATCGAGCGGTACACCTCCATTTTACCAGCAAAAAGGTCTTAAGGAGTGTACTGGTAATTAAGTAAATAAAGGATACCCAATAGATCATTTTAAATAAAAGAGTAGTATTACAGATATAGCAAAAAGATACAATTAGTGTATTGATTTTGGGCAACCAGTCACGTGCGCATTAAGTATGGCTGTGTTATCAGTTACCCCCTCTTACTTTTCCCATTTCGGAATTGATGTACAACAAAACAAAGAGAAAAAAAAACTAAGGCAACTATAAATATACGCCATTAGGTAAATTATAATCAGTCACATATTTGTGTCTTTCAGCATAATTAGATACGATAAAGGTATCATCATGTCACATGAGAATCTATTTGCTGATATTGAACAAGATAATAATCCTTCCTTCTATGGGAACCCTTCAATAATACAAGATCCTTACACTACCCACACCAATGCACAACAATTACGCAATGAGCAAAATTCAAATGGACACCCTCAGAGTAATGGTCAAGTGGGTGGATTGAACAACGATGCTTTTCCCAATGAGTTAGTCAACAGTACACTCGGAATCTCACAAAAGATCAGCGAATTGCTTGATGCTGAGGATTTACAAATTGAGATCGTGAACTCCGAACGCCTTGTGAACTCAAATGTCATTGTATACACCATTCAATTATCATCTAAAAACAGCAAAATCATTGTCAAGAGGAGATACAGCGAATTTAAATCTTTGAGAGATAATTTACTTAGATTGTTTCCCACCTTGATTATTCCACCTATACCGGAAAAACATTCAATATTGAGTTACCTTTTGAATTCAATAAATAATGCAAACGAAATCAATATTATAGAAATGAGAAGAAGATATTTCAAAATGTTCTTAGATGATTTGATATTTGACTCGCATGAAAATTTAAAGGATTGTGTGTTGTTGCATAAATTTTTAGATCCAAATTATGAATTATCTTGGTATAATGCCTTGAATGAACCACCGGTCAATAGAATTCCTGATAATTTGTTAATGGCTAATCCTGTTGATCCATCAGATCAAAATGGATTATACAGTTTGTTGCCTATTGTTAATGGATTTGATTTTAACTCGAATATAGATAACTTACCAAACCTAAAGAAAATGAATGACGACTTGTTAAAGTTGAATGATCAAGTTAAGCTATACGAATTACGAGGATTTGAACAAGATTTTGAATTTTTAATTCCCGAAGAGTTAGTCATGTTTGAAGTCAAGTTTCATCAAATAATTAAGATATTATCCGATTTGAATAAACTTGATATTAGAACTTCAAAAAATTTCAAGGGTTTAATTAGTATCCTAATTGATTTAGGAAGTAATTTAAACAATTTCAGTTTGCAAATTTACCACCAAAAGACCAATTCGAACCAATTATCTGAATCTATCGAGAAATTTGGATCCACTATAGACCAATCGTTTTTGAATTTTGAGAGTTTCATCACAAACCATTTGATCCCAGAATGGCAAGAACCAATCAACCAGTTAGTTCAATATTACTACACCGCATTAAATTTGATTAAATTTTATAAATATAAAATCATTCAATACAAGATTTTGTATAAATTAAAATTTAACAAATTTCAACAATTGGTTAATTTGTCAAATCTTGGGGTTACTCCACATACCACAAATACAGAATCCAACCTGGCCCCAACCAGCCAAGGAGAAATAGAAGTGAATATTGAGCACTTGCAGGAATTGAATAGTCCTACTTTGAATAATGCATTGAAGAACTTATCGAAGAAGAAACTTACCAAGAAAAATTCATGGTATGGCTTATTTGGCGGGAATAATCAACCTAAAAAGTTTAATTTTAAACTTCCAGAAGAAACACAGCCGCAGCAGCAACAACAACAACAACTGGCACCCCCTTCAAGCAGTTCTTCTTCGGGTTCTCTCAAGTTTAAATTAAATCAAATTGAAAAGGAACTTAACAAATTAAACCAATTAATAGAACTTTGCAATAATGATATGGGTATATTAACTAAAGCATTAGTTACTACCTTTGAAGAGTTCCTTGTTAAGTTAGAAAGAAAATGGTTGAATTTGATGATAAATTATATTAAGAATGCTAAGCATTTATTTATAGAAAATTTACTCAATTGGCAAGACTTTAAAGAGTCTTTAGAGTCGGGAAGTCAAGAGATAACTTAGGGTGTATAGATTTTAATATTTACGTGCATGTATTGCTGTTTTAGGAAGTCTAGATTTTATTTTTTTTTCCTCGCCTTGCGCTGAAAATTTACAGTGGCAACAAAACTTGAGAATTCTTTTTTGGTTGTCAGTAGTCGATTCATATAAACATTCATATTCACACACACACACACACACACACACACACACACACACACAATGGACTTAGATAACGACGTATCCACAATCTTGGCTATATTAAGGCTGGAAACCGAGTCTCCAGAACTCATCAATGTCCTTTATCAATTGGAAGATTTCTATGAACGTAAATTATGGCATCAATTGACTCAAGTATTGGATGAATTTTACTACCAATTTGACAAATCTTTGGTTACTCCTACATTGAAGTTCAAGATCTACTCCTTGTTCATCACTCAATTTCAATCAAAATTGAATCCTATAAAAGTTGTCGATTTCTTATTAGAAAGTTTCAGTAAACCAGAAGAAACTAGTGACAAGTTACTTGAATTAAAGCAAGAATTCTTGACTCAAATCAAGAAAGAAAACAACTTTAAAGATGACGATGAAGAATTCAAGAAAGTTGTCGATGAAGATGAATCAATCATTTATGTCGATTTACAAATTGCTCGTTATTACTTGATTTTAAGCAGATTAAACGATAGCGAGGATATCCTTTCTAGGTTGTCACCAAAATTCGAATCTACAACTAACGACTTAAACAGTAAGATCAATGCTGCTTATTATTTAACCAAGTGTGAATACTGTCAAATTACTGAAAATTATAATGATTATTACAAGAATGGCTTGTTATACCTTTCCTCAGTACCAAACTTGACTGAAGAAGATAAAGTTAAGATATGCTACCAATTATGTATTGCTGCCTTATTAGGTGATAGAATTTACAATTTTGGTGAATTAATTTTACATGACATCTTATCTACTATTGAAAGTGAATCATCACAATATAACTGGTTATACCACTTGATCCAGGATTTGAATTCGGGTAATTTACAAGAATTTAACAAATGGTTAAGTGTTGGATTCCAAAGATCACCAATGTTGGTCAAGTTTGAATTATTCTTGAAACAGAAAATTATCATTATGGCATTATTAGAGTTGATTTCTCAAACTCCAACCACTAATAAACAGTTGACATTCCAAGAAATCTCCGATTTTACAAGCACTCCATTGAATGATGTCGAGCATTTAATTATAAAATGTTTCTCATTAAATTTAATTCAAGGTTATATTAACCAAATTGACCAAGTATTGAATATAACCTGGTTACAACCAAGAATCTTGAACTTGACTCAAGTTAAAACTTTATATAACCATTTGGTTGATTGGGACAACAAGGTGGATAACTTGGCCAAGACAGTGTATCAAAATGGTGGCACTGTTTGGGCTGGATTGTAATATCTTATATAGAGAATATACACGCAAATTTTTAAAACCGAGAATTCTGTGGTGCTACGTAGCACAAAAAAAAACCACTCACCGAAAATAGATTCGCTCGGGGGGCGGACAATGGAGAACCACCCGAAAATTCCAAGACAGTTAACCCACACAAATTGACTGTCATCACGTTAAATACAACAGCATATTTACTCACCAAATGAAGTATACACTAACAGTATTTATATGGTTTGCAAGTATAGTCTTGGCAAATCTTGCTAAATTTGACGATGGAAGGTATTCGCAGATTTGTGCGGGAGTGTATTCTAAACATGACTGGGGTGGATCACTTAAACCTCACATTGGATTAACGTTGAATGAATTCAACAAAAACAAGTACGATCCAAAACGTAAAGACAAGAAGCCAGATGGTGATGTAACTGTTAGTTATATTATCTTTGAATATAAGGATTTACCAAATATTGGGGCTGATCTCGGTAATGGTAATTACCAATATATTTGTACCGATGCCGCAGTTCAGCAAAAGATTTGTGACGAAAGTCAAAAGGGAAAGTTTATTGTAAATGCCAAGACAGCAAACAGTACAATTTTAGCATCTCAGTTGAAAGGTTTGGGTCCAGCAAACATCAACTATCCAATTAATAGAACCGGTTACTATTGTGTGTCAACTTTCTCTCCCGATAAAAATGCAAAATATAAGGGGGTTATAAATTTCCAAAATGCTTATGGTCAATTAAGTGCCAGTGAAATCCCCAAATTAACTGGTTACGGTATTTTAACCTTGTGTTATGCAATTGCCTTGGCATTATTTGGTTTCCAATTCTTTAAGAAACGGAAAGAGAATCAGATCTTGCCTTTGCAAAGGTACTTGTTAGAAATGTTGGGTTTTTTAACTTTTGATACAATGGTTGTTTGGTCTTATTATGATTTAGTCAACCGTATTCAAAGCCCAAGTTCTGCATTTGCAAGATTCTACATGTTTTTCCTTGCTTTGCTTAATTCGATCAAAATCACATTTTCATTCTTTTTGTTGTTGTGTATTGCCCTTGGTTATGGTGTTGTTGTATTAAAATTGGATAAAAAGACAATGTTAAAATGTAAGATTTTAGCTGGTTGCAACTTTGTCGCATCTTTTGTCTATTTGGTTTTCAGTTACTATGATGGATCATCGGCCTCACTTGTTGCTTCAGAGAACATTGATAATGTTGATAGTGGGAACATGTTGGGATTATTACCATTGATTCCAATTTCTATCACATTGTGTGTTTACTATGTGACTATTTTAACTTCCATTAGAACAACAACGCAAAATTTGCACCAACAGAGACAAATTATCAAGTTGAAGTTATACCAAAACTTATTCAGAATTATTTTCGGATCAGTTATATTAACATTTGCCGGATTGACATTGTCATCCTTTGTTTATTTGAGTATGTCCACTACGGAAATGTTTGAACAACATTGGAAGGGCTCTTTCTTCATTTTCGATTTCTGGCCTAGTGTTGTATTTTTCTTGGTTTTCATGGCTATTGCTTACTTATGGAGACCTACAGAAACAAGTTACATGTTGGCAATTTCTCAACAATTATCGACTGGTGAAGATATTAATGATGATGAGGAGGGCCAACCAAACTATAATCAAGGACATGAGTTTGAATTGGATGACTTATCATTGATGAGCCATAGCGATGATGAAGGAGATGCTAGAAGAAACGTAGAAAGAGATAGTTTTGAATTATCAGGTGAACAACATCCAGTTCCTCCTCAACCATCGCATGTGAAAGATTTCGAGGCTTCTCCACCATCATATGAAAAAGTAAGTAGTGAGATCAGTAATCCTTTTGCCGATGACGCCCAAGAAGAAGGTGGTAGTACCTTGTTTGAATTAGGCGATGAAGACGAAAATGAAAGTGATCATGAAGGGGATAGAAGATTGGTAAAAGATGACAGGCATAAAGAGTAAGCTTATGCCGTATTGACATATATTTTAAGTGTATAGGTTTAATAGACAACGCATTTTGAAAGTGGCCGCAGGCATGCATTACATGATAAAAGTTAATTGTATCAACAGATCACTATGGAATATGAAGTTTCAAAGATTAGGTGAAATGAATTCGATGTCTTTGATGTTTCCCTTATTTATTGGACCTGTCATATTTATGTAGAATCGGACTACGGGGCTAATTTGACATGGCAATTTGGTTACAAAAGAGAATGGGTGCGAAAAAGCAACGTAGTTAACCAATCATGATAATTTCTTTTTACTTAATAACAGTAGAGTTGTTATTCAGGACACATTTGTCCTTCCTTGATTACGTTGATATTATAGTGCAATTCCTAATCACTATCCAAACTAACGCCTACGTAATAAATCATTTGCTTAGATAGCTTTGTCAGACATTTGCGTAAAATAAATTAGCACCTTACAAGATCCCAGAAGATTAAAAGACAAGAAAGAGCTTCTGGCGACCCCACCGCCAAAAGAAGGGGATATCAATTCCAAGATTCTAAGTTATGAGCAAATTTCGTCCACATTTGGTATTTTAATTTTAATTCTAAAGATTTGGCTCCTTTTAATATTCCTAATTTCATTCCTCTCTTAAATATCGTATGATATCACTGCAAGATCCATTTATAAAGGATAGGAAAGAAAATTTCAACATATTTTTAAAGTATACTTGCCTGCATTGTGTTTAAAGCAAAAATCAGGTGGTAATAAAATTCAGCTTTGCTACGCGCAGAGTCTTGAACAAAATCAATTTGCCAGATTCGTCTAAGTGACGTCAGAATTAATGCATTAAATATCGGTGGAAATTGAACTTCTGAGAGCTCTAGTTAGATGCCATCTCATTTTGTCCACATGACCTTCCAAAGGTTCTAGTGATCTTGTAAAGAAAAGATGATTACGATCAAGATATGTCAATTAAAACCTGACCAATCAAATCGCTCCATTTTACAGATGTAACATTAGGGCTATTAACTCTTGAATTAAATATAATAACCATATTATTACACCATATACCGTGTTGTGAAGTTAGATTCAAGAGTATATATGACAAATATTTAGTTGTTTATAGTCATGTCTGCTATGCCAGATATATGACTCGCGCTATTTAGGGCTGCGTTGTAAACTTCTGGCGCGCGTGGTAAAAAAAAAAAACTATGTGGTACCCTCAAGTGCGTGGCCCAATTTCCCGCTGCCTGGATTGCTCGGGTGCCTAGCGAGAAAGACATGCCAGATCCTCAAGAAAAAAAAAAAAAGAAACGAAAAAAAAACAATCTCTTTTTTGTTTGTGTATTCAAGGCTAAAAGATCAAGTTCAGCACGCCTCTGGTACCTGGATTCGCACAGAAAATACATATTATAGCCTGAAACGTATTGCTCGCAACTGAGGCATTCATTTGAGATTTTCAGCGACATCAAAACAACATTTTTTAGCTATTAAATCTTACAAATACGCGAAACACTAGGCGACGCTAACGCATCGTATTCGCACTTTTCTGATAAGGTTGTTTGCCCCCGTTTGATTTAGTCGAACCCTTTACTCATACCATGAATAGTTTTCAAGCACAGACATTCGGTACAACTCCTTTCGCAAGCGTCCGCAGCATGGATTTTGCTACCCCTGGATCCATAACAAAAGATTTAACCAACTCATCGATTCAAGAAAATTATTTGCAAACACAATTGAACGCCTCGATTCATAACTACACTACAGAATCGCATCATATTAATGTATCGAGTGCTTCGTCTACACCCGCACCTACCACTTCCTCCCCCCAACCAATTGCGCAAGATACATTGCCAGTTAGAGCATTTACTCCAGGAACAACAGATGAAAGATATACATCTAGCGGTGATTCTAGCGATACTGACTATTCTGTTGCTGGGGTCCCGCCAGTATTTTCTACCAAGGAAGATACATCGTTCACTGATCTTGCATTGCTTCAGCCCAATAAACAATTAGAGCACGATTACCGCACATACATAAAAGAAAAGGGGCTAATGGCATTCCTCAATAAATATATCCCTGAATCAATGACCAAGAGGGAAATTTGTACGATGATTGTTGATTTTGGTTACTCCAAAGAAAATATACAACACTATCAAATATTAACCATAAGAGAAACATTATCAATATTGGTTGACTTGATAATGAATGACGATACCATTAACGCTAAAGATCAAGAGTATTTTGAGATCCTGGACATTGAAGAGCAATACTATACCGTTGACGACTTGCGTCACGACCTTACCAAAAGCTCAAAAGTACTAGTCATAACTGGAGCCGGGATTTCTACTTCATTGGGAATACCTGATTTCCGTTCATTCCAAGGGGTTTATTCACAATTATCAGCGGCATTGTCAGAACCCCAGAAAGTATTTGATAAATCCACATTCATGAAAGATCCTACTTTATTTTATTCCAACGCTCATTTAGTTTTACCGCCTGAAGGGAAATACTCCGTATTGCATGCATTCATAAAATTATTACAAGATAAAAATAAATTATTGAGAAATTATACCCAAAATATAGATAATCTTGAAACCAAGGCTGGCATATTACCAAACAAATTGATTCAATGCCATGGATCTTTTGCTGAAGCTACATGTATAACTTGCAAAAACAAATTTTTGGGTGCAAAAATATTCGATCATATACGGCATCAACAAGTCCCCAGATGTTCTACTTGTTGGGCAAGTATAAGAGAAGCGCAGATGAGTCATGGGGTAATCAAACCGGATATTGTATTCTTTGGTGAAGATTTGCCAAAGAAATTCCATCGAAACCTTCACAGTGATGTTAAATCTTGTGATTTGGTTTTAGTTATTGGTACATCATTAAAAGTGGAGCCAGTGGCCAGTATCATTGATAAAGTTCCCCGTCGTGTTCCTAGAGTATTAATTAATAAGGATCCAATTCCTGATCGGGATTTCGATTTAAGTTTAATTGGCTATTGTGATGATATCGTTTCATATCTCGTACAAGGGTTAGGAAGTGCTTGGGATATACCTCATGAGTTGTATAACAATGAGGAACAGTTTGAGGTATCCTTTGCTGCGGATCTCACAAATACAATTAGGATTTCAAGAGCTTTATAAATTCATGCATAAAATTATACAAGATAAACTTAATTTCAAATCAAAATCTTGTGAAAGGTATTTATATTTATATAACACATTAATTTAATTCATCCAATCTTTTTAATAATTTCATTTCGGCATCTCCCCATTTATCTATTAAACCTTTATAGAAATTGATTTGTTCGTCACATAAACCAATCATCGAATGCTTTAACTCGTTCTTATTAAATTTATCCCAATTAGGGTACTCTTCTGTTATGATCTTGTTTGTCAAATTATTAACCAACTTTGTTTGCATAGCAATTTCATTTTCCAATTGAATCACTTTATTTTCCAATTTTTGCACCTTGTTATCGGTGGCATTTGATCCTATATGTGGAGTCGCTGATGTTGACAAAGTATCCTTAATTAATTGAGCAGTATTATTAACAATGCCTCCAGTTTGATAAGAATTTATCACAGGATTAGGGGGAGGATGTGCACCAACACTGCCTCCCAAGCTGGCCAACTCATTTCGGGTTTTCGCCAAGTATTCTTGCAATACCTGTAAGTCAATCTTCTTATTATGTTGTAATTCGATTAAATTGGTCAAGCTCACAATGTATTTAGAACAGTCCTTTAACGAAACAAGAAACGATTCATCAACATACTTGTATAATTTACCCCATGACGTCAGAAAATAGCTTAATGATTCGGCAAAAATCTTAAAATTGGCCGCAATTGAAGTTTCTTCCTTGAACGAACTATTTACTTCTCCAATTTCTCCATTCGCTGCAGGTTTCTGTTGAACTGAAGTTAATTTTATAATTTGGTTCAGAAATTGTTCATAATCCACACTAAGTTCATGATTCTTTCTATTAAGTTTGACAAAGATTTTGTCCAACTTGATTAAATTCTCATACAATTTCTTCAATTTATCATTGATTTCCAAAATATCTCTGTTTGTTTCGCGTTTATGTTTCGAGGGAGTCAAGAAATTCATCACTTTCTCGGTTATCAAATCTTCATTCACAACCTTATTGACAAATCCACTATCTTCCAGATTAATATCTTTGATACGAAGCGAGGTGGTAAATGTGGCCCAATCGTTGGAATTGGTGATGAATAAGTGGAAGATTGGCAGTTGAGACAAGGTTCTGTGTTGTAAAATAAATCGAATAAACCTATCTAGTGAATGCAAACGCTTATTAACAAATTCAGTTCCAAATGTGTCCCCAGTCAAATACTTGAAATTCAGCTTGGAAGGTAACGGTGGTATCATAACTGTTGGATAATCATTACTCAAACTTTCATACAAGTATCTGAAATCGCCATATCTTCTTCTAACACTGATGCTCAAATATTGTTCGCCTTCCTTTAGCTTCTTTTCAACACTTAATTTCAAAATAGAGGGATGGTCTGTTGTAGTAGTTACCAAATATGATATGAATGGTTTGGATGCGGTGTCTAAATCTCTTGTTGGATTGGTAACTGTGGTTTTTATTGTATACTTCTCAAACAGCAAGTCTTCTTCAGCGGGGACATCGATTTGTTCGTGGGTAACCACCGGTTCAGTTTCAGGAACCAGAGTTTTACGAATGCTGTGGGCAGGAGTAGTAAGATTCTCGTCCGACTTTGGTGGGGTAACTGTGGATGTGGGGTTACTGATATGCTCTTCTTGTGAAATCAACAAGGAATTACTCGGGTCATCAGAGCTTCCTTCACTTTTAATTTCTGGTTTATCTTCGTGGATGCCTTTGATTGAGCTTCTTGAACCCGAAAGGTCAGAGGTGGAGTGTTCTGCTGTAGATTCTAAGGGACCAGATATAGACGGTTGTTGTTCTGTCTCCTCTTCAATTGGCAGGAATGTATTATCAGTATGACTATTATTTGTATGATCCATTTCGTCTCTATCCCATTGTATTGATGTGAATTGGTCTTCTGAGCTCATAGTGGTTGGAGTCTAGAAGGGGTGGCGTACTAAGTTTGTGAAGGTATAGCAAAACAGAAGCAGAAAAAAAAAATGTTATCTATCTTAAACGCTAAACCAAAGAAAGGGGAGGACCAAGAACAATCTGGTTGGTATTTGCACGACCTAACACTTTCTTCAAGAAGTACTAGGGTTTGGTATGATATTGAATGTTTTGATATGTTGAAAGGCGTCAGGAACCACCAGGAAGGGAGTTCTTGAATTAAATTTAAGTTTTATTGTGTATTCTATTATCATGTTGCTTTCTATAGAACAAGTACAAAAAGTGTCTCTCCAGAATTCAATGACTGGGCCGTAATCATTGTCAGCATTAAGAAACAAATAACTAATTAGCATCGTATGTACAAAGACTCTGTCACCAAGTATGTATGAATACAGATCAAATGATGAAGATTGTAGACGCCACAAACACTTCAGCATTATGGTCACGTGATAGTCGATTAGTCGCTGATTTAGTTACTGACTATTGGAATATGACTGAGATTGACTAAAAAGTTTAGCTTCTTTCCTATTATTTGTCTTATAAAACTTTCAAAAGACTGGAGCTGAATAATTACCGTGTTGGTCAAATATCAAGGGAAATGTCCTGCAATATTTGTTCCAGTTAAAAATTCCTGATGATTTTGCGTCAAGTTTAGATAAAACATCGGACAATGCTACTAACGCCTACTCGTCAATTTCTTTCTGAAACATTACAATGAACATAAAATATATTTCTATAAATATCATCATTTACAACCTTCCCTGTTAGAAATATCGTGTTTACAAAATCAACCAAACACACGTTCCTATTAAAGATACTCCAACAATAGCAGTAATTATACCAGCACCGGCTTTATCACCAGGTCCAAGGTGTAATGGTGAAGTATTGGTAATCGAGGTACCATAACCAGCTGCAGGGTTAGAAAGTGACGAGCCACCATTGGAAGCAGTGTAAGGAGCAGGACGTTTATGTGCCATTAAGTTTTGCATAACTTCTAAGGCCGACATTTGTTCCCCTAATCCGTACATTCCATCCCAACCTCGGGTCCAGTTAGTCCAGTCCAAACCACATGTATGACCATCAGTACCACCTGAACAGGAACCTGCTGCAGAATTGGCAGAATCAACCAACCATTTAGTGATTATTGGTTCGGTGTCAGGTACCAACACTGATGTCAATCCCAAGAATCTGGAAAAGTATGCCTTGAAAGATCTTTGATCATTATTACATGTTCCTGATGGTTGACATGCGGCTTCATACATAACCATACTTCCTGAAATGTTCTTGAAGAAGACTCGGGATCCATCCAACAACCTGTGGGTATAGTTGTACCATTTTTTATCTTGAGTATAACTATACAAGTATGCACAACCGGCCAACATTAAACCCTGGTTATAGGTCCATTGATACTTGGTGATATTGGAACAGTTATTAGCAACCTTGGCACCGTCATAAACAAACCACCAGTCTCCCTCAGTTAACAAACCAACTCCGTACATCCAATCCCAAACACGTTCGGCCCACTCAACATAAGTATCGTTACTAGTATATCTTGCTAGTCTGGCAGCAATATGGAAAAGACACCCGTTAGAAACCGAGTTTTTGTAATCATAACCTGAATTCCATTGGAAAATTTGCCATCTCAACCCACCATTACACTCATTTTCATCCCATCTGGCAGTCATAGTGTTAAACACAGATTGTGCCAAAGTTAACCAAGCCTTGTCAGGATCTTCTGGGTTACTGAAATTTCTTTCGGCTGCACCCATAACGGCAATACCCCAGAACCCTTGATCATCATTACCTTCAGTGGTGGATTGATTTAAAGGCACGTAGTTGTTGTCATCACCGGTTTGGTATTCCAATGCAGCTTTAATTAACGGAACTAAGGTGTCGTTTTCAAAGAAAAAAGTATAGTCAATAAGCCCACCCCAGGCACCACCGGCTTCCCACCAATAGTATGGAGGAGTGAACATACCAATGGTTCCACCATACTTGGTACCTTCGTAATAATCTAAAAGACCCTTGGCAATTAAATTACAATCTTCTCGAATTGTTGTGTCGTTGTTTGTGTCCAACCAAATCGCGTGCACTACATTGGTAATACATAGCGTTGTTAAAACTAGTGTTTGATACAACCTCATATTATAATGCTATATGACCTTATAAAGGAGTTGAACGATATAAATCCAAAAGGGTGTATGTGAAAAGAAAGTAGGTTGGGCTAAATCAGAATTTCAAATTTTCTCTCGTGGGTGCGGCCCATTGTCCTGTCACCCCTTTTGCGCAAAATGTCGCGCTGCTAATTTTAACCTACGTCATGCATGATTTGTACTACACATGTTATTTTTATTATACATAACTATCTCTTCTCTGGTTTGAGTACAGGGTCCAAGAGCTCTACAGTAGATTCTTTGGTCATGGGTGTATGGTTCTCTGGAACAATGGTGGAATCATTCACTACTTCTTCCAAATCGTCCTCGCTTGGAAGTTCCCCATCCTCGTCTTCTTCGGGAATTGGCGTTTCTCCTTCTTGTTGTTCCTCATCGGATATCTTTAATACTTCATCATAATTTATGAAATCAGCGATAAAGTCTTCTTTTAATAGTCTCTTGACAAAAGCTTGCATTTCTTCCGAAAATAAGTCCATTAGGGAAAACAATTTGTCATATATCAAATTGGCAGTAGTCACATTGAAATCTATTCTCAAATTGGCTAAATGAGAATTTGGAATTGTCTTTTCAAATTGTAGTTTCTTGAAAATATCGGCAATCTTATTCCTGAACTCGGAAGAATAGTGATTCTTGCTTGGTCTATAAATTTCATGATTGACTTTGATAATTAACAAGTTATATCTCTTGTTATAGTTAAGCGAGATCTCGGAACTCTTTATCTTCTTGTACTCGGATAAGGGAGTAGGTTTGTCATTGGCAATAAAATTATGATAGCTTCGTATGCAATTAGTGGATTTGAAATCATTAATATTTGAAGATTCCTGATTATATGGAATACCCATAATGGCAATGATTGGGTCAATATACAGCACTCTCAAGTTACTAATTAAATGTGACCTTATTTGCCTCTCGTTAAGTCTAGCGTTGGAGTAAATTTCCAGACGGTCTTTACTATGAGCATCATATTTAGACATGTCTGTGGTGAATTCATCATTGAATTCTTTCAAGAATACTAAATTGTCAACATCTTCACCATGTCTTCTTTTATTAAGAAGGGTTAGTAAATACTTTTGGAAATCGTCAAATACGTTCCCATATGCATAAGGATCTATGATGGAATTGGTGTACTTGAAACCCTTATCCAATTCCTCTTCATTCCCCAACTCCGCCAATTCCACGAAAATGTCTTCATCTTTGATTTCTTCTACATAGGTAACATCATGCTTCTTGACCTTGTGCTGGAGAATTGGTTCTTCTGGAATCGTCAACTTCTGAACTTGTTTGACTGGCTTTACTTGATATTTCAATGGCGGTGTTGTGTCTGCCGGAATTCCTAATGGCGCAGCCAGATTAGGCTTTTGGATTATAGGTGGAACATAGTCGGGATTACTCAATACTCGGTTGATTTCAGCTTCATAGTTGAAGGGTTTATTGTGGAAACGAATGAAATACTCTTCATTCAACAATCCTTCTTCCTCCATGAAATTATCATTTTGACTTTGTTCTCTAAACTGCTTTAATCCATAAAGCATTGTTTCTTCAGCCAAGGGTTTTCTCAGATTCTTCTTTGTTCTTTCTATAATACGACACTTGGCACATGTCTTGTATTGCATCACTTCTGCGGGTTCATCGTCAAATCTCTTCCTCTTACAACGACGACATCTTCTAACTTCGGCTCTCATTTTGCGGTCGATTTGATTTCTTTTTTTTTTTTTTCAAATGTGGTGGAAATATGCTATTCTTTTTTTGGAAAATATGATGAAATAACTGGAAATATTACAATAATTACTAAACCAATTGCCTTCTTTCTTTGCGTTTTTTTGAAATATCACTCCACTTTGTTTCTAAAGTCTATTCGTTGAATTTGCTTGATTCTCTTCTAGCGCGGTTATTGCACTGTGTTGAACCAATTATTTTTTCTTTGCTCACCGCGGGATCTCGTTACCGCTGAAGTTTGTGAGAAGCAAAAAAAACCTTTGGATCAGAAATCTGAGAATATGGAAAACTCAACCAGTGATTGATTAACTCTTTTGAAGTAGCTTGAAAAAGGTGTACTTCTATAGCAAGAATAAACTTGTGGTCAGTAAAATTCCAGTCGACGATGTTTTTTTTTCTTCGACGGAAAAAATTTCCCCGTTCTTCAAAAATAAAAAAAAGCTTTTGTTATTGCGTCACGTGCAAAGTAATCGGGGTTAAAATACGACAAAATGACTTCATCCTTGCATAAGATGAAAGCATTGGTTTCTATTTAGAAACACCATGATATAATTGGTCTCTGTAGGATATCTGGTTCTTGTGAACTGATCAGTTGTATCTTTTTTACGACAAGTTTAATTTTTCAAATTGCGAATGAGAAACTCTGCAAGCCAATTTCCGAAAAGAGAGAAACAGCGAGCATGAATAAAATGAAAGTAACGTGCCAGCATGAGATAGCTTGTCAGTATGTAAAATCTCAAATGGATGGCTTATCCCAGAGAGTCAAACTTTTAAAGCAAGAGAAAGAGATTGCTTAAAAAGAATATCTCTTGATCCAGTAAATAATGGATAAAGGGATGGGAACTTTTAATTGTACAATGGGGACAGCAACCCAGAGCAAACAGTGGTTATTTTTATGAGTTTCAATATTCACATTGGGATGATTCATGTTCTTCTAAAGCATAATGAAAAACAAAGCTCAGTTCATTGGTGTAGTGTACAATTTGTTGGGCTAAAATCGCTTCATTGTCGCATGACTGGGTACGAATATTTTTAATCAAAACCCAACTTGCACTTAACTTGTACTCCATCGGGACTACAAAGAAAGGAGAAAGTTTAAAAACAGACACTTGCACAAGTAAATCTATTTCGGGGTCTTCCGGGGACTCCAATATCATAAACAAATCGCTTAAAACAATTCTCCACATCAAATCCCCCATTGTACGAACAAAAAGAAAAACTTCCTAATCAGGAATTTAGTTGCAACAATAAATCGTTGCTAAGGCTCTTTTTCTACTTTCAACTTCCCTTCTCCACTTACTATAAAATAGAGTCGTAAGACCACTAGAAGTTGGGTTTTATTATGTACTAACAACTACTATCATGTTTACACACTTTCTAACTTTCGTTTTGATAATATCATACGTTTTAGGGAAGTCCCCCACTGGTGGGTACGCCCCAGGGCAAGTGCAATGTCCGGCAAATTCGAGCTCCTTTATACGAGAAGCAAACTCAATTTCTAAACAAGAACAAGCTTGGATCAAGCAAAGAAAGACTAAAACCAAAGCAGCTATGATTAAATTTCTTGAAAGCGCCAACTTGACCAATTTTAATGCCGCTAATTTTCTCGATGATTCCGACACTGGTGTCAATCTCGGGTTGGCATTTTCAGGAGGTGGATACAGAGCTATGTTGACGGGAGCTGGCTCCTTGTTAGCTTTGGATGACCGTAATAATGCTGAGGATGGTTTGGGTGGTATATTACAAAGTGCAAACTATATCGGGGGGTTGTCTGGTGCATCTTGGTTTTTGGGTTCTTTGGTATTACAAGATTGGCCCAGCGTTGACGAAGTTGTATTCCAAAACCCCAATGATTTATGGAATTTTACTAGCACTAGACAATTAGTCAATCAGAACAATTTGTGGACGATTATCTTTCCCGTACTCTTTAACAGCTTGAATGGTGCATTGTCTCATATAAACTTCTGGAGTAATAATAAGCAAGGGATTAAATACGACATTCAAGCAAAAGAGAAGGCAGGGTTTGAAACTTCAGTTGTAGATGCTTGGGGACGTGGATTAGCTCATCAGTTATTTCCTCCAGGCAATGATAACTATGGCTCTGATCTTGTATGGAGTGACATACGTGGTATCACCACATTTGCTAATCATGACATGCCATTTCCATTTGTGACTTCGTTGGGAAGAAGACCAGGGACAGTTGTCTACAATTTGAATTCGACGGTTATTGAAATGAACCCCTTTGAATTTGGATCGTTTGATCCTTCTTTGAATAGTTTTACTGACATAAAGTATTTGGGAACCAGTGTTAACAACGGTGTCCCAAATGGGACTTGTATCAATGGTTTTGACAATGGTGCATTTATTATGGGGTCTTCCTCGTCATTGTTTAACCAATTCTTGAATACTCTCGTGTGTGATGATTGCAACTCATTAAACTTTATCGTGAAGTACATTTTGAAATGGTTCCTTACCCACTTGTCAAGAAACTATGAAGATGTGGCATTATATAAACCAAATCCATTTTATCAAAGTCAGTATTCCAAATCCGACAATATCACTCATAGCGATACGCTTTACTTAATCGATGGTGGTATTGGAGGTGAAATTATTCCTCTTTCTACATTAATGACTACCCAGAGGAAATTGGATGTCGTGTTTGCGTTTGATAATTCTAATGACAATCTAGTTAACTTCCCCAATGGACAAGCATTAATCAATAGCTACGAACGTCAGTTTTCCAATCAAGGAAAGTCAACGCTTTGCCCCTATGTTCCTGATATTAATACCTTTTTAGAAGGGAACTTGACTGCAAAACCTACTTTTTTCGGTTGTGATGCAAAGAACTTGACGGCGTTGGAAAAAGATGGTGTTATCCCTCCGATTGTGGTTTACTTTGCAAACAGACCATATGAATTCTATTCAAATGTGAGTACTTTCCAATTATCATTTACTGATGACGAGAAAAAGCTGCTTATTAGAAATGGGTTTGATGTAGCTAGCAGATTAAACGGTACAATTGATCCAAATTTCAAGACCTGTATTGCTTGTGCTTTGATTAGAAGAGAGGAAGAGAGAAGAGATATTGAACAATCTGAACAATGTAAACAATGCTTTCAGGATTATTGCTGGGATGGTACTTATTACCCAGGGTCTGCTGGAAGCTCGTTGGTTAACTTTACTGCTAGTGGATTAACCAATGATGCCATGGTCTATTATGGAACAGAACCTCCTACTGCACCACCTGGGTTTTCCATTTTCAAGAGAGAAAACTCGGCATCAAATGCTGATATTCATTTCCTTTTAAAGATAGTACTCTATCTAGTCGTTCCTTTCTTGCTTTAGAATTTTTATTTAGATATTTTGGTATAGCCGATATTTAGAATATTTTTGCCTTTTCTTTTTCTTCGGCATTAACGGGTCGGCACCAGTTTATGTCTTAACTAAAAACAAATCAGAAATTAACTTGCTCCATAGGTGATGGACATAATCAATCATAATTCATGTTGTATACAGCATTTGCTAATCCATGTTCAAATGTACTATAAGTGGTAGTGGTCCTATGTTTTTTGCACCCAGCAAAAGTACAATGGAAATGTGTAATTTTTAATAATGAGAAGGTCGTGCCCGAATCAATGAAACTCTCAAGTTTGATTTTTACTTCGCCTGATTGAAAAAAGAAACACTACCTTCCTTGGCCTAACGTTTTTGTCGTTCCCCTGATTTACCCGATATTCCAATTCCCCAAATCAATCAACTCTTTGTGTTCTATAACATCAGTGTCTCAGAATCGTAGTGTGCATAACTTAACTGCATCCATCAATTAAAAAAAAAGTATATACTGCTACATATAACAACTTGGAAACCACCACCAGCAGCCCCCACACACATTGGACAAAGTCAAAACCTACCTTTTTTTTGTACTATAACACATCATTGCCTCCCTGATAGATAGACAAACAAATCGATCATGTCTAAAATAGTTCGTTCCATTAAGAACGTAGCCAATGGTTACTCATCAGCTCAAATTCTCGTTAGAAAAGCCACTGCCAATGATGCCAGTGGACCCACCATATATGATATGGAAGAAATTGCATCATATACTTATCAATCCCAAACCGAATTCTTGGAAGTCATGGATATGTTAGACCGTCGTCTTAATGATAAAGGTAAATACTGGAGACATGTTGCCAAGTCACTTACCGTGTTGGACTACTTGGTTAGATATGGTTCTGACAAATGTGTTCTTTGGGCTAAAGATAATCTTTATATTGTCAAGACTTTACGTGAATTTATCCATTTAGACGAGCAAGGTGTAGATCAAGGTGCAATTATCAGAGTCAAGGCCAAGGAATTGGTTTCTCTATTACGTGATGACGAGAGATTAAGACAAGAACGTGCTCTTGCTGCTAATAAAGGTAGAAATGGAAATGAGGACTTCGATGAAGATAGAAGAGAAAGAAGAAGACCAAGAAGAGATACTAATCGTTCCAGAAGAGGTGATGAACCATACGATGCTGATTTGCAAAGAGCCCTTGAGTTATCTAAAATAACTGCTGAAGAGGAACAAAATCGTCCAAACCCAGATGAAAGTGATGCTGACTTACAGGCAGCTCTTAAATTATCCTTGGAGGAAGAAGAAATGAGAAAACAAAAGCAAGGTAATAATTTATTGGATTTAACTGATGATACTCCATATCAACCTCAATATTACGTGGCTACTGGATATTACCAACCACAACAATTCTATGGTCAACCACAACAGCAACAACAATATGATATGTTTGGTAATCCAATCCAAAATGCAATGGATACTGGATTATACCAACAACAGCAACAACAACAACAATTCCTTCAACAGCAGCAACAACAATTCCAACCTAACCAATTTACTGGTTTCAACTATGGTCAACCCCAACAACAAGAACAAATTCAACCTTTAAAGACTGGTTCTAACAACCCATTCGCTTTGTCTGGTTCTCGCCCAGAACCTGCATCCCCAGTTAGAAATCAAACTTTAGATGCATTGGCCCAACAACAACAGCAACAACAACAACAACAACCTCAATTCTTTACTCAACCAGCCCAATCTGCACCACAATCTGCAGCTACCTCATCCAAATACAATGAAACTCATTCTGAATTGAATAACTTGTTGGCTCAAGGTACTGGTATTGATACCTTTGGTAATACTGGTGCCAACAGAATTCCACATCAACATACCAAGACTCAAACATTTATAAACTCAAGTGGTACTGGATACAAGCCACAAAATGATGAACAAAGATTGAGTTCTAATGCTACTGGTAATCCATTCCTTAATACTGGAATTGGGTATCAACAACAACAACAGCAACCACCACAGGGCCAACAAGCAATCAATGCTGCTTATACTGGATATGGATTTGGAAATGCCCAACCACAACAGCGCAGAGCCAATGATGGTCCTAGTTTGATAGATATTTGAGTCCGCTCGTATTTTATATAGTTCCCTGTTTGGTGAGAGTTTTTTTTTATAGGAGATTTTGTATATTAAGAAAATTATTGAAGTAAAGTACTTGGTTACACCTTTATAATTTAAAATCGTCAAGGTTCTGCAATTGCATTTTGAAGATTGACTTAACGCACCAGTCCCATTCAAGGGCAATCCCATTCTTGATTTGCTTTTTGAATGCCGCAATTAATTTTGTGTCTTTAGTCTTGTTAGCTAGGAGAATCACTTGATCAGTGGATTCAATGTGTGTGTCAATGACGGTTTTAGCTAATTTTGTAGCCAGTTTGATCTCATGGAAATCCTTCATTCCGTGCTCGTGTAAAATTCTAGCAATCACATCAACACCACCATTCAAATTAGATGACATATTAAAACTCAAATCTTGGAATAACTTGCCCTTGTTTGGTGAAGTTAACAAATTGTTCAATCCATTCTTCCCCAATTCTTGATCGAGTTTTGTTACTTTATCTAACCTATAATCTTCAATATTGAACTCAGTCAACACCGTTTGCTTGTCAACATTCTTAAGCACATCAATGAGGTACTTTGGGTGAACTATATGATCGACTTTAGCAAGACTGCGCAAGAACTTCTCTGTACGCAATATCTTTGGTGCTATCAATGTGTTTGGTTGGGTTGACAAGTCCAGTATTATTTCTACACCCACATTCTGCAAATTTGCAATGTCATCCGCTGAAAGATCAATGATTGATTCACAACCAGTCATGACGGCAATGATTTCACATTTCTTGTTGGGTTTGTGTTTCTTGACAGGTGGTGAACTGAGTAGTTTATTTGGCGATGAGCTTAAATGTTCTAATTCTGTCATGTACTCTTTCATCTTCCGTGAACTCTTGGTCATCTGTTGATACTGATTCAAATCTGACATATCTTCGTGAAGTTTTGCTGCTGCTCTTTTAGCAGCTGATCTACGTGATCCAACTGGTGTATGGTGTGGTTCGGCAATTACTTGTGGACTAGAACTTTTTGCGCTTGTTTGGGTTGTACTTGGGGAAGCCGGTTCAGAGTTATCCATAAGCTCTTCCTTTGAATCGGTGGAAGCATTGGCATCAGGAACTTGCTCGGTTTCTTTGGTCTTTCTTTTTGTGCTTTGATCTTCACTCATACTGTCATCTACGTTTCCTTCGTTGTCTTTAGATTCTTCGTCGTCGTCATCATCATCTGCATACCACAGCTTTAAAACTTCCAGGTTAAGCTTGGTATTTCCGACTGAAGCCTCCATAAGACTATCTTTGGGGAAATGATTATACTTTTCCTGGTTCAGATCTTGTAATTCCCACTGTGCAAAACATTCCTCGACCCACAAGTGATTCACAATCTTAACAATAGGTTTCCCAGTCTCATCGACCCATTTTTCCTTGGCAGTCAAGTATTTCTTTCCCTCTGGTTTCGAACAGACAAGGTAATCATTCTCTCTCGTAAGTGTCTTGGTAAACGTTCCTCCCATGATACTAATTAATCGTGCGAGATAAGCTCGTGAATCTCCGGAATAGTTTGAGATTGAGATTTTCAAGTTTGTGAATTGGGGTATTGGGTTCATAGGTAGAGGATAGTGGAGTAACTGTGAGCTAGTTGGAAGTATCCACTTGTTGGTGATTATCAAGTTGTACAAATACGCAAGGGTACCTACTACAATATTTGGATTCTTGCAACTTTGAATGTAATGTTCCCCATGACGGTATTTTCCCAAGTATATGTCGATATCTGGGTTGAATTTCTCACATATAATGGCTTCATGAGATTCGAGATACTTGCAAATGGCCGTGTTTTGTCTTTTGGATAGGTTATAGTCTTGACTGAGATATATCTTTTTCCCTTTCAAAAACGTAGATTTGTGTTCTAGTCCATTGGTGGCTGGGTCATTTGAAGAGACAGTTGTCGCAGTAGGGAACACTGCATCCAGTTGTAATATCTTTGGGTTTGGCAATAAATAATCATTTTCATCAACCTTTCTTCCGAGTGTTATACAATGGTCAATCCATTCAGGAACTACAATCTTAATCTTGGAATTTATGACACTATTGGCCACAATACTCTTTTCATTAGTTAAATCAACAGCAATTAAATGGGTGGTATACTTAGTCAACACATCTAAATAGCCCGCACCAAAGGCACTGGCTGTGCCATAGATGATTTCCTTATCACCTTCAGGCAAATTATCAGCGCAGCATATGAAGCAATCGTGAAAGAAGTACTTTGGATCGGGGTTGTAAGATTTAATATTTTGAATCTTCAGCTGTGCCAAGGAATCATGGACCCATTGCGAGGTAGTTATGGGGATCATTGATTGGATTGCTTGTTCATATTCGACAAAATCAACGGATTCGGTGATTATGTGGGTGATTTGTGGGTTTGGACTGAGGTAATTTACCTTGTTGTCAAAGTCGTCCTTGATGAACACGGCGGATGCATTGTTTTCATTGAGGATTTTGGAAATACCTTCTGCATCAGCTAGCTTCTCAGATTTAACGATAAGAAATGACGATTCGGAGAACATCTTGGTGTATTAGATCTACTATTGCATTCACTCTTATTACTGTTTGCTTTGTTTTTGTCGTAACATCAAAATAAAAATAACGCGGTCGCGCAACACGAAATCTAAATATAATGCAAAAACACAAAGTGGTGAATTTGAGAAGCCCTTTGGATAAAACTACTTCGACAGTAAATGCTATACGTTGAATTGAATAATAAAATGCTAAAAAATACATAAAAAAGAACATTACATGGTCATTTCTCCAGGCACCACCTCTCCTAAGTAAGAGCCAAACGATGGGTTGAAGTTTTCTCATCCAATAAAGTCTTTCCCTCTTGATGAAACTTCTTAGCCCAACTCCTACACAATAAACTTGCCTTCATGAACTTCCTGGCACTGTACTTTTTGTAAAACTCGTCATGTTCAATTGGACTTATCAAATATTGGAAGATTAAGTCAACACATGTTTTCATGTCACTTAATCTGTATCCTCCACTGTAATGAATCAAGTTCCCGTTCCACACTGGTGATTTACCTAGTATGAGTCTGGCAAGGTACATGGCTGATGCACAGCATAACGAGGGTCTCATACCGATAAATTTATAATCTATAACGGTGATCTCCAAAAGATACTTTCCTAACGTTCTTGACTGAACATCGTAATCATCAGCTTTGGATATTCTTCTCAAGAAGTTCATAGGGTTTGGATAGTTTAAATCAAAGTTTAAGATTGTGAGGATATATTTTTCCGCTTGTAAGATTTCTTCTTCGGTATATGATCCATCGGTGAAATATGCATAGTTTTTAACCAGGGGTGAGAAAACTTCTTCGTATTTTGCAGCTATGAACAATGATCCTGTAGCCAACAATTGCAATTTGTCAATTTGCACTACTTCAATAGACATGAATCTATCCATGATATTTATCGCCAAGTAAAGACTTTCAGGCAAGAGTCTAAACTTGAGATGCATTTCTACTAGCCAATCCACCAAAATCGACCTCATTTTGGGTTTTAAATGCTTTTGTTGAAATAAATACTGGGGATCAGGTAACATTCTTTGTTCCAATTCGTAAAAATAGCTGAATATATCATTGACATATTCACTGGCCATGAGCGGGTCATCCAAATCTTCTTCGTCCAAATCTTGCCATTCATAATCAATTAATCGCGTCTTTTTATTAACATTGTTAGTATTAGTAGCAACTGCTTCTGATTGAGGAGGGACTTTTAATTGTTCTACGAGGTTGGTGGAAGATTCTGTCGCTTGTCTCTTTTGTGGAAGTCTTGATGGTACTGCCAAATAACTAGTGCTAGCATTTGCGGAATCTGATGCAATAGAAATATCTTTGGAGGGTTTAGGTTGTTCGTGTAATGGTACTAATGGTTTCCTCTTTTTTACAAGTGGTTGTGATTTAGATTGTTGTTGTGTAGTTGTAGTTATAAGCGTTGTTGTGGATTGTTTGGTGGTGATATATTGATTCGAAACGTCGCCCAAGTACTGGCGAGTAGGAGCTAACTCCTGTGTTGATGATTCCAGAGATGGTTTAGATGCACCGTCTGGTTGAGACGAGGCGAAAACTGATTGATGTTGTGCTTCATTTTCTTGCTGCTGCTGCTGCTGTTGTTGTTGTTGTTGTTGCTGTAGAAGTAGTTTAGATCTTGTTAGTCTGAATTCATTCTCGTTATTGACCGTGGTTTGTACCATTATAGTGTGCGAATTGTAGTTGAACGGATGGTAGTGGTACGGATATATTCAAGGGGGGGAAAGAGAGGGAGGATGAATTGGCACAAGCAAGTGGATGTTTTTCTAAAATATGCAAAGGAAGGAAATGTGTTATTGCTGTGTCTGTTGTAACTTGTGGCGACAGTGTCTGAACATAAAACAAAGGACAAGGAGGGTATAAAGAAACAAAACAAAAAGAAGGAAAAGAAGCGGGTAATGAAAATTTGAAAGGTAGTTTAGTTCAGATGAATTTGAAGTTTGTGATATATTAAGCAGAAACGTACCGCACCACACAGAAGGGTTAAGATCTGAGACAAAAGACTTAACTAGGCAAATCGTAGTAAAACAAAAACAAAATAATAAAATAAAATAAAATAAATTCCAAAGGGTGAAAGTACGAACAAAGTCGAACAACCAAAACACAACAACAACATTGTGTTTGGTCCTGCATATTTTTTGTTCCCTTTTTAATTTGTCCATTTTAAGCCCGTGTAAAATGGTCAATATGTAAATGGACCATGCCCATATCGTAGATTTCAATTGCGGTTTTTTTACATGTTAGTTATTGTCTTTGATCTATAAATAGCAAATATTTTATTTTTGACGTATCTGGCAATTTCCTAATGCAAACATTGTGAAATTTACACGCCCTACATTCAACGCTGATCTCCCGGGAGATGCCCGTTCGCTCCCCTTTACCCTATAGTTTATAACGATCTAAAGACGAGTAAACCGTGATGGGTTCTCTCCCTTCACTTCCCCCCCCCCCCCGGTTATGATCATCAACAAATTAGTTTTTGTGTTTTCTTTGCTAGTGTTTGCATACCTAATTAGGTCACTTGGAAACTTCGACAATGTGCAACCATAAATAATATCGAGTAACATCGACTAGATACAAATAATATTAAGACGTGTGCTTAATTGCACTTGTTACCTGCCGTTTGCGATGTGTTTGTGACAGCTGGCACCCAGCTTTTTGCTGGTTCTCTATGGCGTATCGAAGCACAGACACAATTAACAAAGAAAATAGAATAAGCTTCTGGGTATGATTTATTTTTGTGGTGTCTTCGCTAAGTTTTCTGTTTTACGCGCGTAGTCCGCAATATTTTTTTTTTTTTTAATTTTGGTGGCCCTCCACGGAAATATGTTACAATTGAGTACTTTCCTAATTAGGCCAATTCGTAAATAGAAACTATCATGCTATTTAGAACTTGAAATCCTACTTCACCACGGGACCTAGGAAAATAATTCAGCTGCTACTCTTTGTATCTGAAACCATATAAATTTCATCTGATTCTTTGGTAACCTTTGTCTGAACTTTAGTCAAACTTCTTTGTTACACTGATGTTTTTGTTTACCATTCTGATCTATTTCACTCGGGTTGGCAGTTGACTTAGCCTGTAAAAAACCGTTAGACCACGTTAACACACCATGCATGGAACTCGGTTCTCCGTTTAACCCCCGTACCTACACTAAACTCTTAACCTAGATCGGTAACTTGCAATTGGAGGGTGGCTTCACTTGATTTGACAGGATAGTGATACTGTTGCGGAAATAAGAAAATATGCGCGGCGTTCGTCTCATTTGCCTGGCTCTTTCGTAATTTATCAAATGTTCACTGCAACACCACTAAAACCAGGTTGGATTCGTGTAAGCGTATTTTCAATGGCTAAATTCCTGGTTGGGAAATGCTTATCCTTCGCATGCTGACCAATTAGATTGCTATTGACCAATGTGGTAAGAATAACAATCAGATCTGGCATCTCGAATCTTGTTCGTTGAATTTGCAACCAATGGCTTGTTTCGTAATGCACGTGAAACGTGTGCATGCTCAATTGAAATTGTGCCAATTGCATTGTTCCTATTAGAGATATGATCTTCATTACTCCTGAACCTTGCATGGATTTACTCTCCCCCAGACTCTACATGTAATCTCGATTAATTTTACAATATATCCCGATATCTCGCAAATTCATTAAAAAGCTATACAAAAATATTTACTGAGGTAGCCAACCACCACCTAATTTATTCAACGTAGTATCACAAGACATGACTTCTTTAGTGCATCTCTTGCAAATTCCATCCTTGATATTAGACTTATCCTTAGCATTGAAACAAAGGCGGCAATCAACGTAAATATGAGGATCCTTTTCGTCTACTGGATCTGCTAATTTTTGGTTAGTTAATGCATTTATGAGCTCTTTAAGTTGGGCATGGGTTATGGGTGGCTCTTCAGGAGTAGATTTGGGAGCTTCGGCATCAGGTTGCGTGGATTGTACTGGGGCATGTGTAGATACAGGCGCAGGTGAAGGCGAAGATGAAGGTGCAGGTGCAGGCACGGGGACGTTTGTAGTTGGAGGAGGTGGAGCTGCTGCTGCTGTAGAAGGAGTGGTAGCAGCAGGAGCAACAAATGGTTCAGGAATAGGAGCATATGGAACATAGGTAGTACTAGGAGGGTTAGTTGGTGGAGGATTTGGAACTTGTGTGGAAGTAAACGCTGGTCTTGGCTGTGTTGAGAAATATTGCACTGGTGGTTCAGGATCTGTGGGTGTTGCGTCTAATCCATGTTTCACTTTGCGTACAAGTTCTTCACAAATATCGTGTATAATCTTCTCATCAACTGTGGGTTTTGGTTCAGTGTTATCTTTGTTTATAAGTTTCTCGATGGAACCATTCAAGTTTTCTAAAAGAGACTTCACTTCGTCTAGTGGTACACCAACAGACTCTTTGGTTCGGGATGATGGACGTTCCTGTTGTGGCTGGGATGGTATATTCACTTTCTCGACAACTTCTTCGGTTCTTTCTTGGTCAACTTCATCAAGCTTCTTTTTAGCTTTGAGGTAAAGTTGCTTATATTTCTTGGTTTTTTCTTGTAAGCTAGTAACCCAGTTCTGCAACTCAGCAATGGTTTGATTATTCTTTCTTTCAATATCCCTTAACCTTGCATTTTCCTTTTCTAATCCAGCACTCTTGACAACCAACTGTGTAGAAAGTTTATGTGCGTCATTGTATAAATCACGATAGTTTACATCTTGATCTGGTTTCCTGCTAGATAACCCATCAATTGCAGCCTTGATTTTCTTTGCTCCTATATCCCCAACTTCAGCATGAGTGCCAGCAAATTCAAAGTTTTCTGTGGGTTCGTTGAGATCTTCATAAAACAAGTTTCTCCTGTTGGGAGTCTTCTTGTGCTTGATTGGACTGCTTGGATTGGACCTCATTCTATACATGTGGTCTTGATAATCATTACTTACTCGTTTAGGAGGGGATCCATAGTTCCTCATGTTGGATTTTTTAGGTGAATTGTTTCTGGTGTTGGAGTCAAGGATCCCTGACAGGTTCAAGCCAAGATCCTTATCGAAATCAATATCTTCATCGGACAATGAAGCTAGGGTGAGGTCGGGAAAGGTTGATTTTCGGTTGTTGAGATTGGGTATGCCAAACCGGCGATTTATCTCTTCTGTTGATTCGTCAAGATTCGCCATTGGAGTTGTTGTTGTTATTGTTGTTGTTGTTCTTCAAGAGAAGTATGTCAGATCTTTTGTTTAGGTTTTTGTTTGGCGCTTAAATTTGGTGTGTTGTCGCGAAAATAGTTTTTTTTTTTTGTTTGGAGGCACGCGTAACTTAGCGCTTTTTCCTTTTACTGCGACAATTCAAGGCAGGCAATCAGTAGACCATCGTTAAGTAATTGATTGAATCAATCAAAGGCATGCTCACCATGTTGTTCCTGATCTATTTGCTTGAACTTCTAAGTCATTTTGGTGCTATTTGGTCCCTAGAGTGACAGTTACAGGATGTGAAACCAAAGTCTGTTGGTGAGTATAAACGAAGATCTAAAGGAGAATAGGTTTATTCTACATATCGAATATTAGTGAATATTCGTACAATCCATATACAGTAAGAACGTACGGACTTTGAAATGCCTTTCCATCTCAAGACCATTTGTGCCACACAACTTGCGGTAAAAAACACCTCATCGAATCTGCGGCTTTGTGGCATTTTAACAATCTTAGATAAAGCGAAGAGAGCGAGGGAAAAAAAAAAAAAAAGAAATCAACTTTTTTTGACAGACTTGGTATCTTTTTACTCGTTTATCTTACAACATGTCCAGCACTCACAACGAAATCGTCGAATTGGCCGCTGAATTAAAGGCTAACTTAAAGCAATTCCCAAACTTCCCTCAAGAAGGTATTCTTTTTGAAGATTTCCTTCCAATTTTCACAAAGCCTGATCTTTTCAAGAAGTTGGTTCGTGCTTTCCAATTACACGTGGGTGAAGACGCCAAAGTCGACTATGTTATCGGTTTAGAAAGTCGTGGGTTCTTATTCGGTCCTGCCTTGGCTCTTGCTCTTAATGCCGGTTTTGTTCCTGTTAGAAAGCCAGGTAAGTTGCCAGGTCCAACTTACAACGTTGAATTCAAGAAGGAATACGGTTCCGATGCTTTTGAAATCCAAAAGGATGTTATCCCAGCCGGTTCCAGAGTCTTGATTGTTGACGATATCTTGGCTACTGGTGGTAGTGCCTTTGGTGCTGGTGAATTAGCCAAATTGACCGGTGCCAAGATTGTCGAATACTTGTTCGTTATGGAATTAGATTTCTTGAAGGGTAGAGATAGATTGGATGCCCCTGTCTTTACTTTATTCGGAGGTCAAACTGAAAAGTTGCAATAGATGTACAAACTAGATTTATTTCTTCTTTTATGTGTGTGTATTAGAAATTAATAGAATACGAAACTATATATATAAATAATTATCAACCACTTTTGAATATCAAGAATGCCAAGTCACCGATGTAAAAATAGATGAAATATCCTTGTTCATGAGTGACATAACTTCCAAAGCTCCTTCCTACAATTACATGCCACGTAGGGCCATAGATCTGGTCCAACTCCTTCTTCAAGAATGTCGCAATGTCTTTTTCAATCTTGCAAGTGACTATAGATTGTTGGGCCAATTCAAATATCTTGGTTTGGATCTCTTCAGACAAATCTGATGCTTTTAACGTTGCTGTAGCTATGCCTCGGTTCCGTTCGTTGTCAAACGAACAAGAGCAAGACGATTTTGTTAGTACGACAGTTCATTGGAGTGAGTAGATGGGTTTACATCATCTATGACTTCCTACATACGAGTATGTTCAGGTTCTTGCATGGTCATATGCCTATATTGTTGTAGGTTATTTATATCGTTGTCGTCCCCCGATGTGATCTGACATTATTCAATTCGCAAATGTGTTTACTTTTTTCCTCTACAGATAAATTTGCTGGAATGGTAGCGCTTGCTCTATGCGGGGACAACATTGTTGCTAGACTGCAAATTGTGTATTAGCTATTTAGATTCTACAATTTGACGTATTTGACCTTGTTGGCCTGGACGTCATCTCTAAACTTGTCTACTCCCAAAGCACTGGTGTGGCCCCATGGCTTTAATTCATTTTCTCTGTCGATGGCGGCACTAAAACAATCCAACCAGCCATCACGAGAAAACTGTTTGTTGACGGCATTCAAGGTGTCTTCATGGATCAAATGGGTGTTCAAGCCAACATTATCCAAAATGGTAGAAATTTGCAAGATTAAACCCAAAGTGGTAATATACCCGGATTCGCCTAAATCTTGATGTCTAATAATTGCTTCACACACGGCATCAGCATAGTCCTTATTGCCGTTGGCGGACAACACTAATTCTCTGGAGATTATACCACCATATGATTCAAATGACAATTTTGTGGCATGCATATTTTCATCGGTGGTTCCAATATCGTGCAAAAGACTAGTTACGTAAATGACCTCTGGATCTAAATCCCATTCAGGAAATTGATCCTTGATAATTGCAAGGGAATAAAAGTACACCCTGAGAGAATGGTTGAACACCTTGGGTGGAAGCTTTTCCTTGGCATAATTATACACAAATTCAGCAAATTTAGTTTGTGGGAGATCAACGTTGGTTTGAGGAGTTGGTGGTTTAGGATTAGGGATGGCTTGGGCGACATCACGAGAAATCTTGACAAATCCGTAAGAAGACATGGTGAATAGTTGTTAGCGTATGCGATTGATTGATAAATTGATTGAAAATCTGATTGATTACATGAGAGGGAACTGTCACTATATATATAGTAACTGGACAGGGGAAAATCTATGGGGTATGGCTCATTGTTAAATCTCGGAGAAAACTCACGGAAGCAAATTTCCGCGCTCTCCTCTTTTAACAAAAATATTTTACGCCCATTTCTAGAACAGCCGCCACACACCAAGGGGTTTGTAAGCTTTGTTGGTTAGGTCCGATGGGTCTATGTACCCGTACTAATCAGAATATTTGTTTGACTTTATTACTAAGAATTATAATATACTTCTTTTGCAGCTGAAAGATATGCCCCTCTGGTTTCTAGACCTTCCCCCCACCCTCTCCCCAAGGGACTTACTCATCTACACTATTCGCTTATTCTTTCCTTCGATTGTCTCTTCATCAGAACCAGCTGTCGGCTAAACAATAAGGTATTGAGTATATCATTCTAATACATACGATTGTGAAACGTTTGACAGTTTTGTACTTTATCCCGAAATGTTAGCAAATTTTGCTAAAAATAAAACACAGACATACCTTTGAATCAGATGGTGGTCATCGGGCGTATTCATGCCAAAGTCAAAGTATACATAATGAACTAAGCCAAATAACGTGGAAGCTCTACACAACATCGAAGCAAATGCTGTCTCTGCAGAGATCTCATATGTCAAAATACGCTACCAATCACAGCACATGAACATGCAGGAGAACTAAGTTTGACAAATGTGCCCCTGCACGACCTGGCGCTGTCTGTCGTAGGTGCCTGTCTCCATATTCAACCAATTTGCACTCATACACTTTACAACCATACAAATTCCAATTCACTTTACCTACTAAACTTGTAACATTATGACCTTGGAAGTGAATGCGTCTAATATATTGACGCATTACTATAAGATCGCCCATTTGGGATCGATTAACTACACTATATTCACTTCAGTTACTGACAACCATCAACAATTACTTGAATTGGAGTTACAAATTAGACACGAAAACCCGAAAATCTTAATAACGTATTATAATAAGTGTTTGCATTATTTCACATTCGGCCATAACAAAACCACCGGTGATATCGACCCGGTGGAGTTGGTACGACAATACCCTAATATCCAATTGAAATATTCAAATAGCATAACCATGGATCAATTGCAGAACCCTCATAAACCTCCTGCGACTAATACTGGCAGTTCGGAAGAGTACATCCCATTTGAAAACTTGAGTTTCTTGAAAGCAGCCAAGAAAATGGTGCTTTATACCTTGTCCTTGAATGGAATTGTGAAACTATTTGGAAACTATTGTGTCACTAGCCAAGACGAAAAGACCTACACTATACTATACATTGACCCTATATTGTTCCCCAATGGAGACTTGATGATTTCATGTGTCCAACGGGCACAAACCAAGCTCTTTAATTACCCTTCCACGGATGTGTTAGACGAGATACTGGAATATGTGATTTATATTGTCCCTAGTGGTATTCGATGCCATTTATACGATCCGTCGGAGTTCAAGAATAATATTGTGGAAGCTGGTGACGTTGAAAATCTGAAGCTTTTGCAGTTGCTCACACTAAGTACTGGAGTGGACTTTACCAAGGATGAGGAGACTATAACATGGGTTAAATTGATACCTAACTTGAAGCACTTGAATAACCAAACATCGCCAATTTCAAAGTTTATTCATTCCGTAGAGAATAAAAAGTTCATACTTTGGCCCTGGAAATTATGTTTGTTGCAATTGGGTAAATTTCAGGAATTACCAGAAGCACCTGAACCCACAACATCATCATTTAAGAATCCCATAAATTTAATCTCGGACTATCTTGATTTTAACATCTCGAATAACTTGAAAGAACTTCAACTTCAAGAAGAGAAGCTTCAGAAGGAGCAGCAAAAACAACCATTGACAAATGCTGCGTATCCTTCCAGCGTACCTTCTTCAAATGGAGATGTTGGTTCAGCGGTAAATATAGAAGCAGTTAAAGATATTGGATCGATAGATATGAGTATGACTACCCCTATGGGTGAAGATTTATTTAATCTTCCACCATCAGATGCATTTTTCACAAAGACCGAAAATGGGGACACAGTTAAGGAGGAAGAGAAGTCTCAGGAAGAAGAGAAGCCAACAGATGATATGGAACTTGATGATTTGTTTGGTGAGGACGTCTCAAGTGATGATGATAATAATAATAATATCCAGAGTGAAACAATTGAACCAGAAACTAACAATAAACATTCCTCAGAGGAAGATAAATTGGATGAATTGCTTGATGTCGAGGTTAATGACATGATTGACAAACAAGAACAAGAGCGAAAACCAGAAGAACTTGAACCAGCTTATTTGGATATACCGAAGGATCAAATGATTACCAAGTTAACCAGTCCAGATTATAATGACCCCGGTGCCCCATTACCATTAATACCGACTCCCTTTATGCAATCCACTGCACCATTGTCTTCCACAAATCCTCCATCAACTGGTCCAAATATCGAATCAGGATATTATCCTGAAGAAGTTCCTGGAAATACCAACACCAGCACGGTGACTCAATCGGCACCATCACTGCAAATGCCACCACAAAAGTCGATCTTCTCACCCATTTTATTCAATCCTATAATTAAAAGTAATATAGACACGAAGTATGGAAAAGGTGGGAAATTTTATGTTGACCGAGAATCTTCAATTGATCCTGATTTTGAAAAACATAAACGGTCAATAAGAGCAACTAGTGTTAGTGGATTTCATTTCAATTCCGGTAAAGAAGAGTTGAAAAAGAGGCGACCTTCTTTAGATAAAGTTCAAGATTCGGTTTCTTCAAGTGAGGAGAGTGATGAGGACGAAGATATGTCTGACGATATGGCCATATCTCCACCGCTTAAATTAAACACTGAAGATGAAGGTTCACAATATTTCCCACCCGTAACTAATACAATGAGTGGCAATGGAACGAACATAAGAGCTAATTCAGTACTGGAACTCCATAGCACGAATGTAGTACTAGACAAGCCGGGTTTTAATCCCTCGGGGCTAAATACAGGCGGGTTTGGTTCTCCATTTGCTAGTCTGATTGCTAAGTTCTCTACATTCAAAGCAGAATCCCCGTTGTCCAATCATGAATTACAACCAACTATGTCACCTATGGATTTCGAAACTGCGCAACTTCAACAGACGCCAAGACTCCTACCACAAACTAACCCAATTGAAAATGCTTCAAAAGAAGCCATAACAGAATCAGCATCACCTAGTAAGATCTTGGGAGAATCTTCAAATTATTTACCGCTTATTTTACGTAGTATTAATGTTTCCACGATTCCCAACTTGTATCTTATGAATAATTTGACTACTAATAAGTTTTTGCCAAACTTTTCCATTAATGACGACGATGATATGGAGAATGATCTTGAGATAACAAAGAGCAACGAAATGATAATTAAGCTAGAGAACCTTCAAGAATTCCTTAGTTTCTTGTCTCCTAATCTCGTGTAT
Organism: Spathaspora passalidarum NRRL Y-27907; assembly: GCF_000223485.1. Lineage (NCBI taxonomy): Eukaryota > Fungi > Ascomycota > Pichiomycetes > Serinales > Debaryomycetaceae > Spathaspora > Spathaspora passalidarum. The sequence goes on along the minus strand of NW_006767427.1, from coordinate 1,796,253 downwards.
GATCTTGGATTCAGCGGGTTTCAAAGTAAATTGGATTATTATTTAACTCGTGAGCGAAAACATCAAAAACCAGCGGATTTCATCAAGTATCAATTACCACCAGATCATTTTACTGGCAGGTTCACCCTGATTTTCCCATATTCTTATAAGGTCAACTTGATTGAGTTTCTTCGTGATTATCGAGAATTAGAAAGTGAGATTCCCTTAGATAACCAATTGAGTTTCTTGGATGATATAACTAATGACGATGACTTTGCTGATCCTCGATCACAGTATAAGAGATTGAAGCTGTTGGAATGGGACTCGTTGACTTTGAACGATATTAACAAAACTACCTTTGACAGCTTTAAGGAATTGAGTTATCAGATGCAGGACAATGTTAATGTCAGTGAGGAATCATATTTTAAACTTCCAGTAGTAAAGACTAGGATCATGAAGAATGACAATATTGTCAATTTAAACAGTGTGGGGTTGGAATATTGGAAATACTTAAATTTCAGTCCGGTACAAGAACCAAAGAACTTTCAAATATTGTTGTTTAGTGAAACTTTTGGAACTCGTGATCCTACTTGCGCAAATGAATTTTTAGACTTGCTTTCAAATAACTATACCGAATGTAACTTTGGGAATATATCTCGAGTTAACTTATCCACCGTGGAAACAAGATCTGATCTCGAATCAATATCAAATGGAGTTTTGTTGGTCAACAAAGATCCTAGCATGGGTTATAACGACTTTTACATACAAGCCAATAAGAAGTTGATATCATTAGTGGAACTAATAAAATTGGATCTAATTAATAAAACCAATAATTTTGAATTTGATAGACCTTTGTTGCTTTTATTTGTTAATTTTAACGACAGTTTGAATTCAATGTTGCAAATATGTAAAATATTCCGGAACTTTAAAGTGGCATTGGCACATCATCAATTACCGTTAGTACAGATATTCACCAAGATCATCCCCGGAAACTTAATTGTCAAAAGAATGCATGAGCAAACATATTTGAAGGTATTTAGTAATACCAAATTGACCAAGATCTCCATGAATCTTTATAATCAATGTCCAAATAATTTAGTGCATTCCGACACAAGTCCAAATACAATTTATACGTCAATTGTTAAGGAGCCACCTACCAAGATTCAATTCAAGTTTATGAGTTCAGGATTTAAAGATAATAATTTCAACGATGATATATTCTTGCATGTTGCCTACGAGAGATCTATTGATAAGAATTGGTTTTCGGCTGCATGGTCGGATCCTCATGGGACTGTCACCCATACTAAATCGTGGTATTGCAGTTCACTGTCACAGAATGGGAATTCACATTATCGCGGACAAGCATCGGATATAATCAGTATTACGGATGATATTTGGAATGTCTCTACTGATTTTTTCAAGCATTTGAATGATGTAATGAATAATAAGGTTACAACGCTGGGCGGAAAGAAATTCCTTGTTTTAACAAGAATTAATAGTGTTATCCCTGATGATGAATTAGTGCAATGGAAGAGATTGAGTGTCAAGAATAAAGAAATTTCCTTGATTGTGTTGTCGGTCAGTCAATCACCCAAGTTATTGTTTTCCTCGGATGTGTTTGGGGCCAAAGATGTTAATGGGAATGAACCAATGCCATTCGCGCTTAATTCGCATATATCCCAAGATCAAACCCCCGGATCGTCACTGGAGAAAGAGTCTATATTCAGACAATTCTCGGCGTCGGCTAATTCATCACCGACTACCTCCAGTGGAGCACTTGTTACTTCTCCAAGTGGATTAAGTTTTCATTCACCACAACAGTTCCTCAATGCTGCAAATTTCTTATCGCCACAAGACCACACTAGTGGTATGGCTACATCTAGTGCTATGGCTGGTGGTGTTGGGCCAGATACTGTGCTCCATGAACCTGAATCTGACATCATTGGTATTGTACCCAAGGTTCCGTTACCTTCGTTCAACTCCCCTACAAGATTAGGAATGAAGATTGGATACTTGATTAAAGACTGGAATGACTTAAAAAGCTCAGAGAATCCGCAATATATGGTATTTGAAGTTAACCTACTCAGTTGTTCGAATTATTGGGATTTGGATGTGTTAATGAAGCTCATCTTGAATCAATATAAGAAGCTAATCGTCTTGAATGATATACTTGGAATGAGGTTGATTAATGGTAAAATGATGACATCACAGAAGGATAACCCACAAGTCATAAACTACAAGCTTAACGGGATGGTCCCTTGGCATATTGCTGCTGTTGGTAAGTCTTTGGACTATTTAGTTCATGTTTATGTAGAAGAGTAATAGTATGTACTGCGAGCTACCAGATGACGGATTGTTGTTCACGTGACCTCTTTTTTTTTCTTTTTCTTTTTTCCATGATCGTTTGGAATTGAGACAGCCTCAATTTTTTTAAAGGCTTGTCCATTTTAGTTACAACCAACCAGATATACCGCAAGTAATGTCTGATCAAACATCATCAGGTGTTGTGAAACACGAGTCTTCAGAGAAGTTGGATGAAACCCTTTCCAACGATCAAGATTTGACGTTTGATGAAGAATTTAGAAGGGCTGATGCTGAGGAAGAAGAAGATCAAGCTACTTTGAAGCGTCCTCGTCCAGAGCAACCGGAAGAGGAAGAAGGGGGAAATCAAGAAGAGGAGGAGGATGACGATGAAGATGACGAGGATGACGAAGAAGATGAAGAAGTAACTGGTCGTAAAAGAAAGCGGAGAAGAGGTGCCAACCAGTTCATTGATATCGAAGCCGAAGTCGACGACGAAGAAGAAGACGAATTGGACGAAGACGACGAAGAAGCAGAATTGTTGCGTGAACAATTCATCACTGAGGATCATGCTGTAGATGAAATCTCCAAAGAACACGTCGATGACAGATTACATAGACAATATGACCGTCGTAGACAAGAAGCCGAAGACCAAGATGCAGAACAATTGGCAGAAACTTTAAAGCAGAGATATAGAAAGACCCATACTGTGTACAGAGGAGAAACTGCCACAAGTGGAACTGTTTCTCAGAAGTTGCTTATGCCTTCCATTAATGATCCTTCTATTTACGCCATTAGATGTACCTCAGGTAGAGAAAAGGACTTGGTTCGAAAGTTGTATGAAAAGAAGAGAACTTTGGATAGACTGAAGAACCCATTGGATATCTTGACTGTTTTCCAAAGAGACGCATTCAGAGGATATATTTATATTGAAGCTAAAAGACCTGATGCCATTGACAAGGCCCTTTCTGGGATGGTTAATGTTTACATTAGAGACAAGTTGTTGGTTCCTGTCAAGGAATACCCCGATTTATTGAAACAAGTTAAGTCTACTGATGTGGAATTGGTTCCTGGTATCTATGTTAGAATCACCAGAGGTAAATACAAGGGAGATCTTGCCATTGTTGATAACTTATCTGAAAATGGGTTAGATGTACGTTGTAAGTTGGTTCCTAGATTAGATTATGGAAGAAATGATGAATTTGATCAAAATGGTAAGAGAATCAGACTGAAGGTTAGGCCAATGCCAAGATTATTCAGCGAGCAAGAAGCCAAGATGTATGATAATGAAGGGTTAGTGCACAGAAGTTCCAGAAACTATTTGTACAGAAATGACGAATATATTGATGGTTTCTTGTACAAGGATTTCAAATTACAATTTGTCCAAACTAAAGATGTTCATCCAACTTTGGAAGAATTAGACCGATTCCAAACCGGTAATGAAGAAGATGGATTGGATTTAGCTGCTATTGCTGCTTCCTTAAAGAACAAGAATCAAGCTGACGGGAAACAATCAACTGCATTCCAACCAGGCGATAAAGTTGAAATTAGACGAGGTGAACAAGCCAAGACCGTGGGTATTGTTCTTGAAGCTTCTTTAAATGAAATTGTGATTACCGTGACTGATAGTGGTGATCCAAAATTCGTCAACCAAAGATTGACTGTTCCTCCTAATGATTTAAGAAAGATTTTCAACGAAGGTGACCATGTCAGAATTGTTGAAGGTAAGCATTTTGATGAGACTGGGTTGGTTATCAAGATTGACGGGGATTCCGTTGTTCTTGTCAGTGATCAAACTAGAGAGGATGTTCGTGTGTTTGCCAACTATTTAGTTAAAGCTACTGATGCTTCTACTAATGCTGATCTGGCTAATAGCATGTATGATATCAAGGATTTGGTTGAATTGAATGCATCTACTGTCGGGGTTATTGTCAAGGCTGAAAAAAATATCTTTGAAATTCTTACCTCCGATGGTCGTCTTTTGAATGTTAGACCTTCAGGTATTGCGTCCAAATTAAAATTATCTCGTCGTGAACAAGTTGCCACTGATAGAAATGGATTGACTATAAAAGTGGGTGATACAGTAAGAGAGTCGCTTGGTGATAAAAAGAGAGAGGGTGTCATTTTACATATTTACAAAAACTCCTTGTTCATTAAGCTGAATGAAATAATAGAAAATTTGGGTATATTCGTTACCAACAGAATGAATGTCAACACAATCACTACTAAGGATTCAATCATGTCCAAGAACTTGGGTCCTGATTTAAGTAGTATGAATCCAAATTTGAAGTTACCAAACCCAGCTGCTTCCGTCACAGGATTCAAAACCCATGTTGGTGGTAGAGATAAATTGTTGTACAAGGATGTTGCAGTTACTAGTGGTAGTTACAAGGGTTTGAAGGGTAAGGTCACTGAAACTGACGATATTTACGCCAGAATTGAGTTGCACACCAAGAGTAAAAAGATTAAGGTTCCAAAGAATAATTTGAATGTTTTGATCCGTGGTGAAGCAGTTCCATACTTGAGATTCATTGGTGCTTCTCCAGCACAACAACAGCAACAACAGCCGGGTGGATACAACAAGCCAAAAGCTCCTGCCTTCAGTTCTGGTTCTGCTTGGAATGGAGGCGGTGCTGCTACTGGTGCTGGATCCACTTGGGGTGGAGGTGCTTCTTCATGGCAAGGAGGTAAGACTCCTTCTTATGGAAGTGCTTCAACTTGGGGTGGTGCTCCTGGTGGTGGTAGTGGTGGTGGTGCCAGTGCTTGGTCTGGTGGAAAAACTCCGGGAAGTAATTCTGCATGGGGTGCATCTACTGGAGCTGGTGACAATTCTACCTGGGGTGGTTCTGGAGGTAGCAACTCAACTTGGGGTGGTGCTAGAAAGGGCAACAACTCTACATGGGGTGCAGGTGCTGATAAAGGAAACGGATCTAAATGGGGTGGTAATGGAGGCAACTCTACTTGGGGATCTGGGGGAGGCAATTCCACCTGGGGTGGTAATTAATGATCGTTTTGTTTTGTATGTACTATTAATAATTATAAAATAACAATATTGTATAGTAATAATAAATTAAAATTACACTTGTCTATTATTTACTATTTTCACAGCCAGGACAATTATGCAATACTTCATGGACGAAAACATCACAATTTATACAGAAATCCTTGGAGCATTTCATACATCTATATCTTGAACTAGTCATTGATTCAAGTTTCCCTTTGGATTTACTTGTCGTTCGTACACCTTTGGGGAATTGTAATTGACATCCAAAACAAAATTGTGATTCATACGTAGAACTGATTGGTACTTCCTTGTATGGACGTAATGGAACCAAATGGTGGTATGATCTTGCCAAATGGGTAGATAAAATTAACATTAATCCACATACTGGGCAGATTGTTGGTAAATTACATACCTTACTCTTACATTGAGGACATTGATAACCTACGGCTACTCCTGTAGTTGTAGCTCCCATATTATGGTTGATCTGTACCACATCGGACGAATCATCTGAACCAGCAGTTGGAAACGATGCATTGAGCTGGGGGAATTCTATGGTGAAATCGGTGTTTCCTATACTGGAATTACCAGTAGGTTGGATCTTGGTAGGGAATCCCATTTTTATTACTGGTACACCATGGTTGCTTTCTTCAAATTCTTTTTCTTGTTCTGTCAACGGCAATGGAGTAACACAATCCATGAGTAGCTCCTTGAAGTGAGATTCGTTCATTATAACTCCGTAGTTCTTGGAGCTTGTGTTTTTCTCTTCCCTATTTGTTCTATTAACCAATTCTTGACAAATGGCCACCTGTGCTGATAATCCAATAACCTTTACTTTAATGTCATCTTTGACTAGGTTTCCTATTGTCTTGTGGATATCACCTGGATCACTTGTGAACAATGCACCAAATATGACTAATATTTCTTTAGAGTTCTTTGTGTTGTTTGCGTTGGATCCAAAGTTATACTTTAGTAAAGATCTTGCCATTTCTAATGAGTTTTGCAATGATGGATCACCTTTAGGTTCGAACTTGTTATGTTGTCTTGCCTTTAACTGCCTGATTTTGTCAAGATGATATTGTGGCAGTCCACTGACTTCACTTACCAAATTCGCAACCCCATTTCTCATTAATATTATACCCAATTGAGATATCGGATTCTGATCAAAAAACTCCACAATGAATTCTTGTAAATATGTTAAAGTCATTGATAATCTCGTGGGTCTTAAATCCTTCTCTGCCATAGCTAAGGATCCGTCTATTATAACAATCATTGTTCGTATAATCCCTCTTTGGAACGGAGTGCTTGGATTCTTCATGATTTTCTTCTTTCGATTCTCAATTATGGACTGGACCATAGCTTCAAAGGACCCACTTCCCTTCTCGTCGTCTTTCACTATATCCCATGACCTTTGGTACTCGTCTTCCCAGGCATACCCATTAGCTCGTTTCAAATCACTAATTTGACCTCTGGGTTGTTTCCGACCTGAACTTCTTGTTCTGGTAGAGACACCATCAACATCTTCAGATTCAGGTACTGCTGATGAAGGTCTTGATGCAGGCGACTGGGTGTCTAATGCACCAGACATGTATTCTTCATCTGAGTCGTCCATTGGAGTTTACTGATGGTTGTCTGGGATTTCTACAAGGTGAATTTTGATTTTTTTTTTTTAGTTGTTTAGTTTTTTTTTTTGTCTGTCTGATTTTTCTATGTCTATAAAATGCTACAGTTACCAAGTGCTACTCTTCTAAATGTCTTTTCTTTGCATTGTATTTTCTGATTGGTTTGTCATAGTTGATTTCACCATTGTCGTGAATGTTAAAGAAAAGATCGCAGAACTCGTTAAGTTGATCTTGGGTTATTTCACCTAACTCTTGTTCCAAATACGGAAGTGCTTTTACTGATGAGATGTCGATGAGATCATGAACAGAATAACCTTTTCCAAACACCGGAGTCAACTCTTTCACGCCGTCATTGTATAACGGTATTCTTTCTTTTCCGTAATTTTCTATGAATTGATCTTCCAGAAACTTAAACTCATTGCGTGGGAACTCCTTTGTTTCAATTTCTTTATTCTTTTTAATCTTGGGTTGTGGAGCCGATTCATTCTCTTGAATGTAAAAGTTTCGTAACAACTGGATACCTTCAGTTCTCATTATCCCACCAATACTCTCATACCTCCCCTCTCCTAAATTAGGATCATCATGCACCGACAAAACAGTGCCCGTTCCACCAAACCTATCATTCCCACACCCATAATATACTTTACCTATGCCTAATTGTCGCAAGAATGACGCACACATAATACACGGCTCAACGGTAACATACACCACTAAATCTTTATAATTCACATCTTGATCTTTAAACCGTTGCATGGCTATGAATTCGGCATGTTGGGTTCCATTAAGTGATGTATTGGTATAGTTATACCCTATGCTTGTAACTTCTCCAGTTTTGGTGTTTTTCACAATACACGCTACGGGCGTTTCATTAAATAGCAAGGCTTTATATGCTACAAACATACTTAGAGCCATATCATGGAAATGCCCACTAAGATCTGACGACATTTTGTGGTGACGCTATTCTTGATGAAAGTTGGTTGTGAAAAAACTTGAAATGATATTTTAGTTTTCTTTTTTAGTCAACCTTGACCACACCAATGTCAGATCTACACAAATCGTTTCTTAAACGAATCAAAAAAAAGGAATTGGAGTTTGGATTGACTCTGTTGTCTGAAGATTCGAATGATCAGCCAGAATCCATAGATCAAAATATACCGGAGGTTAATGTATCGGCCGACGAGGGTAACATACTAGCCAGATTCAAATCATTCAAAGAGACCTACTTTACCGAGAGTGAAGTATACCAAGACAAAGAGAGGAATCTATCATTTCAAACGTACTATCGTGCACCTTCTTCAGATAATACCACGGTTATATTCTGTGCTCATGGTGCTGGCTCTTCTTCAATGACATTTGCAACACTAGCGAAGCAAATAACACAAGAGGAGTCATTTGGAATATTCACATACGATTTCAGAGGCCATGGTGCATCTTCGCCATCTACCGAGTATTCCCTTCCAAGTTTAGTCGAAGATGCCCGCTTTGTTATTACTACATTCTTGAAGCTACATCCAGGCAACACATTATATTTACTAGGTCATTCATTAGGAGGTGCGGTACTATCCAAACTTGTCAATGTATCCCAACCAGAATCAGTACATGGACTCATCCTATTGGACATCGTGGAAGAAACAGCGGTCAAGTCATTAACAGTAATGCCACAATTCATAGAAAGACTACCTAAAAGATTCCCGTCACTTGTGCACGCCATAGACTGGCATATGAAATTCTTGCTACATAACAAGGAATCTGCCGAATTAAGTGTTCCTGACTTACTACACCTTGATAAATTAACTTGGAAAGCAGACCTACTGTTGACTACGCCATATTGGGATACGTGGTTTGACGGCTTATCAGACAATTTCATAAATTTTCTGGGCCCAAAGCTCCTCCTATTATCCGCTCATGAAACTTTGGATAAAAAGTTAATGATTGGTCAAATGCAGGGCAAGTATCAATTAGTTGTATTTAATAATAATCAAAACTCGGGCCATTTCATCCATGAAGATTTACCCAACCAGACAAGCATATGTGTATCTGACTTTATAAAACGATCAACTAATCCGCAAAAGTTTCTAAAACAAGAAGGAGTTGTGCCTAAATGGGGTGGGAAAATACATCAATAGATTATATATTACTTTTTATGAATACGCAAATTATAACACTAATCGACACTCTTGTTACTAGCGTCAATCTCTGCTTGTCTCTCATTTATAAGCTCCACAAGTTCATCAATTTTCTTACTGGCAAATGGGAATCTTGGGTTGATCAAGAAAGGTCTTAAATCGAATCTATTATCATCAGGAGAATACTGTTCAGCATGATAAGCTGGAGTCATGGTAGTCATCTTGTGACGATTGATAGCATAGAAGAACCAGAATCGTTTAACCTTTTCCGCCACTTGCTCTGCAGTTAAATTATGAGGTGGTTGTGACCATTCATGATAAAGCTTGATAAACATAGCCAATGGTCCACATTTTCCAACCTTTCTCAATGTACCAAATCTTGACAATTCGTCATATGACATTCCCATATCCACTTCATCACTTTGGACATAGTCTGCGGTAATTGGTTCCAATTCAGCTGTAGGGGTAGCTGTTATGAAATCATTCAAGATCGGTAATTTGAAATTAATTTCCGCCCAGGCGATAAATCTCTTCAAGTCAGTCTTGGAAATACCACCAATTGGGTTGATATCGGCTGATGAACAGTCATATTTAGTCAAATATCCTCGAAGACATTCATCAACATTAGCACTACCTAAAACTAATAAACCAGGAGTGGTTTTCCCTCTGGTCCATGGTAACAATTGTGCAAACAAATAACTCAACACCATTCTTAACCTTGCTTGAATGTTCTGTAATGCCAAGTTTTCTGTTGAACTACCCCCAAAAATCTTGAAAATTGGACGTTTACCGGTTGCAACTTCAAATAATGAAACAACAGCTGAGACCAAGTTGTCCATATTTAAATCAACGTGAAATGAACCAATAGCTTGAGATAAAGCCTTTGCTCTTGCCCTTGTTTCAGCTGAAGAGTTTTCAGTGCCCATGAACGAAGTATAGAATAATCTTTGAGCAATTTCTTGAGGAGTTTTAGGAATGAAGGTCTCGTCTTTGACTAACATTTGCAAATCGGCCAACACTTGCTTATCATCAATTGACTCCACGACTAATCGACACATCAGATGAACAATAACGGCAGTGGCACAGGAATCAATACCTCCACTTAATGGTAAAAAGAACCCACCAGTTTTAGATCTTCTCAAATAATCCCATAACCAACATGCTGGACCTAATGCTATTTCCTCTTCTGGTAAGTGATACTTGACTTGTTGTGGTAAGGAAGGGTATACGGTTGGATCAAAGATATTTTCACTTGGAGATAATTCAACATCACTCTTGATGACATTATAGTGGGTTTTTTGATTCACAGCTTGATTGCTGGCCGATTTTTGGTTTCTGTAAGATCTAACATCATCCAAATCAATTGTAGCGGAAACAACTTCAACATCCTTTAATGAGAATTGAGAGGCTTGAGCCAAGACATTTCCGTTGACGATAATTGAAGCACAGCCATCATAGTATAATCTATCACCATCACACCCCTTTTGATTGGCATAGAGGTAAACACCACCGCATTTCTTGGTAGCTTCGGTGATTAATTTAAACCTGGTGTCTAATTTTCTTAATTCGTGATGCGATCCACTCGAATTGGTGAATATTTCCACCCCGTCTAAACTCATAGCGATATGGGGAGATTGCGGAGTGAACAACTCTTCACAAGTTTCACAACCTAATCTGGTCTCCAAAGTTTCCACGATACAATCCCCAAAAGTAACTCTTGATTGACCAGTGGATTTTGCAATATGTTTAGGCAATTGGTATTCTTCATAATACTGGGGTCTATTCCATGGAGTGAAGTATCTCATTTCACGATAATTACCATCATTAGCCAAGAACAATTTCGGTCTAATCAACAAGATCTTCCCATTATATGAGATGATTCGACAATTGTACTTGATAGACTTGTGAATGATAGGCATACCGATATCCAACAAGATATCAAATGTGTCAGGGTTGCTTAATATCTGTCCATAGATCTCCCAACTGTGATCATACAAGTCATTTTCAGCAAAATGGTCTAGACAACCATATCCACAAACCTCCAATTCTGGACCCACACGGAGTCTAGCTCCTTGACGTTTGGCCTCGCGGATACTTTCAATGATACGGTCTCTGTTTCCTTCAAAGTCTAGAGCCCATTGATTAAGGTTACAAGTGGCAATTGTAATATACTGTCCCATTGTCGTTGCAGTAGTGCTGCTGCCAGAAGTGTTGTAAAAAAAGGGAAAAAAAGGGCCTGGCTTTTTCGCTGCTTTTTTTTGAAGCCTTTTTGGTTGAGGCAACTAAAACCCGTTCACGTGATTACATTTTGACAGGTTGAGTCATACAACAGCAGACGAAAGTGACATCATTGGGATAGCCATTGGACTAACTGATGAGCAAGTTTATCAAATACTCTTGGGAAATGTGGTATTTTTTCCAATTGCGGTATTACGGCGGAATGACCGAATTGGAAATTAAAAGGAGAGGGGTGTATAGTTATATTGCTTGCGGAGAGGATTGCGTTACCCTTCCGCGGAGTCTCCGTCGGCCTTTCCATATGCAGGATAATTGATAAGGAAAATCCAAACATTTGCAATCTTTGTTTGCAACATAAATATCCAAGATAATCTCCAAGTTTGCGCGATAAGGCTAGTTTTGTCCATCAATACACACAGCATGCATAAAGATTCTTTAGAAATTCATCCTTTGGACTTCCATTTCGGATGTTCAATTACATTACCTCCATATGCCAAGAATGATCCCGCCAACCTAAACGAACAAGATTTCAAGAAGTTGTATGAAGCAGTTCACCAATACTTGGTAGTTGTTATTCCTGGACAAGAGAAACTTAGTCCTAAATCACAATATCTTCTTACTAAACGATTCGACCCTTCTATTCCTGAACCAAAGGACACAGCAGGCGCTAATTATGGACATGGTAAAGAATTTAGACATACACAATCAGTATTGAGAAAAGACGGTACTTCGGTGAAATCACAACCACAAGTACAAATCTTGGGTCAAGGTGTATTCGACAAAGATGAACCGGGCAATGAAAATGGCGAGGCTATAAAATTGACTCATCCTTCACACACTACCTTCCATCATACTCCGTTAACTCCAGATCAAATTAAGAATGAATCAAAGACTAGGTTTTACAGGTGGCACATTGATAGTGCATTATATGATTTATCTCCCCCTATGGTTACTACTTTGTTGGGAATTAAAGTCCCACCAACTACACAATACCAAACTATTTCCTATGACGACGGAACAGGAGACGAACTAAAGTTAACTCAAGGTGCAACTTGCTTTGTAAGCGGCGCACAAGCATTCAAGAATCTAAGTGATGAAGATCAGGAATTCGCCTTGAATACTACAGTTGAATATGCTCCTCATCCATATATCTTCATATCTCCTGCAAGGGCTACTTCTGATGGATTAACTATGGTTTCTGAAGGTAAGGAAATGAACTTTGAAGAATTGCCTGAATGGGAAGCTTCCAAAGTTAAGAAGCTTCCTATGGTTTGGACAAACCCTGTCACAAAAGAACACCATTTGCAAGTCCATGGGTGTTGCTTATACAAGCTTCACACAAAGGTAGGTGAAACCATTGAAACTTTAGCTTTAGAGGACGCAAGAGAAAAAGTACACAAATTAATGCGCCCAAATATTTCCCCCAACCAAATATTGGCCCATGGCTGGAAACAAGGAGATTTGGTTATTTTCTATAATCGTGGTGTTTGGCATAGTGTTACTGGTGAATTTAAAGGGGTTGGATCTAATGGAGAAGATGAAAGAAGATTAATGCACCAATGTAACATTGCCAGTGGTATTGATCCGGTAACTATTTTTTAACTAGTTTTCATCTGCCAAGGTAATTGTGTTTCGTCTATAGTTGTAGTTTGAAGTTTGTTTAATAAATTTTGTTGGTGAATTTCGTCACATGCCGCCGATCAACTTTGCGCTTTTTCGTTCAACTTTTTTTTTTTGTTCCTTCCCTCACTATTTTTAGTCCTCGCTACATTGTTTGGTTACATTCTGAATCAGCTGCCGATTTCTCCATCTGTTGCCACTTTACCACCACGACTTCGCATACATCCAAATCACACCCCGACTCACCCCTCCCCCTGCACACCTTCATAAATTCACATACACTACAGTCCAACTATGCAGTACGTCGGTAAAGTAGGAGACTATGTTTACAATCAATGGAATTCCTTAAACCCCGCGACATTATCGGGAGCAATCGATGTAATTGTGATTGAACAACCAGATGGCACATTCCATACATCACCATGGCATATTCGGTTTGGGAAGTTCCAGATGTTGAAACCATCACAAAAGAAAGTGGACCTTTATGTCAATGACAAGAAAACCAATTTACCTATGAAATTAGGTGATGGTGGTGAAGCATTCTTTGTATTTGAAGTGGATAGAGAGAATAAGGACATGTTGAGTAAGAGTGTCTTGACTTCTCCTGTTATATCCCCCGTTTCTTCGCGTGGTTCTTCACCTACCGGCTCTCCAGTCACATCACCGGCTTCCCAAGCAGCTGTTCCCGATGATTTGGACTTGAACGCCAACAATATAGAAGACAAGATAAAACTTACTGATCTTGCACCAGGTCAAGACCGGTCTAAATCTCCAACACCAGCTCCCTCGATACGATCCAAGATTGCCATTGAAAGCGCTAAAAAAGTTACTGAAAAATTAAATATTCCTTGCAAGATTGACATAAATGGTGATATGGTTATTGATATGGATGGGTATAAACCCAGTTCACAAAGAAACATTGAAAATTCTGAAGAATTATTCAAAAAAGTGTTTATGGAAGAAATTGAAGCTGCTCAGGATCAACACCCTTTTGACCAGCAGATTAAAGCTTGGGACCAAATTATTACCAAGGATGAAAATGGACATATAAGAATATCTAACGTTCCTGAACTATATAATGGAGACAATATTGATGATGAAATATCTCTTAGCACTACTATGTCTCCAAGTGCTTCTACCACTACAACAACAACAGAATCTGATAAAATCTTTTTCAAAACGCTTAGATTAACTTCTGAACAATTACAAAGTATGGATTTAAAATATGGAGAAAATTCGTTAAAGTTTAAATCAACTGAGAGTACTGCACAAATCACGGCGTGTTTATATCTTTGGAAATCAAGCACTCCAATTGTGATATCTGATATTGATGGAACCATCACTAAATCAGATGCTTTGGGACATGTCTTGAACTTAATTGGACGTGATTGGACACACCCGGGTGTCGCCAAGCTTTTCCAAGATATCTACTCCAATGGGTACAATATCATATATTTAACCGCAAGATCAGTCGGGCAAGCTGACGGAACTAGACAATATCTTCAAGGGGTGGTTCAAGAAGGTATAAAACTTCCTCCTGGTCCCGTGATTCTTAGTCCTGATAGAACCTTTGCTGCATTACGACGTGAAGTTGTATTGAAGAAACCCGAAGTTTTCAAAATGGCCTGTTTATCAGATATCAAAAACTTATTCTTTCATCATATTGGCGAAGAAGATGAAGATTCAGATCAAACCCCATTCTATGCTGGGTTTGGGAATAGAATCACTGATGCTATAAGTTATCGATCTGTGCATATTCCCAGTCATCGTATTTTCACAATCAATCCCGATGGTGAAGTTCATATGGAATTATTAGAATTGGCTGGGTATAAATCTTCATATTTACATATTCGAGAGTTAGTTGACCATTTCTTCCCGCCAGTTAAGGAGGATTCTTCGTGGAACACATGTTGGGATGATAATCAATTGAATGACTACATGAAGAAACACGGTGAAGCAGCAGACTTACCAAGTCCTAGGTGTCCTGGATCACCTAGAAGTATTAATGAGGAATATTTCCGCACGGATGAAAGATATACTGACGTAAATTTCTGGCGTGAACCTATAAATCTTGATGATTTGCCAAACCTGGACAGTGAAACTGATGTGAAGCAACTGACTCCAAGTTCGCCTAAGTTAACCAATGATAAGAAATTTGACTCTCCGAGAGTAGCCAATGCAGTGACTCCGGACTCCATCACTAGAAGCAGGGCATCTACGATTGAAAATAACATTTCTAGTTCGTTTACTTCACCATTAAAGAATTTCATGACCCTTGGTAAAAGTAAATCTGAACCACCTCAAGCTAAAGAGTCCGATGGTGAAAATGCTGATGATAACACGCATGACAGTGATTACACGGATGAAGAAGTAGAAGAGGATGAAGAAGATGACTACACTGATGATGATTATGAAGATGACTACGATGACGATGAAGAAGATGAGGAAGAAGAAGAAGAAGACGATTATGAGGACGACTACGAAGAAGACGACGATGAGTTATATGAAGATGAAGATGAAGACTTGGAAGAATTAAAAGAAAGGCTTAAAGAGAGTCAACTAGGAGACGAGCTAAATGAAAAACATTCAGCCGAATTCGTCAAGGCTAGTCAAATAGAAAAAAATGAAATAAGCTAAGTCAACAAAAGTTATGGTCTGTGAAAAGTTACTTAAAATGTCACTATGTAACATAGTATATTAATTGATAAATATCTTTAAAAACTTTTCAAAGCATTTTTAACCATTTAATAGACGCAATAATTAACTCCATAGTGTTGTAGATTAGGTGATGGTTTGGTCAAAACATTGACCGTATTATTTATAACATCTTTTTGCATACGTTCTGGTTATTGCTGACGTATTAACCAACTTCTAGTTTGCGCATGTTAGTAAGTAATTTTTATATGTGTATTATTTTCAATCTTTGCCTAGTTAAGGTTTGTTACAAATAAGGTTCCATGTTGACATGTTATCTCTGTGGGCTCTGTAATTTGATACATAACCTGTTAAAAACATGTAAACTGTATAACAAACCAAAGACGTTTTGCTATTATGAGGCGTCACCTATGTTGCAATGATTGTTCGCTAATATTACGGATATGTACTACCTCATCCTTTTTTTTTGAGTCACTTGATTGTCAAATGTACTGTTATGAACGTCAAAATCTCGCATACCAGGGCTACAAAACCATTGCGAAAAACTCTAGTCAAAATGAAAATTATTTGATATCATGCGCACGGATATAGGATGATGGGTCAAATGTGGAGTGCCCAGATTTATTTTTGATGACCCAAGTTTTCACTCCATAATCGATATATCTCTTCTAGTAAGTTACTGATATGCATTTAATATATGATTATAATATTACAAATATTATCTGAACCGAAATGTGGATCGAATATTATTACAAATGTTGAAAAATAACGTATTATCAGACACACTCCTTGAAGTTAAAAAGTTAAATCATAACCCAAAAGAAGAATTTTTGGAGATTTTATAGTATTTCTTAGCAGTCATCGATTTTATTAATTTATTTGCCAATCAAACTTTGAAGTGTAAACGTAACAACATGGTTCTAGCGGTGAAAACCCCAATGATGTTATCCCATTATAGAAGGAAGAAAATAGCGAAGTTGCTACTCCTGGCAATTTTAATCTTCATACTATATATTAAATTCTTTACAGTGATCACAATTTATCCCCAACAATATTGGTATTCGTATTTTTCAAACACTGCACCTATAAGCTCGTATAATACCGTTGATGAACCTCAGAAACTAATTTTATTTCCACGATATTTCCCAAGTCAATTCGATTCAGAGCTACAAGAGTACTACTCTAAGGTCCTTGGTTTGGCTTTACCACAAACAGAGTACAAAATACTTCGGTATGAGAATAGCTTGCTCCATGCGCACGAACAATCCCTAAAATCTGCAATAGAAGCCAACTACACATTACAAGAAACAAACTTATTTAACTCTTTGCTGCAAATAAATGAACCTCATTGTTCTAGTTTGAATGATACCATCTCATTTGAAGTTTCTGAACCTTTTAATTTTGACACAGATTTATACAAGATTGTTAACAAAGTTTTAAACTCGGAACACCTAAAGGAAAATCGAGGGTTCAACAATATACGAAACCAAATTAAAGCAAAAACTATAAACAAGCATTGGTTTAGATTTGTTGGTAATTCGGTATATTTGGAAGATTACGGGGTTCATCTAATGGTTTCACGAGTGTCTTATACACCTTCGGGAAGGAAAGAGAGGGCTTTTTTCTCATTCCTGTATGCTCAAATATTTGATGAAGCTTGGAATGAAATAACTGATATCGAATTAATTGTACCTACTAACAATCTCAATTCTGATGACACATCTCAAGCATATATGTCAATCAAATATCCTTCAATTGTTCCTATCCCTACATACAAATCAAGAACATTATATAAAGGACCAGAAGATCCAAGGGTCATATTGGTAAAATCACGAAATGGATATATGGAACCCGTGATCATATTCAATGCTTATGGTCAGGTTCTTAACCCAGACACTGAGAAAATTGAATATAAGTTAAAACGTTATATGTTCTTATCTTGGCTTTGGCAAACTCAACAAGGTAAACTAATACCTAGCGAATCTCGAGATTCAGCAAAATTAGTTTATTGTAAAACTGTTTCTTTAAAGCACCTCGAGAAATTTGCAATGGAAAAGAACTGGACGCCTATGCTCAGTTTTATTGAACGTCAAGAAGCAGGACATGATATCAATATTTACATCGTCTACAGATGGTCTAAACTTGAAATATTGAAATGTTCTCTTGAAGATATCCAAGATGGTAACATCCAATGTAATTCAGTTTTCCAGGTAGGTAAAACATCTCCAGTTGGTAGATTCAGAGGTGGAACCTCCATGGTTAATATAAATATGTTATTAGATTCGCAGCGAAAGCAAGTTCCTCAATTAAACTCCATTATTGATCATATTCCTAAAGGAAGGGAAATATGGTTTGGGTTTGCTCGTGCACATCTAGAGGAATGTGGGTGTGGTGAATCGATGTATAGGCCGAATATTGTTGTGCTAGTTAAGGACCAGGGAAAGTTTAAGATTACCCATGTTTCCCCCTTTGTGTCATTAAATATTCCTATGCTACCCTGGGATACTACTAAACCAAACACGTTATGTTTGGGTAGGAGTGTCGTGATACCTAATGGAATATCTCAATGGATGATTGCTCAAGATCAATATGGAAAATTAGACGATTATTTAACCTTAGCTATATCAAGAGCTGACGTAACTGTTGATCTTATTCATATTCGTGGTTTGTTTTCTCAGGTGTTAAACTTAGAGCATAGTGTGTTTAAAGATTCAAATATCAGTAGGAATAAAGGTATAGATATCGTTGAATGTGCCTTGGATGGTTCAAAGGAGTTTTGCAAAGCGTTCGGAGAAGAAAGAGAAATGATTGAAAGTTCAATGTTGAAAGGTGTTGATACTGAGATTCTAGAGTTTTAGGTAAATATTTATGACTTTTCATTTATTGAAAAACTATGTTAGGGATTACTTTGTATAATCCTTGGTTAATATATGCATTTTTTAAGTAATTTTATTTTGGGTGCAAATAATAACTCAAAACAGTAATTTCGGGTGCAGCCAACTGCGCGATGGGTTATCTAGATAAATTATACTTATGTTTCTCTTCATGGACTTTAGTCTCAGATATTATGTGAGGGAATTTTTAGCCATTGTTTCTATTTTAGGTTATGTTAGGATGACGTTTTAATGCACTGATTTTGTAATCACTTGGATTTAAAGTATAACAAGTTTTAAATTGCGAAAAAAAATCCAAATTTTTTGTAAACATAGTTGCAACTTCTCCTCTCCGAACATGGTTCAATGCAAGTGTTTGACTCTGTTTGTATTTCTACTACTGTTATCCTGTCCTGTTGTCTCACTACCAGTTGTCAGTCCACCAAGTGAAAAAATTAGAAATGTTAGTTTTAATTACAGTCGCAACGAATATCTAAGATGGGAAGAACAAGCCGCCCACTTATTAAATTACTCATATTCCAAAATCGAAAAGAAGAATACTACCACAGATTCAAGTGGCTCGTATTATAATATAACTGAAGAATCCAACAATGCTGATGTTGAGTTTGTGGCACAAGGTGGACGTGGTCCCAGATGGACTATAGGTTCAGGAGTTTATCTACATAAAGAGGTAGATTATGGAGACTGCTCTGATGATGATTGGTCTGATTGGGGCCGTGGTGGCTGGGGTCGCCGTGGTGGTCGAGGTCGTGGTGGTTGGGGTCGTGGTGGTTGGGGTCGTGGTGGTTGGTCCGATGATTGGTCAGATGATTGGTCCGATTGGTCAGATAGTGATTGGGATGGCAGAAAGTTTTGGTTTTTGAAGGTTAGAGACAATGACCAGTCTCTGGGAGATATTGCTTCTACTGCCAATGAGGAACCAGTTAGCGAATCATTGGGAAATAAGTCTAATGAAGTAATGGTTGGAAACAACACAAAACAAAAGTGAGATCTGTGTTCTTGACAACTACAGAAATCATTACAGGTTTTTACACATGGTTTGTTTTGACAATTATTGGACGTTTGAAGGCAGTTTTTTGTTCTTATGGCGATATTCTCTTTATATATGGATGTACAATATTATATATTTAACTAGTTTAGAAGTAATCCAATGTTTGTTCTCTGTGGCGGTGCTATGCATGGGTTGGCAAATCGTCAGATTCTAAAATGATCCGATCTTAGTGGTTCACACTATGTTAGTAATATCTGACTGCTTGTATGTATGTGTTTCCTTTGTAAATGTTGTTTTTATGTTCAAATCTTGGACATGTGTGAGTATCCTGTGAGTTTAACACTGACTTGAGCAGTCTACATAACGTTTTCTTGGCTGTTACCTTCAGCTCCGGGTGCAATCCCACATATCAACAATAATGTCAAGGGGAAAAAAAAATATATTTTAGACCACGAAATAAAAATACACAACTCAGTATTCTCTTTTTGGCAACACACCAAAGTTTTAAACTTTACTCCGATCCACATTCTCACTCGATACATCTCTTTTGCAAGAAAGCGGTTTTGACGACTTGCATGAAAATATATTGACATCTCACCACAAAGGAAGTGTGCTATATATATATATAACATATCATCATGATAAGACGAATCAAACAGAAACTAGCGTACTGGCTACTTGCATTCCTATTTGCCCTCACTTTCATACAACTACTATCCTATAGCAGGATAGGTATACGAAACCAGTTTAAATTTGCATATGGTGGACAGATGCTGAAAAACCAAATAGTCAAGAATCAAGTGGTGTTTCCCAGAAGTCTAACGGTGGCCGACAATGACATCAATGCATTTGTCAACAAAAATCCCCAGTTTTTTAATAAGGCATTGTTGAACTATCCAAAGTTTGTACAAGCAACTCAAGTTAATGAATCTACTTCCCAAGTACATTCCAACTACCATCCATATAACTTTACAATTTTCAATTCATTGCAAGACATAAGTTTGGATTTGAAACAATGTGAAGCATTACAGTCAACACCACGTGTAAAGATAGACAAGGCTGCCAATTTACAAGTGTCATTACCGGAAATCTTGGGCGAAGTATATCGAGAAATGGAATCAGGAAAGAATCCCTATTATAACGAGTTAGCGCCATTTGTTCTCCCAGAATTGAAAATACAATTGGATTTGGATGTGGTAGATAGATTTTGGTATAGATTAGCTGGGAGTTCTGCTTGGCTTGAACAATATGGAGTTCATTTTATGATTTCGAGAATCCTTTATAGTCCATCAGGAAGCAGAAATCAACCAATTATATCATTGACATATGCACAACTATTTGATGAAAATTGGAATGAATTAATAAATACAAAGTTATTAGTGCCTACCAATAATTTGAAGGAAAAGAAAGATGCTAAATACCAACAACAGAAATTTAAGATTTTGAACTTTCCATGTTTCTTGCCTATCCCATTCTGGCATGATTATGATAATATATCAGGGAAGTATTATGGTCCTGAGGATCCAAGATTGATTGTGGTCAAGAACAAAAATGGTTATGAAGAACCGCTCATTGTTTTTAATGCATATCGCAGAAAATTAGCTACTTTTGACGATGATGATGACATACATCTTCTTAAAAAAACCGATTTCTACCGTTCCATGTTTATATGTTGGCCCTGGCAGTTCCAAAAGGGGAAAGAAAATGTAGAAGGTGTCAAGAATCCCGCATATGATAATAATTTGTACAATCGAATAGCTGAATTAAGAATCAAGAATTTACAAGAGGTTAAGATTCAGAAAAATTGGACTCCTCTTTTAAGCTATGAAGATCAAATCAAGAACGGGTATGATACACATATTCAATTCATTTATCGATGGGCAAATATCGATATTCTTAAATGTGATTTAGAAGGGGATGATATTGGAGAGTGTAAGTTCACTTATAGAATAAGTGATTCCTTAGCCACTAAGAATCAGGTCGGGCCACTTCGTGGAGGTACTCAATTGGTAAATATAAATAATATGCTTACATCAGGTGGCTTTCCTGTAACCCGATTGATACCGCCAAATCGAGAAATATGGGTTGGTTTTGCCCGTGCACACCTTGATGATTGTGGGTGTGGTAAAGTAATGTATAGACCAAATTTGGCTGTAATTGTTAAGGATACGGTCAAGGTGGGTGTAACTGGTACGTCATTTTTTGGATCAAATGAACGAGCTAAAGTGTTATATCGTGACTTGTACAGAGTCACACATATTTCTTCATCCCTTTCATTAGACATTGATGTGGTGGGATGGGACTTGCATAATCCTACTGACTTATGTCTGAATGCAAATATATTGATACCCAATGGTGTGTCGTCATGGACGGTCACGTCATTAACAGCCAAGAATAACAAGTGGAGGTCTAATGACTACTTGACATTATCATTGTCCATAAGTGATTTTACGGTTCATAAAATTAATATTCAAGGTTTATTGCAAGTTTTACTTAATTTACCAGATAAGTCGTTATTCTTGCAACCTGGTGATACCAATCTCGAAACCAAAAAACGAATTCCACAAGAATTGAAGAAAAAACTAATGATTCCAGATGTCACCGATGAAATCGAGGACTATGAAAAATTGCCAGGTTTTAACAATGACAATATAGTATGTGCTCTTCAAGACTCGGTTCAATTCTGTGATCAGTATGGTCAGGAACACTTTGCCCGAAAACAAGCTAGTGCAAAAGTATTTGAGAGTATTTCATGGGATGATGACGAACTTGAGGAGGATCAATTCTTGGACATTAACAAGTCAAGGTATTTACGAATTATCGATAGATTGAAGAAAGAAATTCGGTTGAACAAATTGCGATTGAGGAAATCATTAAAAGCAAGGAAACAACAGAGTAAATAGCCAGGAGTACTGATGGTTTGAAATAGTATATAGATTAATAGAACTAAGGGATACTGAATTGTGAAATTTTCACCACTACCTTCTACTCAACTTTTGAACTTAAAATAACATTATCTTAGATGGATATCGTCTCATTAAAAGTTTAGCATAGTTTATCTTTCCAATACAAAAAAATAATATAACGGATTTAATTTGCAAAAAGAAACTCCGACACCGGGAATCGAACCCGGATCATGGCATGGAGAGTGCCATGTGATAGCCATTACACTATGTCGGAATATTTTTTTCAGAATTTTATTAAGACACTTTTGGAAGATGTTGTTATCACGTGATTTTAGATATTTAACAATCTGGAAAGTTTAGCCATTATAGGTCAGATATTGACTTTAAAATGAAGTATTATAGTATGCATCATTTAAAAACTTTATAATATATCGTTAAATTGCTTTATGCTCCCAAAAAAATATGAGAAATTGAGGCATTGAAATTTTCAAACATTTCAAAGATTTTTCGCAAAAATTTGCAGCAATTACATTTGTTTTACTTTTTATAAATGCCATTCCTTTTCTTTCATATATAAACAACTTTGTTTAACCTGATTAATTTTGGTTTCTATTACCCAAGATCTATCAATCTATTAAGTTTTAGCTATCTTTAATTATTCACAATGCCTATTGAGTTAATTGTTTCTCCAATCATGAAACCCGTTGTCCGTGCCAAATCTATCCTTTTCAGCCCGCATAGAAGAAGTTCCCGCTATGTTCCCATAATTAAAGAGCTACCCGAAGATAATATTTCCCAATATGCTGTATTAAAAAGATTTGGTTCTGGATCCAAGACGTTTGATGTTTATGATACAAATAAAGGTGAAAACCCCACTGGACCAGAGAACCCCGGCTCAAGTGTATTTTGGTTTACACGTTCCAGAGCAGTTAAAGGTGCTTACAGGATGTATTCCCGTTCGATTCGAGGAACTGGACCCAATGAAGAAGACGAACCCGTTGCTGCTGTTAAGGCTGGTCTTCGAGGAAATGTGTTGTTAATTAGGGCTCCAGAAGGTGCTGCTGCCGAATTGGGGTGGCATGTTATTAATCATCGTGTTGATGCTATTGATAGTTACAGAATATTTACTTTAGCCAATGGTAATACGTACCAATGGACTTTTCGTGGTCAATGGTTAGAACAGGTTCATAACTTGGGTGAAAAGGAGAGCGAAGTAAGAGAACGAATTGGACAAGTCACTAGTAATGGGACCAGTGGGTTTACGCTCAAGGTTGACGAGTCAAAGATTCCCAGAGAAATGGCGTTAAGTACTGCCTTGTGTTCCGTCATTGACCAATGGAATACAAACCTTGAGGTGGGTGGAATTTATTATCCGAGACAAAAGGGAAATGTACGTTGGAAGAGGGATTAAGTTTTCTAAGTAGGTAATTAAGTTATGCTGATTATGATTATTGGTATTGTAGAACTACGAAATTATATTTGCGCGTTTTATGAGGCTTTTTGGTTGGGAGCGGAAACCGAATTCCCAAATTGGTGTGGCCATATCTTTTTTTCGCGCTAAGGTATGGTGGGGTAATCTCACTAAATTAAAGATAAAGGTGATCGATTGCCGCGAAGACTTCGGTATTTAAGTTAACTCCTTTCACTTCAAACCAGATTCAATTCAACGACATTTTTTTTATATCTAATTCTCATCAATTCTTACATCATTATGTATAGAGCTGTTAAAAGTAACCCATTAAAGAGAATTGCAACCCAATCAAAGAGGTTCGTTTGTTCCAAGTATTTCCCCGAGGAGCCAATTGTTCCAACTATTTTGTCATCCCATATACCTGGCCCAGTTTCCACAAAATTAAACAATGAATTAGGAGAAGTTTACAGTAATAGTGCCACTTATTTCGTTGCTGATTACTTTTGTTCCATTGGTAACTACATCAGTGATGCTGATGGCAACAAATTGTTGGATGTTTATTGTCAAATTTCATCCATCCCCCTTGGTTACAATAACCCTGAATTGATCAAAGCAGCCCAATCCGAGGAAATGATTAGCGCAATTGTAAATCGTCCTGCATTGGCTTGTTTTCCATCGACAAATTACAAGCAGATTCTTGAAGACGGTATATTAGCCGCTGCCCCAGCTGGATTAGACAAAGTTTGGACAGGATTGAGTGGTTCAGATGCAAATGAAATGGCTTACAAAGCTGCTTTCATGTATGCTCATCTGAAGAAGAGAGGAGAAAATGGATTCACAGCCGAGGAATTGAAATCAGTTATGGAAAACAAAACCCCTGGTGCTTCTGACATGGTTATTCTTTCCTTTAATAAGGCTTTCCATGGTAGGTTATTTGGTTCTTTATCTACTACCAGATCAAAAGAAATTCACAAGTTGGATATTCCAGCATTCCCATGGCCAAAAACTCCATTCCCTCAATTGAAATATCCATTGAATGAATACGAAGCTGAAAATAAAGCCGAAGAAGACAGATGTTTACAAGAGTTGGAATCCACAATTAAGAACTCTTCAAAGAAGATTGCTGCTTTAATCGTTGAACCTGTTCAAGCTGAAGGTGGTGATAACCATGCCACACCATACTTTTTCCAAGGAGTCAGAGACTTAACCAAGAAACATGATATCATTTTCATTGTTGATGAAGTTCAAACCGGGGTTGGTGCATCAGGTAAATTCTGGGCTCACGAGCATTGGAATTTGACTAGTCCCCCTGATATTGTTACTTTCTCTAAGAAATTTCAAGCTGCTGGGTTCTACTTTGGCAACCCTGATTTGCAACCAAAACAACCATATAGACAATTCAACACTTGGTGTGGTGATCCATCAAAGGCTATTCTCGCCAAGGCTATTTATCAAGAAATTGTTAAATCAGATTTGGTAAACCATACTGCCCAAGTCGGGGACTACTTGTATGCTCAACTTAAGGCTCTTCTTGGTAAGTTCCCAGATAAGGTGTCCAATTTAAGAGGTGAAAACTATGGTACATTTATTGCCTGGGATTGTGCTACTCTTGAAATTAGGAATCAAGTATTGTTAAGTTGTCGTGCCAAGGGAGTTAACATTGGTGGTTGTGGTGATGCTTCTATCCGATTAAGACCAACATTATTGTTTGAAAAGAGACATGCTGATATTTTACTTTCAGTTTTGGAAGATGTTCATAAAGCATTGTAAGTAGTTTGTATAGACGTAAAGAAAAATAATAATATGACTGTAATTCCTGAAATTTGTAAAATAGGAGAACCCAGTATATAAGTAAGCATGAATAAGTGCCTCTCCTAATTTTAAGATACAGAAGAAAGTACCTTTCTGCAACGTAATGCTTCAAGAAAGTAGGAATATAAAATTTTGCAACCCCCTCTTTGATAGAGTATACAAAGAAAAAAGAACACTTTTTGGAGGTTCCATTGTTGCAAAATCGCAGCGCAATGCATCAAGCAAACAGCACCAATCTGCGAAAGATGCAAGTGAGAGAAGCCAATAGGTGTACTAGAAGGATGCAAGAGAGGCAAAAAAAATAAAAAAGAAAAGTATCACGTTAAACCATCTCTGGTTGAAGTTTCATCTTCACGATCATTTCAACCTCTGGCACACAATGCCAAGGCAACGGCCGAAACATGCATCGAGAACTCCATCTCCTGATAGTATCAGACTCAGAATTAGTATTATCCCTTTCAAGTAATTCGTGTAAGCTAAACTCTGTAGCGTAGGAGAAGGAAAGCTTCTATTTTTTTTTTCTTCAATTATTTTTGTGTTTCTAATTAACATTAAGATTTAGATTACTGTTAAATCCGCAGATTCTAGGCCTTGTTCTTTTTTCTGCAGGTTTAAGCAGAGTAAACTTACAACTAATTTGGGGAGACGATAGCGCTAACTTTGTTCATTACAACAGGAGAATATCGTGATTACCCCTTAGATGAGTTCATGGTGCCTGAGATTTTATTGTTTTAAAACTGGATGAAGTATTATCGTCCAGACAGACGAATTGATTCCTCGTAAAGAACTTCCCAACTAGGGTAAGTGTTGCGCTTCCTTAGCGGTATTGATGTTGGGATGTTTTCTTTTCCGCAAAAGTAAATAAAGAGCGACCAATTCAGAAATTATTTTTTTTTTTGACTTAGCCCGCCTTTGACGGACTTTATTAATCCATCAAATAAGAATGCAGTATTATCTATACCATCTTTATTGTACGACGACGACGACGACGACAACAAAGCAGCCAGTTAGAAGGTCGAGGCCCATTTAATTCTGGCCCCTGTGAATCTCTTACCCACGTTACAACGCTAGTTCTGTCGCCAAGTACTCGAAATTAGATCAATTTTCCTCAACTGGAGATATATTTATTTTTCTTCTGTATTAGTTGTTAAGGCCCTCGCAGTTGATTTCCTTGGCTAGTCGGCGCCTAATTCGCACCAAATTTTTTTTTTTTGAAGAAAAAGAAATTACTGCTGTACCAATCACTTATTCGTTGCCCCCCCCTCGCATCGCCCCACGCAATATTTTTGGTTGTAGCTAATATTATTGTTTCTGCCATTCTGGCTATTTGAATTTCACTTGGCTTGGTTGTAACAGAGTCATTCCCATTTTGCCTTCACGATTCCTACTTTAGTCTTTTTAAAAATACTTTCCAGTTCCCTTCCCAGTCGTTATATTCCGGAATGTCCTGTGTATTGTTCTAGACAATAGCAGCACCAAGTAGCAAAAAGAAGACGCAGAAGCAGCAACCACAACGTTCAAGTGACTCTGGAGCAAACGGAACACGCAAAGAGAGAAAACGATCGAATAATATTAAGGAAGTATTTCCGACTACTCTCCTTTTGATTTTATTCTCTTTGAAATCATATCATTTTTGAGCATGTTGGGCAGACTATTTAAACAGAACACAACTGGCAACACCCAAAACTCCCACCATTCACATCACCACCACCATCACAGTCACCATCCTCAGTTGGGAAACACAGCCAACCCTTTAAACCCCCAAATTCCCGATTCGACCCTCCTATCACCTTCGGCAAATTACGAAGATTCCTATTCACGAGAAATTTTGTATGGAACCCATAATGCCAACCAATTAAAGCCATACCAATTTAATAATAAACTATTCAGAATCATAATATCCCAAGATGGAGGTAACCTCCGGTCGAAACAAGTACTATATGATTCAGCAGTTGAACCACAATCACCAACAGCATCCACACCTACACAACCAACCACCATGTCCTCCTCATGTTCAAATGCAACTTTGGTATCAACTACAAAATCAAAACCTTTAAATACCAGGAATATCACCACCTCCAAAGTTCACCATAATGTATCTGATTTAAATGACTATATGTTTGGATGCGGATTACCCTCAAACGAAACCCACTGTAATACAAAGATTCATGTTTTGCCTCAAATTAACAATTCAGCCTCCGCTCCTTACAATGCAGTCTTGATAACGCGGTTATTTTCCATCAGTGATTTGGAAGTCTCAGAATGGTCCCCTTTGTCGTCATTATCTTCGCAAAATAATAATTGGATACCGACACCGGCTTTACCAATAAAAGAATCAAATATAAAGAAATATCCATTCAAGAATGGCAAGGACAATAGTACTTCAAAGACAAATAATTTTATTAATAGTAGGTTTTCTATTGGGTTAGTGGTACCATTGGAATCAGTCAACAGTATCACTGATGTAATTTTCAATAATTGGCATGAAATATCGCACTATTTGATTATACTACAGAAATTGGTATACCGGAAACTAATGATACATCTTAATCTGGGATTTAACTATGACAATGAGAGCAATATTACTGGCTGTCAATTTTTGGTTAATAAGCGAATCCAATTCCCAAATTACATTTTACATGGTGACTTTGATATCAATTCCCAATTGTACAAACTCATCAAGTCAATTCATTACAACTTTAATATTCCCAAATTAATAAATTCCAATTATTTAATGAAAACATCAGTTTTGAATGAGTCTCACCAATATAATCCAATGTTGATTAACTGGGTATTGGAGATTCTCAACTGGTTAGAATTTAAAGAAGGTAAACCAACCACACCAAACTACAATTACAATTCATCGTTTCTTCATCTGAATTCATTATTGGAATATGGGTTACAATCCTCCACCCAAAATGTCAACACAAACACCTTCCTTGCTAGTTTGTTGGCCTTGTTGATTCCCTACCGGAAACTGTTGAGTATCAAGCCGTACTACAATGTAGCCAGAAATGTTCGTGAAGTTACAAGGGTTGTTGTAATGACTGAAAACCCAGTTGTGGCAAAGAAATTAGTGTTCATATTGAATGGAATGATACCCAACAATCAAAGGATTGAAGAAGTTCCTCGTTGCACCCAGATGTATGATAGTACTTTTGAAGAAGAAGAGGTAAAATCCGACAAAGATCAAACATTTTCTGTTTCTACATCACCAGAAAAGTCATTATCTCCTATAATGACCAGCACCACCCATGGAATTTTACCAATTCCTATAAAGCAGACTAGTACAAGTGGAATCAACAACGTTTTTTCTGGATCAGGAGACTCATCATCGGATAATTCATTGTCTGTGAAGTGGGAAATACCAAACAAATCCACTGCATCCATTCCAACCACCAACACGAGTAGGGTTGAGACCACAGCGGTGGGAATACCAATCGTTACAACCAGCAGCACAAATTCCACTATTGCACACCCACATTCGGTTCATTCCAAGTCATCGATATCTTATTTATCTTCATCCTTGAACTCATCCTATTCGTCATCACAGTCTCTTTATTCATTGTCAAAGCTAGGAGGTTCATTCATGGACAAGTGGAAGAATTCCTTTGGAAGTGCGAATTCACATAGTAATCCCTTGACTCCAACTCATGCTCCTAGTAATGCACAAGGATATTTTGAAACTGGCGACCAACAATATGGAAGTTTATCAAAGAGAAATTCCATCCAATCACTTAGAACACCTTCGCCAGCGTTAGAAATTGACGAGTTCAACTGGAACCAACATTCAAAGCCAATAAATATTAACACTGGCGTTCTTTCAAGTAACTTGACCCACGTTATTGGTTCACATAAGTTGTCAAGGACACAATCCATGTATGACTTGTATAATATGAACAACTTGATGAATGTCATGAGTGAAGAAACTGACTCTCTCGACTCGTTGAGTGAATCAAATCAAGAATCGACAGCTACTTTGCCACCAACTACAGCACCAATGTCGCCAACACCAGTGACTTCCACCCCAGCTCCTGCTACAAATACATTGGAGATTAAGCGGTCAAAGACTAGTGTATTCACGCCA
Source organism: Spathaspora passalidarum NRRL Y-27907 (assembly GCF_000223485.1). Lineage (NCBI taxonomy): Eukaryota > Fungi > Ascomycota > Pichiomycetes > Serinales > Debaryomycetaceae > Spathaspora > Spathaspora passalidarum. The sequence continues at coordinate 1,766,610 of NW_006767427.1, read as the reverse complement.
TTGATAAATGACAATTTGATCAAGAATGTTGATGAACATAACAAGAGTACCATTAGACTGAAGTGTCGCTCAATTATGTTGATGAGTAAATACCGGGTCAAAAAAGCGACCGATGATGAAGGAACATTGGAGATTGACAATATTAATTATGACAACAACGAAAATGATGAAGATGTAGTGTTTAAACATAAAGCGTTGTTATCTTCGGTTGCCTTTTCTGATGAATTCCGACCAGAGTTTAGTGTTCAATCTTGTCCTATCAACCCAAAATTAGAACAACAAGTTATGAATGCCATGAAGAATGATTTATTATTTTATCAAAACAATTGCAATTACGATGCCATAACCACAAGAACAATATTCATTAGCTTGCGAGCACGTGAGATCAAGTTGATTGAAATGAATCTCCAGAACCCGCCTTCTACAACCTTGTCCTCAGGCGGTGACAGTGCCATGACTGGATCCTCACCAGTGGCTTCTTACATCAGTGAACAAAGCAATAAAGCCAATGCTAGTAGGAGAAATTCATCTACTAGTAACAGTTACAGAACGAGAATTAAGAAGGTGTACACGCCAACTAAGAACTTGGGAAACCGCGAGTTGATTAATAAAATTGAACAAGTGTTGGATGAAATGAATCAGTTGTTTACTATACAATTGCAATTATTTCAAGACAAAAAGAACAAATCCAGTGGGATTGACTTTCACAATAGGTTATCGAAATTGGTTTTGAGCTTGTTGGAATGAGGCTGTGGTATTATTTATTTAATTATTTTCACTATTGTATTTTTAATTCTTATTTATTATATATTTTTTTAGGTTTAAGTCCATATACATAAGGCGAACAGGCACTTTTTGTGAATTATAATAATTACAATAATTCAGACTCCTATTTTAGGTGAAATTCACTAAAGTGAAATGTAGTGAAATTACACTAAAATTTCAAACACAAATCTCTTGTGATATTTTTTTTTTGCAGCCGAAGCAGCCGAAATGAAAACCGCCTTAGCGATTTTGGCAGCCACGGCCGAGAATGACAATCTAGCCCTTCTAAGGCGGCCACCGGCAATGAAATCATCCGGCTACACTCCAAATTCCTCTCAAACACTTCAAACCCCACTAGTTACACTTCAACCATCATCTACACTTCATGTATCATCAAAACATTATTTATAAAATACATATACACACCTATTTACCAAACATATAGTTTCTGATTTTACATATGAAAGCGAGCGGAAAAACACGTAGCAACTATTAAATACAAACCATTTCCAATACAACTAGTTGGTAATAAAACATTAAAGTATAAATAAGCTGGTTTGAAAACCGTAAACCTTTTCTATAATCTATAATCCAATATTGGTTGACAACATTTGGGGGTTGTACTTTTGATCATTTGAGAAAATGTCTTCAGTAGTACTATACCCAAGGTTTTCAGGCGCACTCAAGGTCCCCACCATAGCGTTGCTGGCGAGGTCACTTGGGCCAATTTCAAAAGTAACATTAGCGTGACTTGGACCTAAGCTTCTCGACAACTCTGGATAGATCTCACGGCTCAAGTCGTACTCAGGGGCAATGGGATCAAAACCTTGTTGATGGGTCACTTGAGGATCAAGTAAACTTTGCTGAGCTGCAGCAACACCAACATTCAAGTCAGCAGGAAAAGTGTTACTCAAAAGGGCCGATGTTCCTGATCTGGATAATTCTGGTAATGAAAATGCCCGGGAAGGAAAAATATCGTCGGCAGATGTGGCTGGAAGGTCTCCATAGGCTGTAGTGCTAGAGCTAGTCTGTGTCATTGGATTTAATTGTCTTTGCAACTCGGCAGAAATATTGAGATTGGGAATACTTGTAGCTGAGCCTTGAGAATCAAGTGCTTGAGTAGGTGAAAGTGTTGTATATTGGATTGATTCATTGGGTGGAGTTATCATAACACTGGGATTGGTATAAGTTTGTTGAGATAACTGTTGAGTAGGACTGAAGAAGTCAGTCTTGAATAACATTGGAGTATTTTCCAACTTTACCATCCTGTAGGGGGAATTTTGTTGTAAAGGTGAAGCACCTAGGCTACTCTCACCGTCTTTGATGGAAGACACAGGACGTGATTGGCTGTTAGAACTCATAGGAGGAGAGTTATATACTGGAGCTTCTTGGAATGTGGTATATTCGCCACTCTTTTCAACCTTCTTGAGGAAATCAAAACATTTATCTCCATAGGTCTTTGGGGTTAAACCAGTAACTGATTTAAACACTCTATGAAAGTGCCAAGCACTCAACTTAGACTTGGCAGCCAATTCTTTAAAACCAAGTACACCGCCTCTTCTCCGTCTTCTACGCTTCTTCTTGCTACCACCAGTGGAGGGATTTCTATCTTCAACCTCGGGAGAGGTGACAATCCTTGAATGTGGTTGGAAAACACTGACGGCCGCAGCTAGCGCCAAGTGACGACACGCCAAATCAACTAATCTATAATGGTCGGAATCATTCTTCGACAAGGGAGTAGATTCCAAATCCTTGGAAAGTTTTCCCAGGGTGTTGAAAATAGGCACCGAGTACCTATGTTGGTAGCTGCCCTCATTACTGATAACGTTATTGAACGTCTTAAGAATCTGTTCTTCGTTGGCTCGCTTAGTTTCCAAGATATTCTCTTTAATTTTCTGGGTATTATACTCTTCATCTTCATCCAATAAAGGAGGCATAAAGCCAATTTGGTGATTAATAGTTGAGACACACTTGATTAACAAGTCAACATCAACAATAGAACTATGACATGGGTCACAGAAATCACAAGCAATATAGCCCAACTTGAGGGCGTCTGAAGCAGTATCAGTAAACTTAATTTCTTGTCTTAAATTTGTAATAGGGTAGGCATCACAATCCGGTCTGCAAAAGACTTTTTGAACTTTGTGGCATACATAAAAGGACCCTACTGCAAAGGGGTCACTGAACTGATAAGCTTTCCACTTGTTTGCATCTAATGAGTAAGCCATTTTTATTTTCTATAAAGGAGTTAAAGTCTATCAAGTTGTTGCTTTGGTCGAATAAGGAAAAGGAACAAAATAAAAGGGTGGTATGAAATCAAGTTTTATAACTTTGGTGAAATAAAGGGGAATTTAAATTAGGGATTGAAAATAATGGAAAAAAAAGGTTCGAATCTTACAACTAATGTATATCAGCGTAAGAAAAAATATTATTAATAATTTATTAATAATTGACAGGATGTGCAAATATGTGTGGGTAACAAACTGGAAGTAACGGACCTAAGATAAAAGGGGGATGTGACAGGAAGGATCTGGTATTCTTTTATACCCTGCGCCAACGCTTATATTCCTAATTCGTTCTGTGAAGGAATTATTTTTTTCCATTGTATTAGTTATGATGTAATTTTTTGAGGGGGGAGGCGGCGCTTTGCTAAAACGCTAATTATTTTTTTAACCTAATTCATCCAACAATTATTTTTTAACAATTTTAAATATTATTTTTAATTTTCCTTAAAAATAGAATTTTGTCACAGGATAGGCGGGTTTTACACCCCCCCTAGCCTCTGAGTTGTGATGGCAAATGAGTGCGTACCTGAATATTTGTGAAATTCCACAGGTTACACATAGATACCGGTTATTGTTGATTTAGGTACATTACTTAATGGAACAAATTTAAATTTTGCATATTATTAATTGGAGCTTAAATTTACAATAGAGTTTGATAAATAGAGTGAGGGGGTTCACCAACGTTTTATGCACTATGCACAATTTTGCAATTCCATTTTTTCTAAAACTTGTAAAGGCGAAACTAATCACGGCTCCGATTAAATTAAAAATAATAAATCTGTAATTTTAATTAATTGGCTAATAAATCTTGAGAGGGGACAGCCTGATGATACCCAGATTCGATGTCACTAGGTGCCAGTTACAAATGTGGTAGACGTCATTTTCTTGGTAAAAGGTTCATAACCGGGCAAACAAAAACTGTTTCCCGAGTATCTTCTTCCCGTCCGGAAAGTCTTGGGGAAATGGCCTGTATCTTGTCCCAGGTTCTTATGCAGAAAAATGCATTGTGTGTGACACAAAAAGGGAAACAATCGAAATATTTTTTTGAATGTGCGTTCAAAATTAGTACCGTGCACCCACTAATTTGACAAAGTGATATGCACCAGCGATGATTCAGGGATCAATTAAAAATATATTCTGTTGTTCGGGCCATTCTTTTCTTCTTACCACACAAAAAATAATTCTTACATGCAGTACAAAACTGCCAATCGGTAGAATTATTTTCACCCCTCATTCCTTTCCCAAACCAGAACACCCAAGTCACACGTCAATTTATTCCTAATTAACGTCGCGATCGTATCAGATAAAATCAGCTGACACAAGGAAGGGAACGATTGAATGCGATGGCTGCACGCCATAATGTTCTTCGTTTTCCTCGTCTAATGGTAAATTCATTCTTCAATCCAACTAGTTAATGCAGCGAACGGAGTTGAAAAAAAAAGAAAAGGAACATGGGAAGATTCATGACAATGAACTGGATGCATGGTGACGGTCATCGAAAGAATTATTTCTCGGTAATTTGGCGTATTACATCACTGATCCTGCAGCAACCCTGGTTCATCATTCGGCTGATAAATCGTTATACCCGGACAGCGCAAATATAATCAGATACATGACTTCTCGGGTCTAGCGTTCATGCACTGTCAATTTCGGCAAAACTTGCCAGAGAAGAAGACGTCACGGTTGGAATTCTTGACGCACCCAAGAAAAGTCGGAACAAGGTTGCATGAATTGCAAAAAAATGTGAACCCGACGATGCCAAGTACCGAGTGTTCTATATCCTTTCTAACTAGTGCAAACTAACGACAACGATCTCATATTAGCCTGCATACACAATGATTGATATTTGCTATCTAGCAGCCTATGGGGAGGGGTGAGCATACACAGATTCCGGGTAAAAAAAAACAAAAAAAAAGTTCATAACCATGTTCATAACGAGAAAGAAAATATTCTTCTGCATAGCGCCAATCTAGAACTTGCAACTTCCACACGAAACCCCAAGCAAGCAAGTTCAATAAGATAGATACAAGAAGAAGACTTTTCTTAGAAAATACTATTCAGCCTTAGTTGCTTGTTGACGTCAACAGTGCAAGGCATTCAATAATCCATTCAAGGCAATCAATGAGAATTTCGCAACAAAAACAAACTGAGAGTGAAATATTTGAAATTTAACTTTCGACAATATATGCAAACTTTATCAGTATTTATCGAAGTAGATGATACAGAACAATAGAGAGAACGATGTATGTAATTTTACACGTGGTTATGGGTAATTGAGTAATTATATAAACTGTTGGAACCTATTATTTCTGTTTTCTTGCAATTATCTCTAAATTTATTTTAAAGATGGTTATGAGCCAAAGATTGCATCCGAAAAAAGATTTTTACCCCCAATACCCCCAGTTTCTTTGTCCCCCCTTCTTTAACCCACTCCCAAATTAGTATATGTGCCATTGATGATATCACGAATATTTCCTTGCAATGCACAATGTCTAAAAGGGGAGGGGATTCTTTTGAAATTTTCAAGCCAGCCGTTCTCTTATACGAATTTGGAGAAGGTTGCCAGTACTGCGCCGAGGAACACACACACACACACACTTTTACACTGTATATCCGGTATTCCAATTTGGGATGTGTTTGACTCACCTGCAGCTACTTTAGGATTGTGGCTTTGAAAGTTGAGATCATACGATTTGCATAAAACAATTATACAAGAGTTTTTTTTAAAATTGCACCAATACCATTATTAGATATCCAGTTCTTCCGAGAGATATTCCAGCTGAGGCAGGCAACACATTATATGGACAATAAAATCACACATTCACTGGAATTCTCGAGTACATCGGCTCTGTTAAAGCAGAAATTTCCGTAGGATTCTTAGAATTGTAAAAAAAAACTTTTCAAATATTTCAAAAAAGATAAGCCAATATTTTCTTGTGCTATCATTTTTTGAAAGATAACCGCATAAGCAATCGAGGATGTGCCCAAAATCTCAACGTACATAACTAAACGTCGTAATACGTCATTAGTCTCGCTAAATTTAATTGAGATAAAAGAGATGGAGATGGTTCATTGCGTCATACCAAAATCGGGTTACAAAATTTTAACCGTGGAAAACAAAGCAAGGTCGGAGCAAAAAAAAAAAAATACGTATCAACTTACAACCGATTTTGTCAACCAATAATCTACACAGCCGCCATGTCTTTATTGGAATCTAACGATATCGACTTACACCCGAGACATGGAGATCATCATTTTGTCAATGTCAAATATGGCTACGTGATTCTTGCCTTTTCACTCGTTCATATAATATGTCGGCTTGGTTCAAAGAATGTTTATTTGAGACAATGGTCCAGTACCGGGAGCCACAGTAGACTCTTGAGAATGTATAGCTCAATACCCACTTGGGTAGTGATAGCACTTTGGGTATTGTGTATTTTCTTTGTGGGTGGACACCATATTGAAGATCTTAGCGAAGAGTATGTTGTCGTGGCGAAAAGGTATGGGCGTATTGCATATTGTCTAATCCCCTTGAACATATTTTTGATTTTACGTCCTACCAATATTTATTTTTGGAAGATTGGATATTACCTTGAAAACTTGAACTTACATAAATGGTTATCTAGATTGATTGCCTTGTGTGCTACGGTACACGCCGTGACTTACACTGTTAAATGGCTTAAAGAAGGTGCCACTGCAGAAAAATCATTTAAAATATTAAATCTTTTAGGAGTAATTACATTTTACCTTTTCGTGGTTTTGGTGGTTATATCAGTCCGAATCCTTAGAAGGCGCTTTTACAACTTCTTTTATATCTTCCACAATATTACGGCCTGGTCAATGGTATTACTAATAGCACTTCATGCACGTCCTGGTGTCAGCATTATTGCATTATTGAATTTGGCATTATTGATGTATCAACTATATCTCCGATACATTTCAGTGTACAAAGTAGACAATATTAAAGTCATAGATAGCCCTGGATCAACATTACAGTTAATCAATATTAATGTCCCCGGGAAGTTCCCAAGCTGGTTACCTGCATCTCACATTAGACTTAATTACTCACGCCGGAATATAAGTTCCTGGGTCTTACCTACTCATCCATTTACAATAGCAACAATAACTGAAGATAATACACCAAATATTTCTCTTATAGTGAAGAAAAATAACTTTCAATTTAATACCAATCAGGATTATCTTCTTACTGGGCCATATCCTTCATTGCCACCACCCTTTTTCAATTCAGCTAAACTGGTTAATATAATATGTGGTGGTTCAGGTATTTCCTTTGGACTTCCAGTTTTCAATTATGTCAAAACCTGTAATACTTTCATTCCCATTAAAATGATATGGTGTGTTAGAAATCAGTCAGATACCTTTATAACAAAGCATTTGGATATGACAGGTGTGCAAGTGTACATTACTTCTATTCTTGATTCTGCACCAGGTGAATCTTCTGGTTCTTCGAAAACAACTCCAGATAGCTCCACTGCATCTTTGCAGCAGCTTCCTGTCTTTGTTATTGAAGATGAAGAACAAACGCACGGATTATTGGATGATGATATCGAATTGCAAACTTTGAACCCAGGAAAGGAAGGCAGTGAACGCCTCCCTGAAAAATCAGCAAATACATTCAACTTAGGAAGACCTAAATTAGATGAGGTTTTTGCTATTGATGACCCTACTACAGTTGAAGATAAGAAAAATTGCTGGGTAATTGCTTGCGGTCCAGATGAATTAATTAAGGATGCAAAAACCTGGGCCAAGGACCGCGAATATGAATTCTTTTTTGAGAAATATGAGATGTAAATATGTATATGCAGATTAATAAATATTGCTATAGAATCAACCATTCAAGTAGACTTTACATGATAGAGGGAGATCTGAGTAGGTATACTTATTTTTTTTTTTTTTTTACTTCTAGTATTAAGGAAAAACTATCCATTTATATGTTGAAGTTTATGTGAATCGATTGCAAATCGTTTCTTTTTAATGCTAGTTAAAAATTAGGGTCGAGCTTGAAAAGTTGCCAGAACTTAGATACAAGTGTAACCACCATCAATTACAAGATCAGAGCCAGTAACATACGAAGCAGCATCGGAAGCTAAATATAAGTATGCACTAGCAATTTCATAAGGCAAAGCCTCTCTGCCCAACGGAACCAAAGACCACATTTTTCCACGTGCTTCTCTGGATAAATGATCATTGAGCCCAGTATCACAATACCCCGGAGAGATAGAATTTACTCTAGCAAAACCAGCCCATTCAACAGCCAAGGATTTAGCAAGGTGCTTAACTGCAGCTTTACTAACGTTATACGGAGTTAAGTTCATAGGAACATTGGCAATAGAACCAGACATGGAAGCAGTTATGATGAATGATCCTTTACCTTTTCTTTTAAAGATTTTACCAACGTGTTGGGCACAATAGTAAACTCCATTCAAATTTACATCCATAAGATTGTGCCAAGTGGTACCATCTTTGTTAGCCTCATCAGTGATATTTCCTGTTTTCCAAACAATCCCAGCATTAGCAACGAAGATATCAATGGTACCAAATTCTAGTTCAATAGCAAGAATGGTAGCTTCAACATTTTCAACTTTCAGCACATCACATTGGAAAGATTTAGTAACTACTTTGTGTTGTGCCCCTAATACCAAAGCCTGTTTGGAACAGTCCACATAATCAACGAGAATAACAGTAGCTCCTGCTTCAGCATATGTTTCAGCAACGGCATACCCTATACCCCTACAAGCACCGGTTACAACAGCAACTTTGCCTTTTAATGATAACAAGTCCATGATATGACGCTTTGGTGGAGATGGTCTAGGAAGCTCATCGGTGAACTCATCGGAAATGTAGGATACAATTGGCACTTGTTGGCCATTTGGTAGAGTCATGTTGATTAATTACTGATAACTAAATTCTCCAAAAAACTACTGATTAAGTTTATAGAAAGAAATATATAAAGGATAGGTTGCTTCATTTATTGGAATCATTCTGCATCTACGAAACCTCCACATTAATCATGGAAAATAAATGGGTGGAGGTGGTTATTGATTCAACCTCCACCAAGTCCACCAAATCCACCGGATCCACCACATCCCGCACTTCCGCGCTTAATTCGCTTAATTCATTTGTCATCAGGAGTACTCGCAGAAATAGGAAAAATTAGTAGGAGTTTGGGCATATAGTTTTGTGCTCCCCGCAAAAATAGCCCTGAGGGTTTAGACGTGATCAATTGTACGGCCATAATTTCATGTGTTATTCCGAAAATTAATACCCATTGAATGTCATATGTAACAATCGAGGTTGAGAAGATTATTTTTTTTTGGTGGACAAAGAGGTGGAGGCACTTTGACTTTTTCCGGTGGGGGAATAATGGTGGAGGTGGGGTATATTTTCCTAGTTAATTCGTCGTTGTATTTCGCCGCATAATTTTTGCAACTATAATGGTGGACAGAAGTACTTACAATATACACATTTTTCTACTAGCCATTATGGTGGAGGTACAAAAAAATTGTGACAGATTTTTATCAAATCTCAGGTTATTGTTAGTGTATCGTAGAAAGACAAACCCCACATTTGTTCCATTGTATAAACTATCGGGAAAAAGAAAAGTGCCTGATACGGCAAACAAATGAACAATACAACCCTTGACACAGACTTTGACTCATTCAGTATATATATCACGGCTATTCTTCCCGATTTACTGAATTTGCCACACCAGAAATCATAAAACGTTAACTATGACTTCCTATAATAAAGATAACTCATCGTTACTGCAAGAAAGTGTTACTTCAAGCGGTAATAATCACTTAGACTCCAGTGATGATTCTAATACATACACTTACTTAGGAATGAAAGGGCAAAGGTTACATCATGCCATTTCTTTTCTTGCTGGTATGGGGTTTTTGCTTTTTGGTTATGATCAAGGTGTCATGGGTTCTTTGTTAACCTTGCCAACATTTAGAAACACTTTCGAATCGATTGATACCACTAGATATCCAGACCGTGCAACTTTCCAAGGTTTTGTTATTGCTATTTATGAAATTGGTTGTTTAGCTGGTGCCCTCTCTACCATGTACATCGGTGATAAAATTGGAAGAAGAAAGACAATTTTCATTGGTTGTATTATTATGATTATCGGTGCCATTATTCAAGCTTCTTCCTTTTCTGTTGGTCAGCTAATTGTTGGTAGAATTGTTACTGGTCTTGGTAATGGTATGAACACAGCTACTGTTCCTATGTGGCAATCTGAATGTGCCAAGAGTAAAGACAGAGGTAGATTGGTTATGGTCCAAGGTGCTTTAATCACTGGTGGTATTTGCATCTCCTATTGGATCGATTTTGGTTTCTTCTTTATTAAAAATAGTTCAGTTTCTTGGCGTTTTCCAATTGCTTTCCAAATTTTCTTTCCATTATTCATTTTACCTTTCATTTTAAGATTACCAGAATCTCCAAGATGGTTGTTAAAAACAGGTGATATGCAAGAAGCTGCCAGAGTTTTCTCTTCCCTTGATGATGTTCCAGTTAATCATCCAACTATTGTTTACGAAGTTAATGAAATTGCCGAATCTTTAGAGAAAGAAAGAAGTGACGCTACCAACAAATCCAAATTCCGTCTTTTATTTATTCAAGGTGAAACCAAGAACTTCCATAGAACATGCTTAGCTGTTTGGTCTCAAATTATGCAACAGATTACTGGTATTAACTTGATCACTTATTATGCCGGTACTATCTTTGAAAATTATATCGGTATGAGTCCCTTAAATTCCAGAATTTTAGCTGCTGCCAATGGTACCGAATATTTCCTTGCTTCTTGGATTGCCTTCTACACCATTGAAAGATTTGGTAGAAGAAAGTTAATGTTGTTTGGTGCTGCTGGTCAAGCTGCCTCTATGGCTATTTTGACAGGTACCACCTGGGCTGCAAGTCCTAAGAATGAAAACAATAGTTCTGCCGGTGTTGCTGCTGCTGTTTTCCTTTTTATCTTTAATACCTTCTTTGCTGTTGGATGGTTAGGTATGACTTGGTTATATCCTGCCGAAATCACACCATTGAATATTAGAGCTGCATCTAATGGTTTGAGTACTGCTGCCAACTGGTCATTCAACTTTATGGTGGTTATGATTACTCCAATTGCTTTTGAAAATATTGATTACTACACTTATACTATTTTTGCTGTCATCAACTTGTTAATGGTTCCAACTGTGTACTATTTCTATCCAGAAACGGCTGGTCGTTCTTTGGAAGAAATGGACAAGATTTTTGAATTATCAAATACTTCAACTCCATGGGACGTTGTTAAGATTGCTCGTGAATTACCTTACGAAAGCCAAACCCGTGAAGGTGACATTGAAAAGGTTGCCATTGAACACATCGAGTAGATGAGTAGTTTATATAGTTTGTAATTTATAATTATTCGATCTTCAATATAGTATTAATTAAATAATAATAAAATGATATAATGTTATGTATCTGATTAACCCACATTTAGGAATCATTGAACTATAGTTAGCTATCCGAATATTTAGTTTTTTTTTATATATATGGTATGATAGCTGTGGCTATAGCTACATAATTTCAAGTTACTTATTCTCTGATTTGTTATTTTATTCTATTACTATTTGACTATAAATCAAACATATGTCTACTTCAACATTATAAAGCAAGAGCTGAAATCACTTCATAAATACCATAAGCACCAGGATCAGGAGGGAAGTCAGTGAAATCTTCCAAGCCACCAACATAGGTAGCCCTACCAAGCTTTGGTTTCAACTTCCTAGTTCCTTCAGCTGCTTCGAAGGCAACTTCCACTGCATTTGATATATTCCTGGTGTTACTAAAACAATCAACAAAAGGGATTAACACATCCATGACAGTTCTATGACCTTGTCTTGCTTTAGTATAATTGTATAAATTTTCAAGGCCAAAACTTAATGCAGCTGCAAAAATATCCAGAACCTCTTGGGAGGGGTTCTTTCTCAATTCCTCTTCAACCTTATTAACTACTGATTTCATAAAAATGGAAATGATTGCACCTAATGTTCCACCCATATCGTCCTTTATAATACCCAAAACAACATGTAAAACTCTCAAGATGGAGCCAGAAGCAGCGATATTATCCTCATTCAATTTCTTCAACACTAATTCAGCACCAGTTCTTAAACCATAACCACAATCACCATCACCTAATTTTGTGTCCCATTCAGTTAAATCTGGTTCCTTAGCTATAACTCTTTCCGAAGCAGTACGGACAATAGCTTCCAACTTCTTAGGATCAATATGAAATACATCAGGTGTACCTGTATGGGTAGACATTTCGTCATCATAATGAATAAAGTTTTGAATGATTCTGTTATTTTGAATAGGTTTATTAGTAGCGAATTTAGAATTTGGCCAACAAATAGCATTTGTATTTGCATCAAGTAACTTAAATATCTCTTCAGTTGAAAATGTTTTGGTTGCAGCAGTGGTAGCGTTGAAAAGGGTGATGGTAAAAATCTGAGCATTGAATGAACCAACAAAGTTTCCAGTATATACTCTAGATGGAACAATATACAACTCTTTCAATGCTTCCAACGTGGCAAACAAGATATTTTTCTCTTCAATTACAGGAACACCACCAAGATTATTTACCAATAAAACGATTTGATCACCTTCAGAATGCTTGAAAAAACCACGACTTTCATCGTTCAAAATCATATCCAATAAAGCAGAAACCAATTCTTCATTTGTTGGAATGTAATCTAATTTTTGAACTCCTGGTTCATTATGGATACCCAACCCAATTTCTAACTGGTTTTGTCCAAGTTTACCAAAATCAACATTCATGTCATAACCTGGAATATGGACATGGTCTAACCCAGCATTGATAGAGGCAGTGCAGTCATTTACTGATTTTCCAAGTTCATAAACATCATCAATGTTATAGCCAGCTTTAGAAGCTGCACCCATCAACTTAGATACAATGGAAATACCAGCCAAAGTACGTCTTCCAACTAAAGAATTCGAGCTCTGTTTCACGCTGACATCATCAGTTACTCTAAGAACACGGATTTTCTCGGGACCATACCTTGCAATCAAGTCCTGAGCTGCCATGCCAAAATAAAGGTTATCACCCGTATAATTGGTCAAGATGAAAATACAACCCGCCCATTCTTGGTCAGAACTACCAAGTTCATGACAAATCTTCTCAGCTGCTTTAACGTTCTTGTAATTTGGAGAAGCAAATACATTTCCTTGTGCCACTGCAGAAAGCATCCCATCACCAACCAATCCATAAAACCCAGGTTCATGTCCAGATCCACCTCCACTAATCAAGGCAACCTTGGAACGATCAAATTTGTTGTTGTAAATAACCTGTTCCTTTTCTAAAAGAGAAAGAAATTCATATTGATAGGTAATAGCCTTTAAACAATTAGGTACAAGTTGTCCCACATCTTTGGGTAAGAAATGCTTATTTGACATGTTTTAATTGAATACTTGATGAAGAGCAAACTAGTTCAAAAACTAAGATCTAAAACTAGGGCTATTTTCAGATTTATGTACCCCACCAACCATACTCATTGTATATACCACTTTTCCAACCTTTTTCAAATCTATAATTGTCAGCAATAAACTAATTCTCCCGAGTAAATGCCCAAGAATGGTTCCTTCACCTCCACCCTTTGGTGGATCCACCTATTTTTAGTTTCCACCATTTATTGTTTTTTTTTAGTAAGCTTTCCCCACATTTTCACTACTTCGGAACAATTATTTTCGGTGGAGGTTGCGGTGGAGGATTGGTTTTTCAGTGACAAGTTTTGGTGGAGGTGTTGGGTGGATACTATCCAGCAGGCAAGAATAATGGGGGGTCTAGTACATACATTAGACGGTGGGGTAAAGCTCCTAGAAGTATTTTACCCTATTAGTTACCCACAATCTTGAAATCATGCTTGAATTTTTGATTTTCTTAACTTTTTTTTTTGAATACTCTAAAATGACTACCCAAAAATTCAGAATTGTTATCGGATGTGATCAAGCTGGTTACGAATATAAAGAACAGATTAAGAAGGACTTAACACACAACCCTAATGTTATCGAAATTGTTGATGTCGGTGTAGATTCCAATTGCAATTCTACTGCTTATCCCTTGGTTGCAACTACGGCAGCTGAAAAAGTTGCAAATCGAGAAGCTGATCGTGGAATAATTATTTGTGGAACTGGATTAGGTGTTGCCATTTCTGCAAACAAAGTTAAGGGAATAAGAGCAGCAACTGCACATGACTCATTTAGTGTTGAAAGAAGTATATTATCTAATAATTGTCAAATTTTATGTATGGGACAAAGGGTGATTGGGTTGGAACTAGCTAGAAGATTAGCACAAGAATGGCTATCATACGTGTTTGATGATTCAAGTTCTTCTGCTGCAAAAGTTGCACAAATAGAAAAGTATGAGTATGCACATTAGATTAGCTATATAGGATATGTACTTACAACATGCTCCATTTGTTCAACCAATTCAACACAATAACTCCATTTACAATTACGTAATAGATGTAAAACGTAGCACACAACACTTAAAGTGCTCATTTGACCTTCAGATTGGTTATCCTCTTTCCTCATTTCCTTATTCAAAATGCTGGAAATATATTCAGCCGCATCTCGTCTGGATAATTCATAGTCAATATCTCCATTAGGAAGAAAATAATTGCAATTTTCACTGGTATAGGCTCTTTCTCTCTTCATTTCACGACACCAAATAATAAGTGCTGCCATATGAGCTGTCAGAGGAACATGAGAGAATGTGTTTATAGTTTCTTCATTATTATGGACCAATCTGAGAAACATACAAGCTTCTACCAATGCAACTCTTCCATATATGGATTTGGCCCATTGATCAATCATCACATCATTTCTATCATGTTCAATTTCTTTGAGACCCTGAACTTTATCTGAAGTAAAACTTTTATATTCCAACGCAAACTTTTTAATCGCAGGAATATCTCCATAAAGACAAAATAGACCCGTGTAATAAAAACTAACATTGGCCCAGGATGCATTGGTTGGACCATAGTCATTTAATGTTAAAATTAAATTACTAGAATTTGTTTGACCCTCTCCCTTAGATTTAACTTGTTCTTCGTATAATTTAACATGTAAATCAAAATAATCCTTCCACTTTAAAAATCCCTTCTCTAATCTACTGAAATATTCCGAAAGCTTTTGATTAGAAACAATTCCTAAATCGAACAAATTTTGACCTCGCATATCATAACATATTCTTACGAGTCCATGCAAGATAATATATCTTGAAAATAATGAATAACAATCAAGCAGATATTCCATGTCTTGTTTAGAATGCATCATTGATTTCAAGCTCCAAAGAAACGTGGGCCATGTGCTGACATGAACAGTTTGGTCCGAGTGGAGAGATTCAATGTGCTCACCTTCTGGTATGGGCTTACCATTAGAAGCACCATTACTTTCATGAGGAATTCTTGGATGGGATAACAAACCCTTAGGTTGTTTTTGATATTCGTTTATAAATTTGAAAGGATCTGTACAATTCCACACTTCATCGGTACAAGGCAATTCTAACTTGATGTCAAATGCAGTCAATAGCTCTAACTTACTAAAGATTGCATGTTGAGTATCACAAATAAATTCAAAAAAGACTGCTCTTTTGCAAGACTCATAGTGTATCCATTCACGCCACTGGTTTGAAAGGGCGTCACCAGTAGCATCTTTATTCACTACTGGTTCAGTCAAATTTTCAAATAAACCGCTAAATTTCATGTACATGATATTAGCCCCATGGTCAATTTGGGCAATTTTACATAGTTGGGAGTCAGCAAAATTTTTAGCACAAAAGTTATGTAAAAGTAAGGCCTGAATTAATGGCAAAGGAAGTTCTGTTCGTTCTTCAATCACATCATAAATAACTCTTCGAAATTTCTTGTTAAGAGCAATGGATGTTTCATACTCGATTTTATCCAATGAATGGGCCATTCCAATGACTATTATGCTGACTAATAAATAGATATTTATTGTGTTGGGATCGAACGTGGCTTGATGAATGATGGGGAAAGTTTGGGCGAAATTAAACCAATAAAGATCCAAATATTCTTCGAATCTTTTCAATGAAGTTTGTTGTAAAGGATCCAATGGAAACAATAAAATAATTTTCAGTCGAGTTTCTTCAGTCATTGATATCTTATTGTTATTAAATGCACTATTGGTATCTTCGTTGTATAAATTCTGGTACATTGAGGTCGGTATATCATTTGGAATACCTGCAGGGGAGCGAAATAATTCTTCATTATTCAGCGCTAGATCGCTGAAGAGCCAGTACATATTGTCCATTGGAGAAACATCGTTGAAGAACCAGTATAAATTCTTGTCGTCCGAAGATTGAGAAGGAGCAGGTCTTGCTTGTATGAATTCACGAGATATTCTCTCGTTAACACCAACAGGCACCAATCTATACTCTTCTCTCTTTGCAAAAACTCCATTGATCAGCGGTAAAATAATTGATGGTTGACGCGGCGGTGCAGGAAGACTGTGTATATCGCTGAGTGATCTTGATATCCCTAGTCTGCTGGCGGGTCGAACTATCAGATGATCATGCATAGGAGGGGGAGTATTAGTAGTAGCAGAAGGACCTGCAATTAAAGGTATTATCGCTTTAGGTTGTGTATATTGTGGATTCTCCTCAGGACTGCTATTCGCCGGATTGATATGCTCTATCCATCTTCTTCGGTGAGATTTTGACTTGCAATGTTTTGAAAACAAGTCACTTCTGGTAAACGTCAAATTACATTCCTTGCATACAAACGGTCTAATGTTCTGGTGGTTCTTTTCATGGCGATACAAGTATTCCTTTCTTGTAAAGCCTTTATAACAAGTTGAACATATAAACGCAGACATGCTGTTTCGCCTGGCGTCGACTCGACTTGTTGAATGTAAAAAAATTGTGTGTAATTAATTAGTCAAATTTAACTCTTAAATAATTGAAAAAAGAGCCTTAAAAAATACATTGTGGGGAAAACTTGCGGGGACTTCAAACACACACACAAATATTGCAAACAGCTTTCACTGGTATACGTTGAAACGTTCATATATGGAGTGACAATTGATTGCAGTCTCAGTTTGTTTCAAAATATCTCATTAAAGATATAAAACTCTTGGCTGAGTCTCTCATATAGTTGCCTAAAGCAAAGGAAAAAGCTTAACCAAAAAAAAATATTTTTCTTCTCAAAATATTCACAATAAAAATATCCCGTTGAGTTAAAGAAATTTCAAGCGAGTTTTAAAAGCAAAAGAGCAAACCTGTTCAACGAAGCCAGGACAGTAAAAAAAATCAGCTCGCACTCAGGATCGAACTAAGGACCAACAGATTTGCAATCTGCTGCGCTACCACTGCGCCATACGAGCCGAATTATGAATCAGAAAAATTCTTGCATTTCCCAGTGTAGGAGTAATCACATGCATTTCATCACGTGAGAACAACAACAACAACCAGAGGGAGGCCCGATACCACTAAATTTGATCTGAGTAGAATGGTTGTAAATCTTTTTGGCATCACATTACTAATGAAAAGTGACAGAAGTGAACCAACTACATGAAAAGAATATAGTAAAACAGAAAGATAATGTCCGTGAAACCAACAAAAGACGCGTCACCTCCAGAATCCGATCTTTTAACAGCACCCAAACCATCACAATTCACGTATCAAGATTTCTGGGATTTGAATGACCCGGCAAAGGCATATCTCCTGCCGCTTTCTACCATTGGATTAGTGGATCAAAATGCATTTTTTGCCCAAGTGGAGCAGATACGTTTAGGTTTGTCCGACCAAGATCCTGTCGTATGTGCTCAATGGCAATCATTGATCGCGGTAAGTTACGCGGCTCGTAAATTCGGAATTGGGAGAATGGACAGTATTAAATCTGCAAAAGAAAAATGTCCCAAATTGATAGTAGCTCATGCTGCTGTGTACAAGCGAGGAGAATCTCATTGGTCCTATATAGATGGCCTTCCAGATGCTGCAAATCACAAGGTTTCTCTTGATACATACCGTCGAGAAAGCAGAAAAATCGTGCGTTTGATTCAGCAACGGTTTGATTTAGTTGAAAAGGCCAGTGTGGATGAGAGTTATATTGATTTTGGAAGGAAAATATATGAGAAAATGTTGAAGCTATTCCCCGAATTATCCAGGCAACCTGGCGACCCCAGCGAATATCTTCCAACAATACCAGACAAGCTACCGATAGAAATACAGTGGGAAGGAGTGGTTATACCGAGCGATTCAGAAATACAAAGAGATGATAACGCACAAGAGCAAATAGGTAAACCTAAAATCGAAGATTGGGATGACATATGTCTAATTGTTGCCTCGAAAGAAATGTTGAACCTACGCAAGGTAATTCATGACGAGCTAGGATATACAACATCTGCGGGACTAGCCCGAAATAAATTAATGGCAAAATTAGCTGGTGGGTTTAAGAAACCAGATAATCAAACAATAATCCGAAACTGTGCTCTTAATAGATTCCTTACCAATTTTGAATTGACTGATATTACAGGAATGGGAGGTAAGTTGGGTGAAAATTTGATGTACCGCTTGGAGGTTCCAGCAGATAAGAACTCAATTACATACATTAGAGATAATTATACTCTTGAAATGCTACAAGAAGAGATTAAAGAAGATCCAGAATTGGCCTTGAAAATTTACCAGATTGTTCGAGGATTGCGATCCACGGAGTTAACAAGTTGGATAGAATTAAAATCAATGACGTCTACGAAAAACTACCTCCCACAGAAGCCATTGCAAAATTTAGGAGAGGCGTATGGTTGGCTTAAGGTGTTTGCAGGGGATTTATATAATAGATTGATAGACCTAGACTATGAGAACCTAGACTTGCTGAAATCAAAGTTGTCCAAGAAGGAAAAAGGAATCATCAAGAGACCAAAAACTCTTACAATTGGAATTCACTCTACCACAGGTATAAGACAGACAATGCAAATGTCGATTCCATGCTTCAGGGATCTTGACCGATTAAAGGAAATCATAGAGGATGGTGGATATAGTCTATTGAGAGGTTTTTTGGAATCCGCAACAAACATAAGTGCCATGAATGGTCAGATCACAATGAAAGCACTTTATGAAGGAGATCCTTATAAAGTTAAAATCCTTCCATTGAGAAACATGTCATTATCGGTTTCCAACTTTACAACACTAAGTGAAAATGCCCTAATAGAATCATATGCCACCAAGAACAATACCAATACCGCTTCCAGTGAACTAAAACAAATCAATGAATCCATTAGATCAAAGAGAGAATCGACACCACCAGAAGTTACTGCTAAAAACTTATCCAAATCGGATAAGGAGCATATTTCCAAAATGTTTGAAGCTTTCCAGGTAGAACAGTCTGTATCATTACACGAACGAGAACGAGAACTGACCGCAAAGCCCAAGGTTAATCCTGATAATATTTATAAACTATTTAATGACTTTCATGAACTGACTCAAAATGCACGGCTCCCAGATACTGCCATAAAAAATAACCAGAAGAGGAAGCATAACAGCATTGATATCCTACGTAAACTACAGAAGAAGCCCAAACGAAGCTTGCTTGAAGAGTTAATCGAGTCAAAATTTTGTCCCAAATGTAAGATAGCAGTTGACGATGCTTTGGATCATAATGACTTTCACATAGCAATGGAGCTTTCAGAAAAGCTTAATGGTAGCAGCAATTAATAGAATTTAATTTTAATTATCCATTTGTAAAACCAAGTTCATAATTTTCTGCCTATCCTGTCTTTGATGCTCCTTCTCTTTTAATATAGATTCAGCAAATTTGTTATCGCTAGGAAGGTTCAATTGCTTTACATTTGTCTTTTTACCACTTCTTGTTAATAGTCCAAACGAGACCTTGGAAGAATCGTTTCCATTGTTTTTAATTTCATTGGCAACAAGAACTTGCCGTGGCACTGGCATGTTTAGTTTACCTCTAGCACCACCTTGTTGCGGCCTTGCAGAAATGTTGTATGATTCAATCATAATTTTCTGGAACTCTTTATCAATGTCATCCGAGAACTTCTTAGCCTCCTCTATCCTTACTCTTTCAGGTTCGGGCACTTCATTTTCCACGTCACTGTCTTCGTCCTCATCTTCATCTTCATCGTCGCCTTCATCATCTGAAGAGTCATCATCATCCTCCTCCTCTTCATCATCATCGTCACCATCACTATCATCCTCATCTTCTGGATCGATGTATTCATCATAATCTAATTCTTCATCAGCAATATTGTCGTCATCATCTTCATCATCCATAAGTTGAGACTCAACCTCCTTCTTGGTTTGAATCAGCTCTTGAAGCTTCTGGACCACTTCTCTGATAGTTTCGTAGCGTTTGACAGTAGACACATCCTCATATTTTGCAAACAAATCTGTTAATTTGAACTGAAGTTCCACAGGAAGTGGAGTTTGCTTACAAAATATGTAATATTGCAAAAAGGTAGTAAAAACACCTAATAATTCTTTGTTGATTTCGTTTTTCTTTTTAAGATCAGATGCTTGCTTAGCAGGCGATTTCTTCTTTGGGGAAATATCAGAATCAACAATTATCGATTTTATAGAAAGAAGCAATAAGCAACACAACTGAATTCTGAAGTAATTGTCAGGCAAGTCAATCTCGACTTCCCAATTATTTGGTAATGGTTGATTGTTAGGATGACCAGAACAAAGAATTCGATACAATAAATCATTAAGCAACTTAAACTGGACTATTTTCTTGTTATATAATTCAGCAACAAGTTTAATCTGGGACATTCTGACTCTATTCATCCTATAGTCATTCAATTCCAATCCACGAATAATATTTTCAATCAAAGTATCAATGGTATAAACCACAATTTTCTTGTGGTTTTTAGAATACATTTGCAACACTTCTGCCAATGCTGGAAGATTGTCATAATTTACCAATTCAGGATGAGCAAAACAGTCCAAAACAGTATCACAGCTTTCTTCATCTGTTTGGATATGCAATTTGTTAAGTAATCGAATGATAACGGGAACAGATTTTGCATCTAATTCTACCCGAATTAAACGTTGAATGAATTGTTGCTTTAATGAAAGGGTAGATTTTTCTCTTTGAACTTTGGTATTTGCAGGAGGGTTGACAATTAAAAGTAAATTGTTGATGGCTAATTTGTCATTGATTTTCAAATTTGATTTCTTCAGCTTTTCTTTTAACAATTCAATCATTTCAACCATCAAATCCTTATATTCAGGTTCATTCATTAAAAATCTACCTACGTTTTCATAGAACACCGCCAATATATCAATGTTATTGGTGGCAGATATATTAAGTGTTAATGTTCTAATCTTGTGAAAAATTAAATGAATAGGAACCATTTTAAATTTAATCAATTCAACAAAGAATAAAATATTCTTGAAGTTCAACTTGTTTTGGTAAAGTTGATGTCTGAAACCCTTGTCTAAATAGGTAATCAATTCTTCAATCAAGTCAGACAAGTTGATTTCGTTTATTTTCAAAAATCGAGCATAATATTTCAAATTGCTAACATTGGAAGTTTCAATAAAGAACCTCATAATTCTATTCTTGGTTGCTTTGTTATTCAAATTCAAATTATTAAACTCAACCACTAACTGCTCCAAGTCATTAGCCCCAACATCTTCAAGTCGATTCAAAAAATCTTGAATTCTTTCACCATCTTTTGAAGAAACCGATTTAGAATTTTCCATAGAAGTAGAATCCATAATTTCACCCAACAGCGGTATTACAGTATAGAATGTCTTTTCTTTGATATCTTCCCATACACCATTAAGATCGTCTTCGTTCAAAGACTTTGATTTGACTAGTTCTACCACGGAATCAGGTTCCTGCTTGGTGTCTTCTTCATCTAAATTCCAATTCAACGGAGGAATATCCAATGTATCTGATAAAAATTCTGCAGTCAGTTTGAATTTTTCATATCTCGATTTTACATCATCCAATTCTACTTGAATTTCTTCTAAAATTCTTCCTGTTCTGATTGATGCTTTGTTGTTTCTTTCAGTGAGTTGTTTTACTCGCTTCTTTAAATCCACAGTTATATCAAATACAGCTTTAGAATAAATTGAAAATATCTGCACTAAAACGTTACGAACTTCAAACAGAAGAAGAACGTTGTCATCGTTACATATAATGTTCTGAAATCTCTTTAAAAATGACTGGATTACACTCAAAGAATTACCCAGTTTTAATTCAAAATTCATCAAATCCTTAATGACGACAATTAATATTGGTTCTGATGCTTGCTTGCCAAACTTAAGTAACAATTCATGAGGAATCAGATCTTTATTACAATCTTTCAAAACACGAAAGACACCAATGATATAGAACTCTCCAACCAATCTAAGTAAATTTCTTTGACGTACAATTCTAGATTGCTCTTCCTTTTCATCTATGTCACTCTGATGGGATCTTACAGGGTTGGATATACCAACCAAAACATGGATCAACAATTGTGGCGTGAATAGAGTGGTGAATCTTTGGTGAAAAGCTGACACGATCTCAATGGCCGCCAATATATCATCACTTTTGGAGACTTTATACAACGCTTCCACTAAATTGACAATAACTTCGGACAAGTACTTTTCGATGGAAACAGTTTCTATGTCCTTGAGCACAGACTTGTATTGATCTGAGTTGACACCAGTCTTGATCTTTTTAATAAAGGCGGTATTCTTTTTCAAGGAAGAGTCCAATTTGGCTGCCACTTTGTAGACATGCTCGCCATTCCAGGCTTTTGTATTTAAATCAAGTAATTCTTTCCTTCTGTTATCTAATTCAGAGCTCATTATACATGGTTAGATCGAAGGATTATGTATGTGTAACCTGGTATCTTGTTGGTGTTGTCGCCAGAGAAGGGTTGTAAATATAGGCCAGTTTGAAAGAAAGAGCAAATTTCCTTTTTCTGTTGTTCGCACGACATTTTGGGTCAAAAAGTTTTAAACGACATTTTTACCAGATGGCTGCAACTACCAATTCTACATCAACTTGGATGCTAAACGAATCATTTATTTACAAGGTTTATATACATTAAACAAGACTCTTTTATTGGGGTAATGGTTCAATACCTCTGACTCTGTGGAAAACTCTTCCCTTGCCCAAACCATACATTTCTCTAACTTGATTGACACTTCTATCAAAGCCTTGTCTCCAAACATGAGCACCAACGGGTATCAATCCTTGTTCTTGGACAAATGTTCTGATGTCAAAATGTTTTCTAGCAACTGGTTTAATGTCCAATGGCTTGGTTTGTCTGAATACCCAGAGACAAGCTCTTTGGGTTGGGGTGTTCTTTTCAGGAACCAATGGCTCGAAATCGGCAAGAGTATATTCTTCACCCTTAGTTAGTAATTTTGAAGGGTCAATAGTGTTGTCAACATTGTCTAAAGGAACATTGGCTAATGCGTAATGGAGAGTAGTTGAAAATGAGTTGGCTGGTAAATCTGGAGTATCTGGGTTAACCAATAATACAGAATATAAGTTTTTACCATCAACACGTTCAAATTCTTGAATCTTGATAGTAGGAGGTTGCGATACAGCAATTGTGGGTAACATTTCACCTGGAACAATCCAGTGAGAAAATTCCGAGTCAGAGTTGTGGCCAAATCTAATTTTGACATCACATTTTGGTTCGAGGGTTGGTAATGTGTCTGGAATCACATGCAATTGTTCTAATCTTTGCATGGTAACCATTAAATCATATTTTTTCCATTTTTGTTCCAAGGCTTTTCTGTAGACTGGTTGGGTTTTATCAAGCGAATCTGGATCATTGAAACTGCTATTGTACATAACTTCAGGGTTTTGAATTTCGGCTCTAATAAGTAAGGTGTCAATTTGATCCTTCAATTGTTTGATCGACTCTTCATCTTTGGTTTGAGCCAACTGTTGCTCCAATTTTTCAACTTGATTATATAAGTCTTCAGCCTTTTGCTCTAAGATTTCGTAAGCCATAGCAAAGGTTGAATCAATTTCATTAGGAGAGTGGTAAGCTGCTCTTCTTGAATGACTTATCATAGATCCAGGTCCATCCGTAGATTTTCCAAATAAATTGTTGTTGATTGCTTCATTACTAAGTTTTAAACTTGGAGATCTTTTGGAAAAGTTGGACCAAACTTTTTGAGAAGATGTACTGTTACTTCTTCTGAATTCTTTGGAACCACGGGCGACAACTCTTCTTAACATCTTTTATGGATTCTAGTCAACTTTTTCAGTCACACGCCAGCTTGTTTCGTTATACAAGAAAGTTTTTCAAAACTTTTTTTTCACCTCACCTAACTAAAGAGGACTGAAAATTACACGCACTAAATATGTTTGTTAGGTCTGACATTTACGCATATAAGTCTACTATTTGGCAGCAAATTCCATTTCTCTAATCTATTAAATATATATACATATACGGGAGTACTTAATAAAGATGTGATGACTGTGACCTGCACAACATCACATAATCATTGACAAATATAAGAAGGAGTCAAAGGTAAAGAATCAGTCTTCATAAATTGGCTATCATCATCAATATTCATTGTTGGGAATAAACCAGGCACAACTGGGTTTTCTGAATCACTATAATCGTCTGAATCTATAGTGGTTTGCTGGCTCAAGCTCGGAGAAGAGTCTGAACTCAGCCATTGTATTTGCACAGGTTCGTCATTTTTTATTTGTTCTTGCATATGTTGAGGCTCGTGGTTAAAACTCAATGCATCATAATTAGTACTAGCATTAGGAAATAAACCTTGCTGGTCGGACTTTTCTAGAAGTTGTTCGGGACAGCTTCTTTCTAGCATCTCCCCATAATAGTTGGATTCATGAAAAGGTTGATCTAAGAAAAGGGATTGAAACTCAGGAGTATTTTGTGGTGACTTTGATTCCACCGGAAATAGTATTTGGTTGCAAGGTTTATGGAGCGGTTGTGGGTCTTCAACTTGTAATATATCAGGCGAGCATGATTGCATCAGAGTAAAAAATGCATTATACAGCTGAACTGGAAGGAACTGATCCATGAGAAATGAACAAAACCCACATAAATTTGTGGAGGCAAGGCTATTAAATATATAGAAGAGCAAGCAAACACAATAAAAATTCTTGGGCAAAGAAAATTGAAACAATCAAATTGTGTTATATTTTGCAATTTGTTCGCATCATTGTGCATATCCGTTCTTCATAAATGGCTTTATTACCAATTTGACTCTCGCCATAGACGGAAGCCAAGAACAATAAAAGAAAATGCAAGAAAGCCGAGTAATTTTTGTAAGGCAAATCATGACTCAAATTTCGCAAGGCGTATTAGCGAAAAACAAAGAGCAAAAAATTAATCTAAACCGATCCAATTAGGTTTGTGCTTCCAACGGCTTTTTGAGAGGAGCACTGTAAATTATTACCTTATGCCTATATGCCCATGTTGTAGGACCTAGAACAAAATTTTTTTTTATTTCGGTACGATATTTACGACTTGGCGAGAAATATGTTGGGGTATTTTACTTCAGAGGTTTGTGATTCTGTTAGACAGGTGGCTTTTGTTTTTCGAATCCTTTTGTCCTCTCGACATGCAAGATTTAGTTGAAAATTGCCGTATAATAAGATGTGTGCCCGCTAATTAACTGGCCGCTCAAAAAATCGGGGGAAAACCCACTTCATGCTATACTTAATATCCCATTTATTTCTCATTACACATAATTTATACAATACTCTATATATTAAACATTAAAACTCTCAAAATTAATTATTAACCATCTCTCTCTCCTCCCCCCCCCCACAGTATTCTGTAGAACGCTCCAACTATTATAAATATAATGCCCGTTATCACCTATCATTTTGATACTGCAGTTTGCTAAACATGACAGGAGGCATAACTGGATTATTATGATCTACTATAGGCGGAATTATAGCTGTTCCTGGATTATTGACTTGGTGTTGTGATGGTTGTGATAGTTCAATCAACCTGCTTTGTAATGCAATTGTATAGTCACGCAACTGCAGATTTTCATTTCGCAATTCCTCTATAGTTTGACGAAGTTGATCAACCTCGGCAGCCTTGGCTTCCAAATCTTTAATGTATAGATCTTTGCGTTCTCTAAATGCACGTTGGGCGTTCCTATTTTGAGCAGCACGTTTTGTTGTTGATACTATTCTATTGTTCTTGGCGGGAGTGGGTCTTGAAGGCATACTGCCAGCACTTCTACTTGGTTGCATTGTGAATGAATGTTGGTGCGAATCTAAGGTTGCTAGCTCTACTGAATTTGACTGACGATGTGTCTGCGTTTGTCCGTTCATCCCAACAACAGACAGAGAAATATCATCACCAAAGCCAGTACTATCGGTTCTATAATTATTGTTATATTTGTCGTCTGAGCTGTCTTTGACTTGATCCCAGGAGGCGAATGTGGAGTTCATTTTTACTATCTATGGAATTAATTAGTTGCGGAATTTTTTTTTATTTGCTTGGCGATGATTAGCTGTCAATTTGAAAACTTGAAATGAGGGGGGTTTTGAAGGTATTAATAATGTTGCAAAAATATTGGCCACTGGTCTAGTAGGATGATCGATTACAAAATAGTGAATAATAAGCCGTAGCAGATTAATTCAATTTTTAGAATATATTAAGTAAGCGCTGACAAACAATCATGGTGTCTAGACAAGGAAAAAAAAGTCGCGCAATCGATAATAATATCCCGTTCGGTCCGGAAATAAGCAAGATTTACGTCAAGATTTAACTCTATTTTATAGCTATTTTCATTTTAAAAATTGTAATCATGTTCATGTAAGCATTCTATTCAATGCGGAAGAATGTTGTCTGTCTAAAATCTGGATTAGAATCATATAATATCGACTAAAATAGGTTTACGGACGTACATATGATGATTACTATTTGGAGTAAGTCCGAAAATCAGCGTAAAGAAACAAAGATAAAAAAGAAAAGAAAAACAAAATTGAATTTGTGCTCTGGAGTTACGTAATCGGCCGAAACCCTCTTTTGTCTATGTGTTTTGGAACTAATCAGGCAGGCGAGACCCACAATTGACAAAGTACCTGACAAATTGATTATTATTTGTAATCTAAGCCAAAACATTAGATCTTCACTATTCCGTTATAGCCCGTAAATCCGAGCTTCTGGAAGAGGGCTGTGCATTTAGACAAAAATAATTGTTTTAGTCACACACACGCGGATAGGTTGGGGGAGATATGATGCTGCTGCTGCTGCCCAATCTAGATCATTACATCATGCTATCACCATCGCAGGGTTCTATGCCTGCAAATAATAATCGGAATAGTACCCGACGGACATCAAACTTTTTCCCCTCGGGTACTGCCGAACATACTAATAACACAACTACGCCTAGTCTAATATCAACACCGAATTTACCGACGCCACGAGAGCATTTCCCATACAGAACTACCTCATTAGATTCATCTCCATTTTTAACTAATTCACGGTATCACGAAATGGAGACAATGAACCCAGGTGGTTATAACGGTCAATTTACAAGCATGTCAGAATCAACAACGGCAGTTCATTCCCCAGTGATGCTAGCGACAACGAATCATACGCTTGGAAGAAGCCTCACAATGGATTATAAATTCTCTTCACAGATGACCAATCTTTCAATCTCGGGTCCTCCGCAATTACCCAACAATGTATCAGGCTTTACCGGGTCTCGGAGTTCATTCCTGGCAGGTTCGGCGATATCCACAGGTTCGGTTTCGTCTATCGGGTCGTCATCCATATGGAATGACAGCCATCATTCTTCTACTACCATTCTTGGGAACAGCCTCCTTGATGAATTAGAGAATGACTATTTGTTTTCTCCTTTCTGGAAAGAGGAGGAGGCGGAGCAAGAGCTCGAACAGAAGAATCAAGAAGAAAAGTTGGTTATGCAGCAAGAAAATCTTCAATTAAAGAGTAATATCTACGCGAACAAGGTCAATAATCCTACGTTTATACCAAGCTCAGGACTCTTAGAGGAAAATTCCAAGCTGGCAATTAAAATTTCCGACAAAGCTATCAAAAAATCGAAAGCGAAGAAAGATGCTTCCGGTGTGCGACTAAACTATAAGATAGAAGCTAAGTATGAAGAGGAAGAGCAGAGTCTATCCCAGAAAAACATCAAGATAAAGCTTCCTAATATATTCAGGGATACCCCGGAAAGTGATTATTTCTTAAAGGATATGATATCGTCACAAGAAGCGAATAGATACGGCGAAGACTACTGTTCTACATTCTACAAACGAAATATCCACGGATACATGTTCATCAAGGAGCCTAGTAATTCGCTTAAAGTGAACGCTTCAGGAGGTAAATCCTCTGTTAGTTTAAAGATTAGTTTACCTGCTGGGAACAATAGACTATTGGCTAAGAAATTGAAGGTAGATGTGAAAGAATTGCCGATTTGGAAGCCAATAAGCTCTGGAAATGGAGGTACGGCTAGTTTCACGGCAAGAAGAAGGCCCAATGTAAATAGTAATAACACCAGCAATGGAACCAAGGAAACGAAAGGTATCCAAGCTACACAAGATCCCCCAAAGTTAAAAAATGGTAACCTATCAAAAAGGTTTGGAAGAAGGAATACACCAAAGCAAACACCTTAGATGATTCAAATCCCGTTATATATAAATCACGTGACACTAAATACCCCGGTCAAAACTACTACGATTTAACGCAAGAAAAAGACGAAGTTATTATACGCATAATAGTATAGTGAAACATTGACAACGGCTATAGATCTATGCACATTTACTTAATGAGAATACAGTGGCTGGTGGTATAACACCATGTACATGAAAAAAGCAGCCGATTATTTACGTTCGATTTTTGCACACCTGCATATAACTCGTGCTATTTTCATTTTATTTTTTTTTTTTTCGCACCTATTGGAAAAAAAATTGAACCAATCAATTTTGGCTGAGATAATTTTTTTTCCCTCTCTCTTCACAGTTTTCAATCTCTGGCGTGTAAGGACCAAACAGACAAAGATAAATTTTATTTATACCTACTCCCAACGCACTTTATCAGAAGAGCAAACTCCCTGGTTTCAATTGTCAATTCATTGTTCAAGCAACTCAGAAGTTCTACTACCAAAAGCATCACTAATTCTCCGCTAGTACCGCACTGATATAAACTCATAATACAATGTTGTCTGCTACCATTCGTTCCACTTTAAGATCAAGAGCTATTGTCCAAGCTCCAAGACTCAGTGTCTTCAGAGCTGCTCCTATTGTCAGAGCCATGCCACAACAAGTCAGAGCTTACTCTGCTGACCACCACGATGAAACTTTCGAAGAATTCACCGCTAGGTATGTGAAAAATTTCAGCTACGTACTATATAAAGGTATATCTTACTAACTGTGTCTTTTAGATATGAAAAGGAATTTGAAAACGCTTACGATTTGTTCGAAGTCCAAAGAATCTTGAACAACTGTTTCTCATACGATTTGGTTCCAGCCCCAGCTGTTATTGAAAAGGCTTTACAAGCTTGTAGAAGAGTCAACGACTACCCAACTGCTGTCAGAACCTTCGAAGCCTTAAAACACAAGGTTGAAAACAAGGAACAATACGCCGCCTACTTGGAAGAATTAAAGGACATCAGAAAGGAATTGGGTATTGATTTGAAAGAAGAATTATATGCTGAAGGAGCTTAAGCACTTCCCCAAATTATAGTCATTTTTCACCATAAACAATTAATACAGTTTTTTTTAAAGTAAAACGAAAATTTTACTCACCACATGAAGAAGGAGAAAGTTTATTAACTTGACAAAGAATAAAATTGTTGTCCCAGGTGATCAATTGATTTGTTCTCTTGTTATAACGATTGTCTATGAATTTGTTTATGTTTTGCTTACTCTTTCTATTTAGTTTCTATATGGTTTTATTATTACATGAAAATTATTATGAACTTTGTAGATGGATTAAGGTGTGTGTGTGTGTGTGTGTGTGTAGCTAGTAGTCCTAGCCTCTTTTCATGGTAACAATTTCCTACCCGCACCCATTATTGTTAGTTATTGTATGGCGATATTTCCAGCAAATGAGACACTACCATTTTCAAACAGAAATTTCGGTCACATGACGTGGATTTTTAATTTGGTAGCATCTCGTACCTAAATGCGCCTCTAAAGTAAGTCAGTATTTTTTTGGTAAACGCAACTACATATACGTTGAGCCTTTAAGAGAGCAGACATTACTAATATCAAACATGGGTGTCTATGTACCACCACCTGATGATAATGATCCTAAAAAGAATCAGAACCAAAAGAATAGTAATTCCTCACCTGCATCAGGCTCCAATTCCTCATCATCTCCATCGGGGTCAACTACGATCATAATACCCAACCCAGTTGCATTAATACCTCGTAATCCCAGCGTTGGTCTAATATGGGGACCGTTGATGCCTGCGTCGGATAACCGTCCTGCGCTATATGCATCCATCGGTGCCCAATTCTTGCTTGGACTCGCCATGTTTAGGCATGCGCGGGGATTATTCCGTCTTCAACCTATTGCCACTGGCTTGAACACACCTCCAGTCATGGGGAGACGTGGCCCATTGTGGAGAGTACTATTGTCTGTTGTCACGGGGTCTGGATTAGTGTTTGGAAGCGGATTGGAATTGAGTCGTATGACATTGCCGTACGACCCGTGGTACGAAGAGGCGCAACACTATCGCAAAGTTGCAACTAAACAAGGTGATAAACCAAGCGCTTGGTTTGGTGCATACAAGTATTACCGTCCTATGGACTTGAACACCTGGATTAACAAAGTCGGGGACTGGATCAAGAATGTCGAGAAGGAGATTGAGGATCCAAATCACATGTCAAATGTGACGCTTGAATTGGGGAAAAATAGTAATGTAATTGTCAATAAACCAGTAGCTGGTGGAATATTGAGTAAGTTGAATAATAAGGGCAAATATCAAGAGATTTATAATAAATTGCAAGAGTCAAATGTTAATCGAAGGAAACAATTGCTTGAACTGGAGTTAAAGGATGTTGTTGAGTTGAATAAGGCTGATAGATTGGATGCGATATTAGAAGGAACTTCCGATTTGAACGACCCAGACTATTCCAAGCCTAGCATTCAATTGGGTAATCATAGTTTGGAAACCGATGACGATTTGGAAATGGTTTGGTTAAACTTTGAACCTTGGGACGAGTTGAAATTGGAAACAGACTATGATATTAGATTAATACCAAGGTGTCTGGTAGCAGGCAAGCATTCCGAATTAGTAGAGGCCACAGCTACAACTAGAGGTGTACCGTCTTCCGGTGACGAAGAAAATACTCTTACTTCCAGTTGATTGTAGATAAACATTCTATATACAGTATTTAAATATAATTTATTTGAGTTCTTTCTCATCACTTGATTTTTCAATTAATTCATCTGCCCATTTTAAAGCACCAGCATTATTGCCACCACCTTGCAATTGAGGTTTATGATATTGTTGGATATGATCCTTCCATGCGATTTCAGCTGGATCTTGATCAGGTTCCACCCATTCAAATCCATCACCACCGCTCATCCAGTATGCTTGGAATGTAAGATCTTCCAAGTTATCCTTAGCCTCAAGCAATCTAATCTTGTTCCCTTCTCTGTCATAACCTGGACTCAACAGGTGAGTAACTCCATGGGCACCGATAGGAGCTGGCCGACACAATTCCTCGACAATTTCCGGATTATTCTGTCCACCATTCAAGTCACGGTCAGCCTCCAAGATTTTAGCGCCAAACAACATTTCGTCAGCATGCTTGAACCAATGGGTGTAGAATGTTCCCTTTTGCCATGTAAGATAATCTCCACCGGCACTAGTCATTTGTCTTCCGAATTTCACAATACTTACCAAAAAAGTCGAGTTTACTAAGTAGGTCAATAGCACCGAATTTAATGCTACTATATGTTGCCAAGCTGGGGACACCATTCCCGTTTCAATCGCGGTGTTTATTCCGAGTTTTGTAAGAATGGTGATACCGGCTGCGGATCCAACCAATTTAAAGAAACCCTTCTTCAAGATATCTTGATTCTTTTTTATATAGTTTGGATGGCCAACTGTGACATCGGATACTTTGATGGCGCGGAAGAAATCTCCATTGAAAAGAGCGTTTCTTAATGCAACCAAAGCGGTTTCCTTGTCAATTACGGCATCTGGGTTAAGGCGGTAGTAGTGGTTGATCAATTTGAGGTTGAGTTCAGTAGGCAAATTCAAAAGTAAAATTTCTTTCAATAATTCACTGGAGAATTGCACGTCCTTGGAGAAGACTTCATCAATTATTTGAAGACAATCTTTGGTGAGTTTTGATTTGGAATCGAGTTGGTCTTGTAAGGGATAACTGTGCTGCAACATTTTAAATGCTTTTAATGCGCTTATAATTGTTTCATTGGTGGATGATGAGGTTATTGTTTCATTTACCTTTTGGGATAATTGGTTGAAATCTTGGACATATGCAAATGGAGATGCTGTGGAGTTCCATCTCAAAAGTGATACTGGCTTTACTATTTGACAACGGAATAATGTCCTGTTCCTGGGTATTATTCGTATCATATTGTTAATGCTGTAGTCTATTTACTATGGTACTGCTTTGGATAGTTTAGAAAAAAAAAGGAGTGAAAAATTATGTAGTGGAAAAGATCTAAAAATATTTCATGAATTATGCAGGAATAGCAAACAGCATATATTATTTCTCCAAACGTAACGACATATACGAACTAAACTACTTTAACGTCCAAGTATCCATTTAAACTTATAACCCAAAAGATCCACCGAGAATACTAGCAAATATGGCAACAAAAAGTAATAAAGAATTGGCAGAATTCAAGTAGCCACCATTCTTGGTAGTAGAAGAATTCGACGAATCTCCTGAATCTGATTCTGAGGGATCAGCACTTGCATCTGCTTCTGCTTGAGTTACAGCAGCCGCAGTGGATCTAAGCACTCTTGAAGTAACAAAAGTAAGACCCTTGGTGGTATCATCATTAAGGGTATCAGCTGAGTTTTGAGCTTGAGGAGTAGCACCTGGAGCCACACGTGCACCAGCAGCACCAGGACCACCACCAGGTAAGGTGGTAGTGGTTTGTGGTTCGGTATGGGTTGCTCTAAATGCAGCTAACTGATCGGCATTCATGGTTACCGTTAATGAGTATTGTGAAAGTTGGGAAACATCCATGGTGGCTGGATTTTCTGGCAACTCGGTAGTAGGGGTGGTTGTTGGCGTGGTAGCTTTACCTGGAGCAGGAGTAGTTGTTGGAGTTGTGGCCTTACCTGTGGTAGTTGGTGTTGTCTTTGCCCCTGGAGTAGGTGTGGTTGGGGTGGTGGCACCAGCAGGTGGTGTTGTTGTTGGTGTAGTGGCTCCACCGGCAGCAGGCGTTGTAGGAGTAGTAACTGCACCAGCAGCGGCAGCACCTGCAGGAGTGGTGGGGGTAGTGGCAGCACCAGCGGCGGCGGCAGCTGGTGTTGTTGTTGGTGTGGTAACCGCACCTGCGGCAGCTGGATCAGCGGGTGCAGCGGGTGCAGCAGGTGCTGCTGCTGCTGCTGGAGCGGGATCGGCAGCGTGACAAATCTGGAGGAGAAGAGCCAATAAAAGAACGGAATATTTCATGTCAAAAATTTTAAGCGAACGACTTGACAACTGTAGAAAGGAAAATAGCAACTATCACAGGTTTTAACGTGTTACTTATCGGTATGTGTATGTGTTTGTGTATTTTTATTTCACCCCTAAAATTTTTTTTTCGAGGAAAATTGCTGCAACGCGCGTGCTCAAAATACCGCTCAGCATAATGACATATGGAGAGAAAGGATTATGCTTACAGAAAGCTTACATCTGTGACATGCCCTGGAAATCTGAGTCTCATTTATGACATTTCACCCTCTAATAATATTTACTAATAGGGGAACTTATGCCGACTTGTTGAACTAGGGAAATTCTGTTTGAAAAATATTTTCCAGTTATATTTGTTTATTTTTTTGCAATGTTTTAACAAATACAAAATCACTACCAAATTAGCTGTCACTTATGTACTTTAAAATATAGATAGTTTATATGTTCAATGTCAGCCGTATAAACTATGCCATATGGTCATATTATCAATCCATCAACTGTATAAGGTTTCAAATTTTATATGCTCTAGAAGTGAACTTGCACACCTATGTGGGCGTGTATTGACATCTGCGACGTAGCCTTGGCAACATTTACCCTAATGACGTAACAATATTTTCAATAAATTATAGATCTGACTACACTAGTTTTACGTTCTGGACAATAGAAACTAAAACAAGTCACCTTGTAAGATCATAAGGCTGTAAGAATAGCATTTTTATTTTTTTTGGTCATACGGAACCAGATGATTTCAACGAAAAGGCATAAAGCTGTACACATACTTTCTATCATAACGTTCATTACAATATATACCAATGCACAGTCTCTAGTTAATTTTTCTCTTTTTCTTTCTCTTTTCCATTTTTGGTGCACAGTCAGGACAATACCACACCTCGTCGGCTTTAGGAGGAGACGTTATACCCACACAGCTCCAGTGGAACCACTCATACTTACAATCATCATTATCACAACCAATCATTTCGCCAAACGATACACGTTGACAGAAACAATACAAGTTATTATCGGCATCTTCACCATTCCCATTAGGTCCTTCACCGTGACCGCCTGGTCCAACACTGACATGACCATTCAATGCCAATGACCCTGTTGGAGTGAACGACATTGTCTCTTCCATTTCTTCCGATTTGAGTCGTTTAACTGGTCTGGTTGATATCGACGAGGAACCTAAATTATTACCACTGGTTGTACCTCTGACAGCTGTTGTTTTCCTCTTGTGGCCCTTCTTTATGTCAGCCATGGCCATTGATACTGGTGTGCTTGTACCGTTTCTTGGAGTTGGCGTGACCGAATAACTATCGGACAAACTCAAACTAGCATCCTCTCGTCCTAGTTCCAAGTCAAGTCCATTTTCCAACGGTGGCAAGAGCTCATCCCTTTCCAACTTGGCAATATCAGTTTCAAAGTTGAACAAATGCTTGGATATTAAAAATAATGCCGTATTAGCAAGGAGAATTTTCTCCTTCTGCAACTTCTGAGCTACTTTCATATCTTCTTCTATTTTACTATAGAGTTGCTGCTCCTTGGGATGCTTAGTTAACGTTCCATTTGCTCTGATGAATTTGTGGATCTGATTGTCCTTGGCCTGATATCGTTTTCGGGCATCTTGAAGCTGTATGTCTTTGTTTTTGATCTCCTCCAAAAGATGTCGTATCTCTAATGGGAGATTAGATAAGTCTTGGGTGTATTTCTCAAGTACTGTTGATGTATCCATTGTTGCCGTTGGCTGTTGATGGTTGCTTACAGTTTGGTTTTAACTGTTCAAATTTTTTGACGGAAAAGGGCGTGCGCTTGAGACCAAATTTTGTCAGCACTCAAATATAATTTGCAACGACTTGGCAAAGTGTTATACCCTTATTTCTCCATTATTACCAACATTATGTCGCAGGAACTATCGGACAAAGTCAGCGACTTGTCAATCTCCGACAATGACACATTGAACCAATTTGAATCAATTACTCCATTGACAGAACAGGAACAAGTGGACTTACATGACAAAGTAACCAAGCTTTCCCAAAACCCACAAACCAGCAAAGCAATATACGAGCTAATCATAAATGATAGCAGCAAATTCTTGCATTCGCTCAAGAGAATTCACGATACTTCGGGTGTAATAGTCACTCATACAATTCAATCCACCACCGGATCAGACAAGATAGTCGACAATTTACTTAGTTGCATACGAGCAATTCTCAAGAATGACACGGATCCAGAATCAAGATCTTATTATCTAGGAGTTTACAGTTCATTAGTGAATCACTTTCAGATCTCTAACCCGCAGCATTTGAACTTATTCTTGACTTTTGCAAATTCAGATGCTGCACTCCATAGATCCATACTAGTATTGGTCATTCAAAATTTAAAATTGGAAAAGGAAAAGACCAGTGAAATCATCAAGGAATATTTAGAAGTTGTTTGTGACGAAAAGTATCTTGATAAAGAATCCTTTTTGAACTTTTTAATTGTTCTCGAAATGTGTTTTCCCTTATTACCCGAAGTTTGTGCTGGGGTATATGGTGACGACAAAACCAAACAGCATATTATGAGCAAGATGGAATTAGCACCTGATTTGGAACTGATGAGATATATACTCAAACTAATTGACTCCTCATGTATAGTTGAAACTTGCAGAAACGTTAATGTAACGAATTATTTCCAATTTCTCGTTCAAGGATGTCTGTTCAAAAACGATCAAATCAAAGTATTATCCAGTCTTAATCTTGTCAAATTGTGGAAGTTCATCGATGCCAAAAAGAAATCTAATGACTTGATAACCACCAAATATTTGGCTGATATACTAATCTCATATCTCAAATCACATACTGATGAGTACACCGAATATGCAATTGAGGGATTGATGTACCTCACGCTTTATTGGGAAGTACGACAATTACTAAGAATGGACGTGGAATTGATTGAACAACTACTTGAGAAACTCCAACAATCGTCAACCGAAACTAAAGACCATCATGTTCAGGCATTCAATTTCCCAGTTCAATACAGCATTCTTTCTATATTTGCCAACTTGACTAAAATGAAAGATATAAATGACACAACACAACAAAACACTGCAAATTTACTTAAAAACGTGGCAACACCAACGTCCAGATCAGAAAATGCAAAGGAAGACCAGAACGAAATCAAGCTCTTCAACGAAGAATTATTAACTAAATACAAGATTCTTGATAAGATCACCAAACTAAAAACAATCAAGGGTGCATCATCACATAATGCACTCAATCAAGTCATGAAAATAATCTACCATTTCTCACCCCAGGACAAATTGATGAGGGTAGAACTTGTCAAACAAGGTGCAATCAACATCGTCATCAGTTTCTTACTTAACCTGACCACTGTGGATCACAAGGGATCAATAGTATCTTCCCTTCCTAACCTGGACAATCCTGAATTGATAGAGACCCGGGTGTTTGCATTACGCAGTTTAGCACGCATGTTGATTGCCGTGGATCCACACTTGTCATTCAAGAAATACGACATCAAAACAACCATACCACTTTTAAAAGAGCTTCTCGGTCCGGATATTTCAAAGTATACTGGCAATGTATTGACTAATGAGTCATACCTCCATGACATGACTGCATTAGATAAGTTTGAATCATTACTAGCATTGACCAACATTGCATCAAACGCTTCTCCTGAGTTGAAAAAGTATATAATTGCCCAGACATTCGACTCTTTTCTTGTCAATTTCATAGTTGAGTTTGATGACGTGCGTATTCAACAAGCATCCTGGGAGTTGATTGCAAACATGATAACTGAGCCAATTCTCCTTGCCAAGTTCTTCAATATTCAGCAGACCGAGAATAAGAAACGATTGGATCTCGTGGTGACATTGTTGAATTCCAAGAATGTGAAATTGCAATGCATTCTCGCAGGATTGTTGGTCAATGCCACTGAGTTTGACATGATATGTGAGGTGCTTGTAACTAGCGAGTTTGACCATCTTATAGGTATCATCACCGAAATTCTAGGTGGTCAAACCAACGAAGACGACTTGATATTACCCATTGCATACTTACTAGTTAACCTAGTATATGGAGCAGCCAACACCAGTGAAACTTTATTAACTAATCTCGCATCAAATACCAAACTAAAAGAATCAATTGCCCAAGTATTGAAAGTGGTGAAAAATAGGGAAATTTTACAACCTATACTCGAAGTAATGAAAATGATTAAGTTTAAATAAATACACTTTTATAGAATATATTCAAAAATGAAGAAGCCTTTGCGCAAGGGTATCCTCCTTATGCTCGACATTCGATATCGACTGTCTTACCGTCTGTGCGGCCTTATCTGTCTCCAATTGCACTTTGATTGCCTTATGTAAATTAGTCAAGTACTCAGCAAAACTAGGCCCACTAGTAGCTTTAATAGCACCACCGAGTGCGTCTTCCATCAATAACTCTCTAAATGCAAACTCAGCCCCATCGATTGTTCTACGGACAATTTGAATTCCGGCACTTCCCAAGCTATTCAAGCCAACGATATGTGTTTGGAAATAGTTGACCAAAGTACGGGCTTGGTTGGAAATCTCAGTGTTCAAGTGTGGAAGTTCATCCATGAGTGGATCAATCTCTTTAACTGATTCGATATTCTGGCCAAACAAATCTTTAAGAAGCATGATGTTTGCTTCCGGATCAACCCAGACATATACCTTGACTCCATCACAAAGCAAATACACACCACGATCCAAATTCTTGCTACTCAAGTCCTTATACACGGGTAACGAAATGAATCCGGTTTGTTGGTCAATAATCCCTTCATGTGGTTCTAATGAATGAAGTTCAACCAATGCTGGGTACAAATGGTACATTAATTTCTCTACAGGCATATTCAACATTTGGTAGATGTCAGCTAATCTTGCATCAGCACTAACACCAGTAGAGGCTCTCAAAGCACTTGTCTTGAGCAAGGAAAGAATGTACATGGGAAGATGTCTAAGCGAATCAGGGAAAAGCAACGAGTTGGACATTGTTCGGGCTGAATTGTGGTCGAATTCATTCATGGCTCGGTACTGGGTGAATACCTGGACTAATTTGGTATTAAGCGATTCTCTTAATTCATTCATGGGTTGTTTCCCAATAAATGATAATGTGTCCCTGACAAGAGTAGTAACCACGGCATTTTCATCACAAAAGTGGAATGCATCCTCTAGTCTTTCAGTGACTGCCAATACCAAGTTCATAACTCTTACTTTACGAACCCCAGTAGCATCAGTATATAACAAAGCAGCCTGAAAATGACAATCAAGCTTAGTGCTTAATTTACCATCGTACTCAAACAAAACAGTAAAGGTTTGGTCCTTAGTAAGAATAGGAATGAGTGGATCTTGAACATTACCAAGCACAGCATTGGTTTCAGCAATTGAGGAACTGGTACCATAATATTGAGATACTTGAAGACCGTTAGAACAACGCACCTTTAATTGTCCTTGATAACCCTTTGTGCTCTTGTAAGAATTAACTATGTGCGCAGTTAAGGCTCTTGCATCTCGTTCCATGCTGAAATTGGGCCATCTACTTATGTTCCCACCAGTTATGTTGGCCAACCATCCTACATTGGATAAGTCAACAGGGGTATGCGAAATAACATGCACGTCCAATCCCACATTCTTTTCCACAAATTCCTTACCCATACTTCTATAGTAAGCGTTATCAGCAAGGTACATTTTCTTTTCCAGCTCAAGTGTTCCGGAAGCAGCACGACCCACGGCTTGATTATCTTTAAACTTTAATCCTCCTGGGCCCCATGATGGGATATTACACAATGTAGAAATAATCTTACCACCTCCATATGGTTCCAAACACATAGCAACAGTGCGGCACGCGGCAGCAAAACAAGGTTCTGGATCAGCCACACGTTCAAACGACGACAATCTTTCAATATAGTTTAATGCATCTTCAATAACGGCTCGACTCTCTTGGGGATCGACAAAGAGCCCTTCACTAAATGGAACAAAGGGGTCTTCTAAATCCGAGCTTATGGTGACTTGAGCGGATTCCAATTGTGGTGATAAATTGAAGAAGTGAAGTCTCTTGTCATATGCAATCAATGCAATTTTGGTGTTGGGTTCCAACGAGATTCCCATGCCCAGGTATCCGTTCTCATCTTGTGGCTCGTCTAATCCGTATAGAGATACTCGGATAGAATCAGCTAATACAAGGGGCAAACTTTGTCTAATACTGTTTTCAGTGATATCAATCAAGAATGCAACATGTAGTGGATGAGATTTCTTTTCGGCACCACCAAAGTTGTATTCTTTAGGAACAATGATATCATAAACACTGCGGTGCAATTCAGGACGAATGAACTTGTCTGCACGATAGCCACGAGTATCTAATAGTGCCGAGTACTCTTCAGGAACATGATTGTTGGGGAATTGACAAATATTACAGGCAAATCTTTGGTTGGCAGTGAATTGCATGGATGGGTTGATATAAGCACGACAACGACGACATCTCAATGGTCCAATACTGAGGGGATCGAGTTCACCTTCCTTCTTGGGAGCTGGTGGAGCCAATTGATCTTCTTGTGAAAAGTCAACCACAGGAACAGGGTCTTCAGTTGGGAGTAGTGGAGCAAATGGTCTGATGGTAACTGAAATCGGCAATTTTGTAGCTTGACGAATCAGGTCTGATTCGGGGACAAAGTACATGGTTGATCTCATAAATTTCGACAGACTTGATCCCTGGTCGACAGCATGGAATTGGGTTCCTGCGTCAGGTGGTATGGTTTGTAAAAAGGTCATAAATGATTTGGGGTTGCCTTGTTCATCAGGAGTGTCGTATTCCTTTTGGTTCTCGTATCTATGTTGTTGTAGCGAGAGATTATGCGATTGGCTGATATTATTCATGTCTTGCAAATGGAATTGGTCTGCAGCAATAGTTGTCTGTGGTGGTGGGTGGCCTTGTTGCACACCTGGAGTGAACTGTTGTTGCTGCTGCTGCTGGTGAATAGCAGGGGAGAACTGCTGTGCTGTGGGAGTATAAGGTTGGGCCAAGCCGGGACTAGCACCACCACCCATGGGAGCGAATCCTCCATATGGGTTGCTGGAAGGTGTTGAAGGAGGTATGGCTGGGAATGCATGTGCGGGAACGGGACTGGCATTGACTGAGCCCATTGGACTGTTAAACTCAGTATGGTATGCTCTGACGGCCCGTTTTGATTTTTTTTTGGAGAATGCCGGTCTGGGTGATTCAAGTCCCATTGCTTGAAACTGAGCGCCTAAATCAGGTGTGCTGCCGTGACGAGACAACGGAGGTTCTGATTGTCGTTGATTTGGCTGAGAGTATCCGCCATTCCCAGTGAAAATTCCACTTGGCGGAGGTTGGAATGACATTGTGCTTGGATTGATCGCCGACCTGATTGTTTTACAACCAAGTTTGTTGGAAAAGTACTGAGCAAAAAAAAAAAACAAATGAAAACACACGCCTAACCCGTTGACGTTAAGGCTGGGTGCGACCGGTGGGTGCCACCAGTGGGTACGAGGGCTGTGTCACATGATGAGACATCACGTGGACCAAATCAGCTTGAGCATTCCGCACGACCATGTGATCTAACGAAAAAGCTTATGGCACCGCACCGCCCTCCACTTTACAGAAAGTGCAACCAAGAAAAAGAAAGCACATATACAAAGTCAAGAAAAAAAAAAGAATTAAGGTTGCTTGTAGTTACATATTTAACCTCTTTTACATATGATTCACAACAGATCTGCTCCCCAGAGATCATACAACTAATCAGGAAAAGCTGTGACGGACACGACAACAGTTCATACATGAGATTACAGGCCCTGGCACATATAAATTAAGAGACTTTTGTTTTTTCTTGCCTGTTTGCTTTTTCAAAATGATGGGCGATTTCTCAAACATGGGAAATAAGTCACTACTGTATTTGGAAGGGAATGACATACCGATAAACTGCTCGGTGTACTCCCTTACCAGTGGTATGCTACGACTACAAATATTTGGTCACGACAACACAACTTGGACCAACGCTTCGCACGATTTCTTACCCGCATATTACATTACTAATTGTTCAATACCGCACTTGATTACACTAGTCACGGAGCTGAACATAGAGTCCGACCCAGGTAATTCTGATTATAATCGATCACCATATAATCAGAAGGACAACGGTGACACATTTGTAGCATTATTATTTATCATCTGTGGTTCATGTGTATCCTGCTGGATGCTTTCATTACTATTGTATTTATCCCCAAAACATAAACGGAAACCCCTACTAGCCCAGTTGGCCACCGTGTTCTACTCCGTGGTTACTACTATATTGTTGAATCGTTTAACCCAAATCGCCAAAGAGGAGTATTACGAAGATATGTTGGATATCATACGGCTATATCTGTTTATCTACGATTATACTGTATACAAAGTCATGGTTGTACTCTCGCGACTATTTACCGCGATTGCGTGGTTTCAGATTGCCTTGAAAATATCCCGGCAGAAGTATAAATGGCTTACAATGACGATCGGGGGCGTGCTAATTACCGCCCACATTGTCGCCCAAATCTATTACCAGATTGTGTTTGACAATCTGGCTGCAATTTTCGGCGATAATTTAGTCGGTGCATTTCAACATTGGAAAATCGCCCGCGCATGTTTGCAGTTGGTCATTTTAATTTGGTTTGCGGCAAATATTCTTTGTTACACAACTGTAATTAAGAGCCCGAGAAAAGTGTGCTATTCACGTCGATTACTTCCGTTGGCAATATTCAATTGGTGCCTAATTGTGTTGAATGCGACATTGACTATACTTTATGTCAGTCTATTCCGTTACAACTGGCTAGTTAAAACTTGGCTTGGATT
Organism: Spathaspora passalidarum NRRL Y-27907; assembly: GCF_000223485.1. Lineage (NCBI taxonomy): Eukaryota > Fungi > Ascomycota > Pichiomycetes > Serinales > Debaryomycetaceae > Spathaspora > Spathaspora passalidarum. The sequence continues at coordinate 1,724,055 of NW_006767427.1, read as the reverse complement.
ATTGCCATATCTACTTGATGTGATTTTAATCACCACGGTATGGGAATGGATATACAAGATTTGGGTATTGGAGAAACGGTTTGAGTTAATGGGGGTGTTGGGAAGAAAAATGAGCGCCGACGAAGGCATGAGTATAAACCTGGATGATATTGGAAGAAACAAGATGGTTCTACAATCGAAAAACAAGGTATTATCCATGCTAGATGGAATATTACATATAGGAAATAACAAGATTGTTGAGGATGTCGGGTCAGTAAAATCCATAGAGTTGGAAGATTTGTCCACCAAAGACTCATCCATGCCATCCGACCAAACGCCGCAAAGCAATGAACATAGTCACCAACACCTCCACCATCGAGTCAACTTTTTCGTTGATGATGAAACTCCAGGGACTTCTCCAAGCAATGCAAATGTGTCGCCCAATACGAATCCTGACGGATCAGACGCAGATTATGACGATGAAATTGTAGACAATTACGAAATATGGGGTCGAGAAGAAGACGACACCGATGAAATTGGCAATCACGAAATAGGAGACGATTTACACGAAGTAATTGTTGGTTCTAGCAACCAATTTGACTCAGGAAGTAATGACTCTACTGAACCACCACCGTTCCAACCGCTTCCCGGGTTTAGCGAAGAGGATTATTGGAATGATGAAAAGAGATAGAATATTGTATTTTTACTTTTTAATTGTATTTAGCTTTGTATAATAATAATTAATAATGGGATTGGTGAAGAAAGCAACATACGATTTTTGCATCCGCTACTACCGCTGATTGCGAATCGGACTTTTAAATTTTTTTTCTATTTGGTTCCAGAATTTTCTGGCGGCCTCTGGTGCGCAAATTTCCCCATCTTTTTTTTTTCCATTTATATAATAAGGTCCGCTCCGTATCTGTATCATATCCACTGGTTTCTTTATCCACAATCATGATTAGATATTCCAAATTGATTCCTAAAAGAGGATTATCTTTGTTATCAGAAGCTTCTAATGTCCGAGTAGGGACCTTAGGAGCTCTCGCTGCCGTAAGATCCCTCCCTGCAACAACATCAGGTAGACCCGCTCCACTCGTGCTTGCAAGTCCACTCTTGAAACCTTTACAACCAGCACGATTCTTCAGTCTGTCTATCCCCAGAAACATGCAAATGCAAATGAGCAAAGAAGACCAAGACAACCGTCCCGCATTAGAGAAATATGGAACTGATTTGACCCAGCTTGCCAAAGACGGTGTGCTTGACCCAGTGATTGGCCGAGATGAAGAAATCAGAAGGACAATCCAGATCCTTAGTCGTAGAACCAAGAACAACCCCGTACTTATTGGGAATGCCGGGACTGGTAAGACAGCCGTGATGGAGGGACTTGCCCAACGAATCGTCAAAGGTGAAGTACCAGATTCCATGAAAGACAAACAAATTATTACTATTGATTTAGCAGGGTTAATCTCAGGGTCGAAGTTCCGAGGTGATTTTGAAGGTAAATTAAAGGAGATTTTGAAAGAAGTGGATGAAAAGGCAGGAAAGGTCATTTTATTTGTTGATGAGTTCCACTTGCTTATGGGATTAGGAAAAGCAGAAGGGTCAATTGATGCATCAAACCTTTTGAAACCTGCTTTGGCAAGAGGAAAATTAGCCATGTGTGGGGCAACCACAACCGACGAGTACCGTAAATACGTTGAAAAAGATGCTGCTTTAGCTAGGCGGTTCTCACCGGTAATGATCAATGAACCTAGTGTAGAAGACACCATTTCGATTTTACGTGGATTGAAGGAGAGATACGAAGTGCATCACGGGGTCCGTATTGCTGACGCTGCGTTAGTCACCGCTGCTTTATATTCCAACAGATATATTACTGATAGGTTCCTTCCCGACAAGGCAATTGATTTGGTTGATGAAGCCTGTTCAACATTGCGACTCCAACATGAATCAAGACCAGACGCAATTGCGTCTCTTGATCGTCAAATCATGACTATTGAAATTGAACTTGAATCACTTAGGAAGGAAGAGGATCAATTATCAGTGGATAGGAGAAAGAAACTTGAAGCTGATCTCACCATGAAACGTGATGAACTGAAGAAATTGACTGATCAATGGGAATCTGAAAAGCGAGTCATTGATGAAATCAAAGATGCCAAATCTCGCTTGGAACAAGCCAAGTATGAATTAGAACAATCTCAGCGTGAAGGAAACTACGGCCGTGCTTCGGAGTTACAATACGCAACCATCCCTGAACTTCAATCGAAACTTATCGAATTGACCGAGAGTGAAAAGGCAACTCAAGCACAGGCCTTGATCCACGACTCGGTGACAAGTGAAGATATAGCTGCTGTTGTTTCAAAAATGACTGGTATCCCACTTAACAACTTAATGAAGGGTGAAAAAGACAAGCTTTTGGATATGGAAATAATCTTGAAACAGAAAGTGGTGGGTCAAGACGAAGCTATCCATTCCGTGGCTGATGCAGTCAGACTTCAACGAGCCGGATTGACTAGTGACAGACGTCCAATTGCATCATTCATGTTTATGGGACCCACAGGTACTGGTAAGACTGAACTCACCAAAGCTCTTGCCGAGTTCTTGTTCAATGATAAGTCATCAGTTATTCGGTTCGATATGTCGGAGTTCCAAGAACGACACACGGTATCGCGATTAATCGGATCACCACCAGGGTATGTTGGATATGAAGACAGCGGAGAATTAACTGAGGCTGTTCGTCGTAAACCCTACTCAGTGGTTCTTTTCGATGAATTTGAAAAAGCCCATGCTGATGTATCCAAATTGCTTCTTCAGGTGCTTGATGAAGGTAAACTCACAGACTCGCATGGAAAGCATGTCGATTTCAGAAACACCATTATTGTAATGACATCAAATATTGGCCAAGAGATCCTTTTGAACGATCCAAATACATACGAAGATGGCCATATCAACCCCGATACCAAGAAACTCGTTCTTGAAACTTTGAAACATCACTACGCACCAGAATTCTTGAATCGTTTGGACGATGTGCTAGTTTTCAACAGATTATCTAAAGCTGCGCTCAAGGACATTTTGGATATTAGATTGAGAGAAATCAGTGATAGGTTAATTGACAAGAGAATTATACTTGAATTGAGTCAGGAAGCCAAGGACTTGTTGTGTGATTTAGGATATGAACCAACATATGGTGCCAGACCTTTGAATAGAGTGCTACAAAAGAAGCTATTAAATCCATTGGCTATGCTTATGATTAAAGGACAAATAAGAGAAAGGGAAACAGTTCATGTAGTGGCAAAAGATCGTGAGATTATTGTTCTGCCAAACCACACTGAAGAAGCGGCAGAAAGAGAAATTGAAGAATCAAACGAATAATTGTATATAGTCAACTATTATATTTTTGTATATAAATGTATAAACATAACTTCTAACAACGTTTTATAAAACTCTTCCGACTACTGCACCACTAGCTTCTTTGGTTTCAACTCTACGTAAGGACTTACCTCCGGTAATTTGACCCAATAACGCGGAAATGTTTGGCGCACCACCTGCTGCAGCTGCGTCACCAGCAGCAGGAGGAGGTGGAGGTGGCGGTGGAGGGGGAGCAGCTGGAGCATTGAATCCATTTGGAATTGGTGGTGGGGGTGGAGCAAACAGCGCCGGTGGAGGAGGCGGAGGTGGAGGTGGAATTCCATCCAAAGTTGGAGGAGGAGGAGGAGGAGGTGGTGGAGGTGCATCAAAAGCTGGAGGAGGAGGGGGTGGAGGAGGAGGAGGAATATCAGCCACAGAAGGAGGGGCTGGTACATCAACAGCCACTGGTGGTGGTGGTGGAGCACTGAAGACTGGTGGAGGTGGAGGTGGTGGTGTAGCAGTAGGAGTTCCAAATTGAGATGAACCAGCAGATACATTATCTTCTGGTGGTCTGAGTATTTGTGGTTCTTCCTTCTTGATTGCTTCTGGTGAAGGCAATTTAGAACCTGAATCTGATTTACCAAGGTTTGAGTCAGATCTTGATGGTTGAGACATACCACCAAACAAAAGACTAGCCAATTGGGCTGCACCAGCTCTATTTGGAGACTCATCCTCACTGGCAGCTTCATCTTCAGAATCGCTCCATCCATCATTGTTGGAAATGCCTCGTTGGGAAGCACGTTGGGCGGCAGCCTTTTTAGTGTCTACCACTACTTCCTTGTTGGCAGGCTTAAAAAATGGATTGGTCTTGGCTTCTTCTGCACCACCTGCCATCTTCTTGGCAAATGGATTACTTTCATGTGGTTGGTGAGCAACTGGTGCAGCTTCAACTGGTTTAACCGGTTCAGCTGGTTCCACCTTGCCAGGTTTGGGTTCTTCTTTTGGTTTAGAAACATAGGTTGGAACAGAGGTAACGTTTTCGTTTTCATCCTCGTCACTATCTTCAGCCTCTCTTTTCTTCATCTCTTCCATTTCCCTCTTGAGCTTGGCCAATCTTTCTTCCTTTTGTTGCTTCTTCTTTAATTTTCTTTCACGCTCACGGGCTTCCATTTCCTGCTTCTGCTTCAACATAGCCTTGTATTCCTCGTCATCATCGTCATCAGAAGATTCTTCTTGTGGAGCTGGTACAGCCTTTGCTGGAACTATTTTCTGAGCAGGGGGAATTGATTTTGGTTCAGCTTTTGGTTCGATCTTTGGTGGTTCAACTTTTGGTTCAGCTTTTGGAACTACTGGTGTTGAGACTTCCTTAGGTTCTGGATGAGATTCCACTGGTGGATTTACGTCAGCAGCAGAAGTCTTACGTCTGGTAATACCAAGCTTGGCCAATCTTTCATTCATCTTCTTTTCAGCTTGAGCCTTAATATAAGCAGCTCTTTCTTCAGGAGTACTATACTTGTCAATGGTGATTGAACCAGTAGAACTGGTAGTTACCAAAGGCAGCGAAGACTTGGAACTTGAATATTCCACCGGAGATTGTTGTTTAGCTTTGGCGATATTACGTCTTTGACTGTTTGAAAAGGCATCCAATTCCTTAACAAATTTGGCAACTTCTTCAGAAACACCCAATCCTCTTTCCCATTTATCTGAACCAGCATCTTCCTTAACTGAGACTTTCAATTTAGAAGCACATTCATCTTCCATTTCTTTAATTCCGGATTCAATGTCACCCACCATATCTGATTGTCTCTTGCATTCTTCACGTGCTTGCTCTGAACCTTCCTTCAATTTGAAATCCAAATCGGCATTACCACCAGAAGAAGAACCTCTACCGGTAAGAGCAGCCATCTTTTGTTTAAATTGTTGCTTGGAATGGAACTTTCTTCTATCACGATCAGTGACTTCTCCATTGGGACCAGTACCGACAATTTCCGATTCATAATCGTCAGGATTCCAAGATGGGTTTTCCCTTTGCAACTTCAACTTAATTAATTCAATCTTTTTACGAGCAATTTCTTGATTCATTTGTTGAATGCTAGAAATTAATGAAGGAACTCTATCTCTAGTGAGATTGTCTAATTTGGCAAGCAATTGTTTACGATCATCAATTGAAGATCCTCCTTCATATTCATCTAATTTAGATTGAACATCCATGATTCTGCGCTTGTAATTTTCAATTTCAGCTGTGTCTCTGGAAACCTTGGGCTTATCTTGATCCTCAACATCCATGGCATCCAATAAGATTCTCTTTTCTCTAATCAACTTCTTCATTTCATCAATGGTCAAACCAGAATCAGAAGATGTTTTTAATGCACTAGGTTTGCTTTCTAATTCTGGAGTAGTTCCTCTTCTCTTATGACGAGCATTGGATACGTATGAGAAATTGTTGTCATCATTCTTGAATCTGGTTCCATCAGGCTTAGTTTGTGGTTTTGGAGGAACGGCAGGTTTGGAAGCACCACCTTTCAATGAATTCTTCAAGGTGTTCATGGAATCTTGCAAGTACTTATTTGAAGGAGGCACCAATTCAGGAGGCAATCTCAAAGGTAAATCAAACCCATTCAATCTACGATAAACCAAATGCATAGCCACAGCAAATTCATCCTTGTTCAATTTCCCACTGTCATTAGTATCAGCCAAAGTCCAGATTGATTCCAAGTCAGGTCTGGCTAATCCTGATTTACTAAATACATTCAAAGCAACATCACCATCAATATATCCTCTTCTCTTGGTATCCCAAGCTTCAAAAAGTCCATCATAAATTTGTTTTTCTTGCTTGGTGATTGCCCAAGTAACATTGGAGCTCAACGAAGTGTCCATGGCGCTTTGCAAGTTGGTGGAAGGTAACTGTGCATTAGGCAAGAAATGTTGCTGCATAGCATTCAAACCTGGGATACCACCAGTGGGCATAGAGACAAACCCCCATTCCCCTGGTCTTCCGGTTGGTTGAGCAACTAACCCACCGGTCATTTGAGCTTGTAATGAACCAGTTCTTTGGACTTGTAATGGACCAGTTCTTTGTGGTTGCATTGGACCAGTTCTTTGTGAACTAAGTTGAGGTTGTGGTTGGAATCCTGTACCTTGAGGTGGGATGAATGATTGAGTTGGGGCTTGTTGCAATTGTCCTGGGAGTGGACCGGTCTTTTGAGCGGGAATTAATCCCGCAGTTTGTTGTGGTTGCAAGGGAATTAAAGTACCTCCGCCTGTTCTCTGAGCAGTTAACGCAGCACCAAATGAAGTAGTTGGTGGTGCAGCAATTGGGCCGGTTCTTTGTGCTGCCAAAGGAGCAGCTCCAAATCCCGTCATTTGTGGTTGGAATGAAGTAGGTGCAGGCTTACTCATCCAGTCAGTATCAGGAGGTGGTGGAGCAAACAGGGCGAAGGGAGTGTTGGCCAAGATCTTACTTGGATCATCAGGAACGGTGAAGTTAATAGCATCGCTGAAACTCTTGACTTCATTTAACCACTTTTCAGGAAGTACACCTGGTAAACTTTCACCTCTTTTAGCCTTGCTACATAAATGCAAACTCAATGCAAATTCAGGAAACAAAAGTGATCCTGTGTTGCCAATATCTGACAAGGACCAAATTTCCGCCAAGGTGACTGGAGGTAACCCTGATCTCAACAAGATGTTGCTGGCTGCATCTCCACCAATTGCTTGCTCGCCTTTAGGAACCGCAGTTCTGAACAAATGCTCAAACTTCTTTTGGTCTTCGGCAGTGATAAACGACAAGCGAATGGCAGGAATCTTCAATTCGCTGTTTTCAACCACAGTAGGGGCTGATTGTCCAAACCCAGTAGGCTGAGTTTGAATATACCCAGTAGCTTGAGGCTGCAAAGATGGTGGTTGTTGTTGTTGTTGTTGCTGAAAGCTAGTTTGGGGTTGAGCTGGGAATCCGCTGGAATACAAATTGGGTTGTTGTGGGATGAATCCCGTCATTTGGCCTTGTAACGAAGGTTGTTGGTACATTTGTTGTGGGGGTTGTTGGGGCTGTTGTTGGTAATTGAAACCACCCACATAGCCTGTCTGTTGGGGATTGAACCCATACCCTTGCTGTTGCTGCTGCTGATACGGGTTATACATCTGATTTTAGTGTGGGGGGACGTACTACAGATCAGATAACAGTTAAGGTGGTAGACAGCATTTACGTTTGGAAAGTGGCGGTTCTGGAAAATGCGGTGGTGAAATTTTGGTCACTCGCGCACGACCTCTGGATCGTCGGCTTGTAACACAATCTGCAAAATATTTGGTAGTGCAATTTACGAGATTTACAGGTTAGCTCTAGGCGTATATCTATTACTGTATAAGAACAGTCTATAATTCTAAAACTTCATCCCAAAAGTTAACTTCTAATAAAGTGACGTCGTTGAAAATGTCCACTAATTCTTGGATTCTCTTTGGGTTTAATTGGGTTGTTTGCACCAATTGGTCTAACGCTTGTTTTCCTTCGTTATAAGCATTGGTATACCAGTCAGAAGTGTAATCATCCAACCAAGACAGATAGATGTCTGATTGTTCCCTATCGTCTAAAACACCCAAACCAGTAGTGTCTTCTCTAATGCGTTGGCCATAATCTGCTGCTTCTCCGTATCCAAGTAAACAAGGAGCCAATGCAACTTTAATTCCCAAGAAATCCTCCTTCTTACCAACATCTAAAAGGTAGTTGCAGTAATCAACACAGGCTTTTCCTGGATTCAATCCCAAATCCAAATCCATGTCTCTTTCATAATCAATGTTGTACTTTTTGCACAATTTTTCCTTGTGTTTTTCAATTTCCGTAACAATCTCACCGATTATGGTAGCTTGAGCATGGGTTTGTTGATACGTTGGGGCTGTGGAGGCAGCCAACCCGTGCATTTGTGCGTAATTGATCAAGTAGTGATAATCTTGTTTTAGATAGTAAAGGAACTTGTCAAATGGGAGATTGTTCTCGGCCAATACCTTCACAAATGGATGTTCAACATATTTCTTCCAATTGTCCTTGACTTTAGGATGAGTTTCGCAATATTCAAGGAATGACCCTGAACCATTGATGATGTTAATAGCATCAACATGCGATCCATGAACAATTGCACTAGTGGAGTTAGCTGGGACAACTATATGGTTGAGAGGTCCATTTCCAAACCCAAGCTTTTTTCCCATACTTACCATACCCTTGTGGATATAATCAATCGAGATTGGAATAGCTTCGTCCAAGTCCTTATCCTTGGCAATGTTGGCAGCAATAGCCGAGGCCAATGTACATCCAGTCCCATGGCTGTCTTTAGTAATAATGTAATGAGATTCAAACACGCTGATGCTGTCACTAGCGCTCTCATACAAGACATCCAATACTTTTAAGTCGTCAGTATGCGAGTAATCGGTAGCACGTTTATGGTCGGCTGTGAATGGAATATGGCCACCTTTGACTAACAAATTGGTACATTGCAATGACTTTTGAAGGGCAACCACAAATTCCATCAAATCGTCCAAGCTTTGAATGTCTTTGGTGTAGTCATTTCCCGTAGCCAACTTGTATAATACCTCAGCCTCGGGGAAATTAGGGGTAATTAAGTAAGTTTCTTTCATTAACCCCTTAACACACAATTTCATACTTTCATCATCAAACAATTTAGACCCAGAGGTGCTGACCATAACTGGATCCATGACAATCTTGACCCCGTATTCTTTCAATCTTGGCAAATGTTGTTCAAGTTCAACAATTGCTTCATAAGTCAACATCCCCGTTTTTATTGCTTTGAGGGGGGCATCGCCGTCCTTCCCATATCCATACAACATGTCTTCCAACACCATATCCAAAATCTGTTTAACAAATGGCTGTGGGGTCTTTTCGAACGACTTGACTCCGGTGGTGTTCTGAGCCGTAAGAGCCGCCATACATGTCATTCCGTAGACTTGGAACGCAGTAAACGTTTTCAAATCAGCTTCAATTCCTGCCCCACCGGAACTATCTGATCCCGCAATGGTCAACACGGCGGGCAACACCGTTTTAGGAATCCCATCGACTTTTTTCAACTTGTATACCGTTGCCTTCATATTTGAATGATAAAGAGCAACGTAACTGAACGAACGAATTTATTTCTACTTGAAATCTACATAAGTTAAAGCAATCTTCAAAAAATTTTCAATTGAATTTATGTTCCCGTGTAAACGCATACAACCTAATGCGCTTATCAAGAAAAAGCAAAAAAAAAAAAATATTAAACAATAAAGCCAACTTATTCTCGAGCCGTTGTCATCCCATTGTATTTCTCAATTAGTTGCAATTCACTCTTGAGTGTTTCCTCACGGTACTTCATTCTAATGTCAGGAACATTGGTCTTTTCAATATCATTACCAGCAACACCTCCATCCATGTAACTCTTACCTAACCAGTGTTTCTTAATGTTAGCTTCCCATCCTGACTGCAAACACGAATTCTTGGCCAATTCACACAAATCAACCCCGGATAATTTATAAATCTGCGCTGCCACCGAGAACTCTTCAATCAATGGCTCCTTGGTGTACGAAAATTGCAAGGGATCATCAGTGGATAACGAAACATTCAACCCCTTTTTGAAGAAATTATGGAATGGGTTCTTGTCGTACGTCAAGAATAATGCATTGTTGGAAAGTGGCGACATGGCAATACCAATCTGATCCAAATAGTACAAGTATTGGATAAATGGCAACTTTCTCAATAAAATACCATGGGAAATACCATAACTGGTAAGGAAAGCACTGATTAAATGCTCAGGATCACCCGCTTCCCCACAATGTGGTCGCAACACAAATGTGTTCAAGTTGTTCTTGAGTCTAAGATGATTCAAGGTAGTCATGTTAGAATAAAGGTAGTACAAGTAATACGAATATGGCGGGTTGGTGATACTATCCCATTCTCCAGCACTTGGATATTTTTTGGAATGGAATGGTCTTTCCGTCTTGGACTCGTCATCAACTGAATCAAACCCAATGACTCTTTGTAAGAATGCGTGTAATTTAGGGTGGGATTTTGGATTCAACGAAACTTCAAATAATGGTTCAAACAAGTTCTTCATGACACAGAGGAATGACTTAATATTACCATTCTTCTTGTACAAATCGTACAATCTTGGCACTTGAATTAACCATCTGACATTGTGACTGTATAACTTGTTGTCTATGATCCAGGCAGCTAATTTGTCCCATTCGTGGATGGAACGACCGTAAATTGAAATTCTCAATTCCACCATTTGATACTTGGAACTTTCCAAATCGTCAAACACTTGTTTGGTCAATTCAGCCAAGTATCTCCCATCAATGAAATTATCAGTCTTTAAAAATATTTCTCTCAATCTCGATTCTCCAATTGGATTATATTTCAAATTAAACTTGTCAAATCTATGGAAAGAATCGGTGTGAGCGTGCATATCCAATGTATCAATAGACAAGTCATACGCAGTCAACTTTAACGATTCAAATACTTGGGCCAAGGTTAAAATCTTGCCATCTCTGAAGATAACTTGCTCGTCCGGTTTAGTCTTTAATTTATACTTGATATATCTCAATAAATGTTTCTGGTTCATACAAGCAGAATGATGGATGTGGGTATCCACTTTACGAACATTGTAGAAATCACGATGAGGGTTTCTTTTTGATTGCTTGCTTTCTTCAAACTCATTCATGAGATAGTACATATTCCATTTTGCGTCCAAGTATTGAAGTCTATTAAATGCAAATGACTTGGTAGGTCCATCGGACGAAATCTTGGTGATTTTGTTCAAGTCGGAGTAAAACTCATGTAAAGTTGGAATCTTCACCAATGGCTTATCGGACTTTTTGTCATACACTTGAAAAACATCCTCGTCGTTGAGGGTGAAATAGTAAGGGCTGTCTTTAACTTCAGGAATTTCCACTTTGGAAAAATCGAATTCTTCTTCTGGTTCATCATCGTATTCATTTGGAATTTGATTGAACTTGTTCTTGGATTTGTAGAATGGTTTAGGTGGTGGGGGGTAAATCTTCCAGTCGGGTTGGTTCTTTGGGTTGCTGATCTCATCCTTTTGAATAGAAAAATCCAAATACTTGTGTCTAAGTTCTAAGCACTCTTTAACATGTTGATAGAATTCAATCAATTCATCCGATGGGTATTCTTCAGGGATGGCATTGGCGAGCGGTCCAGATAAGGGGTGAAAGTGAATACTTTTATGAGGCAAGTCAATCATTGAAGGTCTTCTCTTAGCTTTTGGCAGCAGACCAGGCATGAATGGATTGGCATTGTCTTGTCCAGGGCTAGTACCGGTAGTACCTCCCATGGTCTTCAATGCTTCAAAAGTTCTCACTTTCAAGTCATGGTCCCTCATGAATCTATCTTCAGTAGTGGAGAAATTGAGCGAGTTGACAGAATGAGACAAGTCTTCGTCACTGTCGTAAGCGTCAAGATGTTGGTCATGATAAGACATGTTATCGTGGCTGTTGTTATTGTTGTTGTTATTGCCCAGGGTGCTATCTCTTATGGCTAGGCCAACAAAGTTTTCTTTAGGAATCGACATTTTTGGTTAGCGTATATGCAGGTAAGCTGAGATGGGGGAGGGAAGAGAGGCAGTGAGTGTATAATAAGACGTCACACTGATATACACTTGACACCAATATCAAATAGTAAAAGAAAAACCGTCCAAATCAAGATAAGGATCAGAAGAGATCAGAAAACAAGAAAAAAGGCTGTACCAGAACGAGCAGAGCAGAGGAGGGGAGTGGAATGACGACCCATGCGGCTCCAGTTGACACATTGCCTTGTTTCGGTTACACAAAACAAAACAACAGATTTCATCTTAGTAATGAAAGCTTTCTCTAGAAAATATTTATTCCCAAGCTGTAACAAAGGCAATACTATTAAATGACCGAAAAATATATAGACATATATAAACCGAAGAAATGTGAACGAGGGGGGGGGGGGATATTATTTTAACCACTCGACTAGGAGGGTTGTTTAACAAGTAGGGACGTATTTAAATAATCATAACCATACCAATTGCGGCGAAAAGTGATGCGATGGTGTTACCAGCTCGACTGGCAGCACCCTCATATTCAGCAGACACGGTTGGAGCAGCTGGGGCGTTACTAACAGATTCTTGAACTGTAACTTGAGGAGCAGCGGCAACTGATTCAGTTGGAAGAGCATAGATGTCGTCAGTTCCAACAGAGGCAAGAGCTTCACCGTCTGCAGTGGCAGCAGCAACAAAAAGGTCAGTGGTAGTAGCAGCTTTAGTTTTAGCACCGCCGAAAAGATCATCAAATAAACCACCACCAGTAGTAGTAGCAGTAGCGGCGGCCTTGGTAGTAGCTGCTTTGGTAGCACCACCGAAAAGATCATCGAAAAAGCCACCACCAGTAGTAGTAGCTCTAGCAGCAGCAGCAGTTGAAGTAGTAGTATTACTACTTCCACCAAATAAGTCACTTAAAAGACTACCACTGGCCCCACCAAGAAGGGCTTTGAGGAGAGTTCCGGTGTTTGGGTAGGTGGCATCACTTGAAGTGGTAGCAGATGTGGTGAAATTACTGTAGGAACGACCACCAATCAAAGAAGAGAAATCATCTTCCAAGGCTTGGATTAAAGCTGGGTCGTTGAAAGCCTTGCTTAAAATATCAGTCAACAAACCAGAACTAAGCAATTCTTCACCAACCTTGAGAAGCTTAGGAATATCAAGGGATAATGAAAATAATGAACCAACGAGACTACCCAAGTTCTTCAAGAGGCCACTTATAATGTCAACAACTTCTTGTTCAAATTTGGCACTGGTGAATAAGTAATTGAAGGTATCATTGAGTAAGGTGGATTTGGCGAGGGCACTCATGATGGTGGTAGCCAAGTTAGAAATGTTGCTTCTCTTGACAATACCAGAAATTCTATCCTTGAGACTTTCTTCTCTCTTGAACAAAGATTCAACGAAACTGAAGGCAGTACTAGCAAAACTGGAAGAACCTGAAGAACTAGACGATTGCGAATCAGCCAGTGCAACTGTAGTGGTACCAGTAACAACAACAGCAGCAGCAGTGGTGGTGGTGGTAGCTGCAACAGCGGCAGTAGTAGCAGCAGCAGCACTTGAACCATCACCACGACCAGTAATGATTGATAAAAGGGAGTCAAAACTCAAAGCACCAGACAGAATCAAGTCACTAACGACACTTTCAATAAATGGTAAGGTATTTTTATTCTTGATCATATCTGCAACAAATGTGTATGCCAAGTTGGAGTCTTTCAAAGCCACAAACACAGGGGTCAAGTCATAGTTCAAAGCAATTTGCAATCCTTCTGACAACACTTCATTGGCAATCTTTCTAATAACAGGGTTACCCAAGCCAAAAATCAATGAAATTGGAACTAAATCAGTTGAACCGACCAAGTTGAACCCACTGACCACGTATTGGTTATATTCACTGAGAAGATTGTTAATCCAACCAGCGGCTTCGTCAGCAGTACCATAAATAGAAGAAAAGTTGAACAGACCAAGAAGACTGGTGGCAAAGTCAAGCACACCTCTTTCATCCAATTGAATGTTTCTCTTTGATAAATCGGAAAAGAAATCAGACTTTGAGAAATCAGCAAGTAAATTTTCTATATCACTCTTAATATCTCTTTGGGACAATTCAGAAAGCATACTGTCAAATTCGCTTTCCAAGTCCCTTTTAGACAATTCATGGAGCAAACTGTCCAAAGTGATTTGTTGTGCCAAAACGAAAGAACAAAATGTAACAATTGTGATTATAGCAGCGAACTTCATGGTGATTTTGTTTTGTTCACTAGGATATAAAAAAAAGAGCGACTTCTTTAAAGGAAGAGGAAAATGATCCGACTAAATTTGCTTTAGACGCTTGGCGATTATCGCCATCTATATATACTCTACAAGAATCTAGGTTGGTGTACCGTCTATAAATGTTTTACTAAGTTTAGAAATTTAATTAACAATAGATTTTTTCTAAGATTTTTTTGCGGCCAAAATTCACATTGCCTAATCAGGAAATTTAGTTGCCCCAATTTACCAAATCGCACCGAATATCGCCAAGTTTGGAAATTACTTTAAGTCTATAATCGACCAGGCGACCCACTGCTGCTAATCAAACATTCTTTGTTGTTAACGGGTTATTTACTGTTATGGTAAAAGATAAATAGGCACTTTGAACTTGTGCCCTGACCCTACACCATCAAACTTGTATTGTCTATTAATAGCAAACAACTCTTCAGATAATATTGGTTTCACATTCGAATTTCCATTGATCAATCTCTCACCCGCACCATCGTCAGGCGGCTGAGATCCGTTCGTGTGTTGCTCCTCACTATTCCCTTGTTCAGTCTCCTCGGTCATAGTGGCTAGATTAAAGTGGAACACCAAATAATATTTCAAATCCATAAACGAGCTACTTTGAAATTGCCCTGTTAATGATCTCGCAATGTGGATATGTCCATTGATCAAGCTTGGAGTGTGATTTTCAATCGAGGCATCAATCATTGCCGATGCAAATGTATTCAATTTCACATTCCCACTGACTTTGTACATGTTTGTGAACACGCGGTTGCTATCACCAATATGGTAATTTTCATGGGCTTCGAGATAAGCCACAATTCCAATTACTTTTGGTAGTGATTGTTTGCCTCTGTTGATATCAATGATGTAATTAATATCGTCCCCGATATGGAAATAAGGCCGGGATAAGCTAATTAAACACAATTCCTGGTTGTTGACTCGCAATTGGTATTGTGTTTTCAAATGCTCGGGTAGTTGTGGGATCGCCTTGTTATTCTCGACAATCTCCAACTGTTTAAACTCGTCAAGCTTGTCAAACGGAATACTCTTTCTCCGCTCAATAGTAGAGACTTTAGGCATGTTGTATAGATCCGATTCGATCAATTTGCTCAAATCTTGCAAGAATACCTCACGGGCATCTCCGGATTCGGTCACACTGTGAATATCGGACTTTGTCTCCTGGGAAACCAACTCAATTTGCCAATTCGGGTCAAGTGTGAATGCGGTCTCATCAGAAAGATAATCATGTTGCAAGTGACGGAAACTTATTCCTACTCTTTGTGCTTCCACATTGACAGGGAAATATATTGATCGTGGTTTCAATTTTTCCCCGGGCTTGTTTGGTTCAGATACACTGACGATTAATGAGTACCTTATGCTCAGCCATCCTTGATCACATGCAAGACCCGTCAGTCGAGCATTATACGTAGGTGGCAACGTATCTTTTACTGGGAACCTAAAATGGAAAGTCTTGGATGAGTTGGGTTCAATGGCTAAATCGGTGAATAAAAGTGACTGGCGAGTGGAGTATATAGGAACAATAGAGTCCGTCAATTCATTAAGTGAAATTGTAGATGCACCAGCAGCCACGCTAGAAGTTGGTATTTGTTGTGAATTGAATGGAGTGATCAAATCATGCAAGAAATATGCTTGGGTGGAATCAATAACAAGATCCGTGTTGTGATCCACAAACAAATCATTCACCCCACCTAATTTCCCTTCTATTGTTAGCTTTGACTTCTTGGCAATCAAAGGAACTTGATTCAATGCTTTTATTTGTAGATCTTCATCTTTCCAATCTTGATTATTGAAATATTGATCGAGATATTCTGCGTTGTTCCACCATTGTGAGCTCTTGGTCATTTCAAGTGCTGATGTATCAATGTTAAAATTGTAATTGAGGACGACGTAACCAAACAACTGTACATGTCCTAAGAACAACTTCAAGTGTGGGTCAGGTTGTGGATCAGCAGTTGCTTCTGGCGTTTCTTTCTGCCCGCGGCCAAATATACTTCCGAGCCATCCAGGGTTTGCAGCTGGTTCTGATTGCTTCTCTTGCGGATTTATAACAATTGATTGGTCATTGGTGTTGTGGAACGTAAGTAGGCATTCGTACTCAGTGGTAGTCCCTGAAGGTAGATATGTCAATGATATAGATAGATGGTCATTGACTACTTTAGAATATGATTTGGAAAAGTCCAACGTCGGCAGATGAGCTTCAGTAGTAGTTTTCATTGAAGGTAAATGTTTATATTTCTATTAGATTTCTATTGGAATGGGGTGATAACGTGTTGAACAGTTTGGGTTATTTCGGCTGTGGGTATAAACTTCGTAATTTTTCGTCGTACCCGCAATTTGATAATCAGAAGCAAAATCTACAAATTGTATACTTATAATTAAAAAAAAAAATTTACATTTATACTATATGACTAATCATACTTCAACTCAACCTGTTGGTCTTGGTGTTGAGGAACATTGACAATATCTTGAGATAATTGTTGCAGGTCTTGATTTTGCAACTCAATACCTCCATGGTTTTGGTGGAAATCCAAGATTTCACTGTACATCATGACTCTCCAAGTATCAACTGGCAATTCGGCATCATTGAAACTCCAATCAAACTTGGTTTCACAAATTGGCTCATCAGTTGGATCATGGTATGGTTCCATGTATGGATGAGTCAAGGCTTGTGCGGCGCTTATTCTCTTTTTAGGATCAAACACCAACATCTTGGCTAATAAATCAATGGCCTCGGGCTCGACATGAGTACAGGAAGCAAAACGTTCACCAAATGGAATTGGTTCTCTGTGAGGTAATGACCTGACGAACCTCAAGGTGTTTTCTGAAGCAATTGTGTCAATGACATCCTGTGGAGGAGATCCTAATAATTCGGTAATGATGGAAAATTGATGAACGTGGTCCTTTCCTGGGAATAATGGTTTGCCTTCAATCATTTCTGATAAGATACATCCAACTGACCATAAATCAACTTCAGTGTCGTATTTCTGCCAAGTCAACATGATTTCAGGGGCACGGTAATATCGAGTAGATACATATCCTGTCATTTGCGGGTCTTGAATTCTGGCCAACCCAAAATCACAGATCTTCAAATCACAATTCTCGTTAATCAAGATATTTGAAGGTTTCAAATCACGGTGAATCACTCCAGCCGAATGGATATACTTTAACCCACGCAAGATTTGGTATGTGAAGTATTGAATAAACTGCTTCTCCAAAGGTCTGGAAGTCAACAATCTGTGTAAATCGGTACCTTGCAATTCATTGACGAAATAAATATCTTCTAAAGGAGATATGAAGATATCATCCAATGTAATCAAATTTTCATGTTTCAAATGCTTTAACAATTTCAATTCTCTATAAGTTCTCTTGGCAAGTACAGCAGTCAGAAACGGCTTCATGATTTTCTTAACAGCGACATTTTGTCCTGTTAATTTGTCCACGGCAGAACAAACCAACCCAAACGCCCCCATCCCCACTGGGTTCAAGTCGGTGTATCGGTTGGTTATTTCAAATACTGTTCCGAATATTTGAGTTCTTGTAAATTCGCCGTCAGAAGACATTTGTAGTAATTAGTAATATAGAAGAGGCTGGGTCTGTAAACGAGGCGCTAAAAAATAGAATGTTTTGAGAATGTATTATTGGTTAATCAGTTGTAATTGGAGTAGAGCCTGGTTGTGGTTACTTTGTAATTGATCAGATAAGGGAGTAGTCAGATTGATGTGTGGTACCTGAAACGTATAGCGTTTTCGTTGAAACCAAATGAAACTTTTTTTTTTTCAGAGGTGCCCTGTGTTGTTTACCCCCTCGAAAAACCTTGTTGATTTTTTTGTGTTTGGATTTTTCAGGTCTCTAGTTGCTAAAACGAGTAATACTGACAAGGACTACTGGGGCTTTCAAGGGAGGGATTAGTACCTGCATTAATACTCACATCCAAGCTCATAACTGTTTTGACTTGTTGTCATGGGCACACGCGGCGCCAACTTTACGAAGGAATCTAACTGATTCATCTTATAATAGAATTACAGATGTAAAAATGCACAACCCGGTCGCATACAATTGGGTGTGCACAATTGATTTGCTAAATATAGGTAGTGCGCAATTGTCAAAATAGGCTGATGATTGTATAACGTCATAGGTGGTACAGCCATGTTGTTTTGTGTATGTTGGTTATTGTGTCGATAAATTCCGCGGTAGTGTATTTGGGATTATTTTATTTTCCTCCGCGTTGTGGGGCATAGCATAACCATGGATATTACACCAGCATGTGCTGAACCTTGTTTGACTTTTCGGAGCTTAATTCCATCTGAAAAGGGTTTCGTATTTGCAGTCCATTTGTTGTATCATGTTGGTATTAATAACAGTAATTTGAACAAATTTGGTTGCAAAACAGAATGAAAGGGCGGTACAGTACAGCACCGTACCGTACTGTACAAAAAAAAACTTAGAACAAAACAATACCCTACCAACTAAAAAAACGACTTCATACAATCGTAGAAAAGTAGCGAATAGATCTATCTCCCCCTCTCTCAATTAGCAACCACAGTTGCTAAGTTCGACAAAGAATACAAGACGTGGCTCCGTTGGTCATGTGACTTGTCTAATTTCATTTCTTTTTTCTTTGTTTTCCCTATGCCGCAGTGACAATGTTTGCTTTTTCGTTTAAAACGTATTACATTTTCTTGTATATGACTAATTGAAAGTTGACCTTACACCACATCAAACAATAAACTATCCATGCCAACTATCGAAGAAGGTGCTTCTACCTTGTCATCCTCTATCAGTTTGGTGAAAACCATCCTAGGAGCAGGTTTGCTTTCTATGCCATTAGCTTATTCCACTGATGGGATAGTTTTTGGTACCTTTATTATTCTCCTTGCAGCAGCCACTTCAGGTTATGGTCTATTCTTGCAATGTTACGTATCCAAATATGTTCCTGTTGGACATGCTACATTCTTCAATGTCTGTTCCATCACATATCCGCAGTTATCTGTGGTGTTTGACGTTGCTATTGCAATTCAATGCTTTGGGTGCGCGATTTCTTACCTTGTTTTAATTGGAGATTTAATGCCAACTATTGTCACATACATCCCCCATATCGCTCCTGAAAATCATAGATTGTTTTGGTTATTGGTATCTACAGTAATCACGGTTCCATTGTCGTTTTTAAAGAATTTGGACTCGTTGAAATACACTTCTATTTTGGCCCTTGTCGCCATTTTTTATATGCTGGGGTTAGTGGTTAGCCATTATTTTGTCAATGACATTCCAAGTGATTTGAAGGGAGAAATTATTTTGGGTCCACTAAGTCTCACTGGGGTGTGCAGTACATTTTCCATTATTGTGTTTGCTTTCACAGGTCATCAAAATATGTTTTCCATCATTAACGAAGCTAAAGATCGCAGTTTGTCCAGTTTGACCCTGTTGGTTAATTTTGCAGTTTTGATTTCAGCTGCGTTGTTCATTGTTGTTGGATTAGCGGGGTACTTGACTTTTGGTGATTTGGTTAATGGTAATGTTATTTTACTGTACCCTTCAGGACCAAGTACTACTTTGGGTAGATTCTGTATTGTCTTTATGGTGGTTTTCTCATTCCCATTGATGTTACATCCAGCAAGAATTTCTTGCAATAACATATACTATTGGCTCAAGGTCAACTTATGGCATCAAGAACAAAAGGAACTTACTGAAGATAGTCCATTATTGGGTGAACCAATTGAAGTGGAAGTCGATGTGCGTGATGATGGAAGTTTACATAGCAAGCCAACACACATTGTTCCATTCTCCCACACCACATTTGTAATTATCACAACAGTTTTATTAATTGTCGGTTACATCTTGGCGATTTCACTTAAATCATTTGCATTCGTATTGGCAGTGGTCGGAGCTACCGGGTCCACCTCAATTTCATTTATTTTACCCGGGTTATTTGGATATAAATTAATTGGTTCTGAACTGGACGATCCTACACCTTTGGAAGTTATTTTCAAGTGGCTTTCTTTAGCATTGACTGTATGGGGTTTTGCCGTTATGGTATTGTGTTTATATAGTAGTTTAGCATTGTAAATTTTTAATCGAGTTATTTACATTTTCATGTATCACTCACACAATATAAATAGGCGAGATTTTAGTCTAGACCCTGGAGCAAAAAAAAAAAAAAAAACATAAGCTAATCTCCTTTAAACGTGCTACGATATTCTACAGTAACAATGTCTTGCGAAGACGAACACTACCACGGAAATGGCCATCATAACCACAATCACGACCATGGACATGACCATGGTGATCACATAGCACCTATACCCACGTCGTCATCACAATCTTTGAATTCAAAGATTGATACATCAAAACTAACCGCCTTAAACATGGCCAATCCAACTGATGATCTTGCCAAATTGTTTAAAACTTCAGAAACTAAATATCACATTAAACCAATCATCAAATCTGATTGTGATTGTCAATTGATTATTAATATTCCATTTTTGAATGGGAATGTCAAACTTTATTCCATTATCTTTCGTACCAATGGAGACAAATATTGTCCGAGAACTATCAAATTTTTTAAAAATGACAAAACTATTGACTTTGATAACGTAGATACGAAAACTCCAACACAGAAAGTGAAACATCCACAAGTTGGTCTATCAGTTGACGAGGATGATGAGGAAAATATCCCCGAAGTAGTGGAAGAAGAAGGCGATTTTGTAGAACATTTCTTGTCCAGAAGCAAATTCACAGGGGTGCACCACTTGACTGTGTTCATTGAAGATATATACGATGACGAAGACGAAGATGAGTGCTGGTTACACTCAATTGAACTAAGAGGAGAGTTTACGGAATTGAATAAAGAAGCTGTGGTGACGCTATATGAACTGGCGGCCAATCCAGCTGACCACAAAAAATTGGGAGTTTCTGATTACAATGGAGTATCATATGGTGCTTAATAATAGTACTATTTGTATATAATAATTTATTAAAGCACAAAATTGGGTGGAGTTTTTCTTTTTTTTTCTAATACCATACAAATACATATTTTATATATATATAAATCTTTTAATTAATCTATGGCTCGCTGGCTTCGTCTGCGGCGATAAGCTTATTGAGCAATAGCAGTGGCAGTAGTATGAGCAGTGGTTACTGCAGTGGGGTATTCTGAATCCTTGTCCCATTCGTAGTAACCATCATGAATGTGTTCTATGGATTCACCCTTACAGGTGTATCTGTTGTAATAGACCATCTTAACTGGGAAGCCATCAGTAGGAACAATAATGGCGTCAAGGTATGGAAGATCTCCCTTATCAACGTCTTTATAATAAACGGAAAGAATGTTGTTACTACAGGTGACAGACTTTGAAAGATGTTGATCAGACTCAGCAAACATCCAACTGTTGAACTTCTTAGATTCAGCTCTCTTTGCTTCCCAATGACCACAATCAAGTCTGGCGGTAGTGGTCTTCATTTCGAATCCCATGTAACCCTTGGAATAACCCTTTGGACAGTTACCGGCAACCAAGTAAGGTTGTAATCTGTTTGCCTTTGGATGGTAACGAATGTGGAAAACACCATTGTCTGGGTTGTATGGTAAACCAGGAGCAAAGTTAACAGTGTACTTGAAGGCTTTACCACCAGAGAAGGCAATGACGTTGGAACCAGCATCGTACTTTTCAGCACAATCTTTGTCGAGTGTATGGTGAGAACCACCAGCATTGAAAGTTAATGGGATGTGAATTTGACCTTTGACATTGGTGGTCTTGACAACATTGTTCAGGATAACACAATCTAATTTGGAGTATGACACGGATAATTCCCCTGGATTGTAGAAACATTGACCATATTCAACATTATCAGTACCAATCAAAGGAACATAATCCTTGTCGGTGTTGAACTTGTAAACACATGGCAAGGTTAAGTAGAAATGGTTATTTGGAAAGATTTCAGTACCCTTAATAGCCCATGACAAGGCAGCAAACCAGTGTGGTTTGTATGGTTTGGGAAGATCATTAGGATCTTGTTTAACATAGTAAACTTGATCAAGACTGGTAAAAAGTTCGCAACTGGTTGCTAACGAAACCAAAGAAATAACTGACAATAAAACTGAAAGCATGGAAATTGATTGATGTCTCTATTCAAGTTCATCCAAGTGGTGAAGGAAAATCCACATCTCTTATATAGACAGACCTGGTTTTCTCGTCTAGTAGTAGCTTTATTGTAGCTTGTTGGGATAAAGGTCAAGCCACAAGTTAAACGAAAACTTGAAGTAGGTACTTGCATAAAAAATAAATTGTTGCACGAGTTCTAAACTATCGCTTATATTATATTGGTGGCTTTGTTTTGTATATTGTTTACATATTTTGTGTAACTAGTAGTTGTCAAGATTTGTTCAGGTACATTTATGACTCGCCCATTCTCAATTTTGAAAGAACCAAGTTATGGTTACCTGATTTGATTAATTCGTCTAGTTAGTTGCTATTCAGAATATGAATTATTATCACGTCAATTGTCTCAGAGGAGTATTACGATCGTCATGTAATATTCCTTCAAAAGAAACCGCCAATATTTACTCGTATCTTTGACAGGCGAAGCCAAGATTTCAAAATTAGTACTCTACAAATCTGGGTGATTTTCGTGTAATTGCAGATAACACAGTAGCCAATACGACCTTGCTTTTTACTCTTCAAACGGTATTAGGATCATAGAAAATAAAAATCCCTGTTTACAAGGTAAAAACATCTGTCTTAACCAATCTATACAATTGTCGATACGAATATGTGCATAAAAATAAAAATAAAATAAAATAAAATATTATTTTTTTTATTGTACACCGAAAGCCTCGAATAATCGAGCAATTAAACACTAAATACACGAGAAAAAAAAACCCTCTTCTGTATCTTTTATCTCGTTGCAAATAATGCATTATAATACGGATCAATGATTGCCAAATAGATTTGGTTATTCTTCTAATACAAAGCATTTTTTTGTGGTCCATTGATCACCATGTTGACCAAACCATAAATAGAAAGATGTAGGCATACAGAATCTTGTTAATAACTAAAATATATATTGCTCCTTAGTTAAGTCAGAAGTCATGAAGTTAATGAGGTACAACGGTAGCAGTTGGAAGAGTAGTTGTTACTACATTTGTAGGATCGCAAGATTCAGGAGTCCATTCGTAGTAACCATCGTTGCGATGTTCTGTTGGATCGCCCTTACACATCCATCTGTTGTAATAATATATTTTCACAGGATGGCCAACAGTAGGAACCAAAAGAGCGTCAAGATATGGTCTGTAATCCTTGCAAATATCTTTGTAAGTAACTTCAAGTCTATTGTTACCACAAGAGGCCTTCTTTGAAATCAGATGCTCAGTCTTGGCAAACATCCAACTATTGAATTCGTTATATTTAGATTTTTTAGCATGATAACTACAACAATCAATTTTGGTCATGCTATCTCTAATTTCAAAACCAAAATACCCTGCCGAATAACCTTGAGGACAATTTCCAGCAACCAAGTAAGGTTGAACTTTGTTTTTCGAAGGAACACCACGAATATGGAAAACACCTTTGTCAGTGTTGTAGGGTAATCCAGGAGTAAAATTAACAGTGTATCTAAACTTTTTTCCTCCAGAAAATTCAATAACATTGGAACCACCTTTAAACAATTTGGCACATTCTCTGTCTGTGCACAAAGCAGAACCACCAGCATTGAAAACCAATGGAACACGAATTTGACCCTTAACATTGGTAGTCTTTATAACATTGTTCAGAATAACACACTCCAACTTTGAATATTTGTCAAAGATTTCTCCGGACTTGAAGTAACATTGTCCATATTCAACGTGATTCGCAATTAAAGGAATATAAGACTTGTCAGTACAGAACTTGTAGACACATGGCATCTTCATTGTGAAACGCTTCAGAGGCTTAATTTCCTTTCCATTAATAGCCCATGATAAGGTTGCATCCCAACGTGGCTTGTATGGAATTGCAGGGTCATGCATCAGAGGAGTAATAAAAACCACTTCGTCAAGACTAGTGAAAAGTTCGCAACCATTCACAAACGAAACCAAAAAAATAATCGACAAAAAAACTGGAATCATAGCTGTTGTTTGAAAGTCTGGTTTTGAAGTGATCCGAATTTTGAAGGGAAGATGCTATATCTTTTATAGACCACTGGAGGGTCAATGACACTATTTTTTTTGTTTGCAATCAGTTGGAAAGTTTCTTGGAAATTGGTAAAGATAAACGTAAAATGCAAACTCCACTGAAACCAGGAGGACATCTACATAAAAAAAAATAAAATTCTGCAGAAGGCCTAAAAGCTTCTATTGTACCTGATCAATGGTTTTCTATTGTTCAAGAAATTAGTTGTTGCAATAGTGAGAATCCACGTTTCTGAACTACATTTACAGAGAGTAATTGTTTGCTCAACTGACCACCTCGGTAAACCAGTAACTGTATATTGCAGCTAGTATAAGTGATCGATCGGTATTATTTCTTTTACTATCTGATACAGGAACTCTTAGGAATAAAGTCTGTAAAATTTTCTCTTAAACTGGAAGCAATTTATCATTATCTCATTCTGAGGACCTGCATAGCTCGTCTATTTTTCGACTTTTCCAAGAATATTAAGATCATGACATTTGTTTGTAGCAGACCCCCTGATTTAGTTGTGATAGTTTCCCCAATAGTGGAACTGGCAACAATAATGCCAAGATTGAAGATTATTATTTTAGAAATTTGAGTGCACCTCCGTCTAACCAGTGCTAGAACAGTAACCTTTCAGGTTCCGATCTCAATTCCCACTTCTTAATTTACAATTGGAAATCAAAGAAAATACCTGCTCTTTTTCCAAACTAGAATCTCTGTTTTAGCTTAATACAATTTCCAAGACAACCCATGATAAATCATAAAATTCCTTCATTTTATATTGTTCACGGAAATGGACCGGTATAGTCCGATCGAAATTAGATAATACACTTGGTTCTTTTACTAGTGCAAAGTTACCAGCAGTGCATTAAGCGCTTTCAATACAATGCGGCGCCTTTTGGCATCTATTATTTTTTTGAAAACAAGTTAGGATTTTTAGAAAGTTCTGAAATATTTTTTTCACCTAAAAAATAAGGCACGAATTAAATTCATTACTTTCGTTTAATACCATATTTAGTTACTATTATCACCAATGTGGAATATCAAGACAATGAAATCAGATATGCCCCCTTGGATTTATTTGGTTTAGTAAAAAAAAAATAGGTCGAGATGCATATATTCTATTCAATGACGAACAACGTACATGTCACGCATACTTAAGTAGTAAACAAAGAAACTAATTTATTTGCCAAGATTCTTTCATCGCATCAAAGCTATACAAAACTGCAAAGAATTGCCTGGACTATTTCAGATACCATATGAGAAATTTTAAGAAAGAGTAAATGAATTACTCGTCTAACGTGACCGCAGCTAATGACCAATAAGTCTCAACCAAAATAATTTTTTATGAAGACGACTGCAAAAAAATCATTTCCGGCTATTTGTCGTGTGGAAGTTTGGTATGTTTGTGTAATAATAGGCTTTAGTGGTTCAATTTGGCGACTTAAAAGACTCCAAGAAAGTTTTCAGAGGCAATGCTATCGTGTGTAAATACCACACCACATAATTTGATTCCACTGAAGTTGAATTAGAAAATTTGTCTTCTATTAACATGGTTATTCTTCGATGCTTGAGATTTAAGATTCTTCTCTATACTAAGCAATTTCTTGCTAATAAATTTCTAATATTTCCTCAATAGTATTTGTATAATCAAAAGCCAAAAAAAAAATATAAATTAAAGGTTAGTTTGTTCAAATTTCTGCCAGCTATGACTATGGTTAGGAACAGGGGATATATGTAATCTTTGGATTAAAGGAACAAAATTAACTCTTTTAAATGAAAAAGAGTGTCTGAGAAATTAGCACTATTTGTTGTTACCTTGAGTTGGAACTAGGGACTGTCTGATGAATTATACTACTCGATCGGATTCTACAAAAACTATAGCTTTATACCATTGATTAACTTTCCCAAAATAATCCCCATCATACATAATCTCCTTTGAATATATGTTCTTGTTTTCTTAACGAGCAATATTAATTTGTTTTTGTTCTGTAATATTTCCTTCCTAATTGATGATTTCTTAACAAGTACATAATGGTTAAAAAAATATGGTACTAAATCTCATACTAATTGGAATGGGGGGGGGGGGCACCATTACTTCAGTTAGTTCATCAGTTCTCAAGTTGAACATGATATTAATTTAGGAGCCCGAAACACAAAATTTATCAGCAACTACTTATGCTACTACGTTTAATTCAGAGAAAGATATAGTTACTGCTATGGGGGAAGCTCCCATGAAAACCAGCCATTAATACCAGTAATGATGCTATAAGATTTCCTAAAATTCAAGGAATTTTAAATATGTCTATTGATCAGAAAATGACGTGTAATGCTTTGAAAGTTGATGGATACTTCCAGTAGAGATTATTGATTTTGAACTGGCTGTTTCTAAAGTGTAGCAGAAATTTAATTTTCTGTTCTGAACCTCGGGAAAAGTAGAGTTTCTGACAACAATTGTCATAGATTGAACATATCTACTTCTGAATGATATCATTATCGAGTTTTTTTAAGTACAAATATGTAGTATAGCGTTTACACATGGTAAATAATATATCAAACAACCAATCCCGAAACCTAAATGGTAGTGGGGTTGTTTTTCCAAGGTGCATACAACCATTACTTGAGAGAGAAGCAATAGTCTTTGTTGCCGCGAGAAAATGGCCAAGATTGTTCGTGCCGAAATAACATTATTGAACTGTCGGCGAATCCTCCGGAACATCAAAAAGAGTATCGAAATACAATGGTTTATTATATGATGTATTTTCTACTGTTCGATATAGACGTAGAATTCATATATAAATAAACTGGTTGGAACGTCAAAACGTGTGCGAACTTAAATAGTTCGCAGTGAATACCCAGGTCAGATTAGGTATCCTGATAAGTTCATGTGAATGTGTATGTTCAAAATTGTAACTACAAATATGTATATGTCGCTTTTAGCTTCTTTAGTTTGTTTCTTCAGTCAATGTCTTACCAAGTAGGTCCGTTCTTGATTATAAACGTGCACATGGTGTGAGGGTGTAACTTTGTGTGGAATTCTGCTACATCACGTGATAGTGCGGTTAAAAAAATTTTATGGCGGAGAGAAGTCCGAAGTGTAATCAGTTGACCTTCTCCCGTTCTACCGTTGCAGGATTCAGCTCCGGGACAGTGAGCGAGGGGTGGATGGAAATTTCTCACACAACAATATAAATAATTTCCAAATTTTCCATAACCCAATTGTTTTTTTTTATAGTTTCTTCTTTTTCTTTAATTATCAATTGATACTTTAAAATCATAATGCCAAAGTTAGTTTTAGTCAGACACGGTCAATCCGAATGGAACGAATTGAACTTATTCACCGGTTGGGTTGATTGTCGTTTATCTGCCACTGGTGAAAAGGAGGCCAAGAGAGCCGGTGAATTGATCAAGGAAGCTGGTATCCAAGCTGATATCTTGTACACTTCTAAGTTATCCCGTGCTATCCAAACCGCCAACATTGCTTTGGATGCTGCTGATCAATTGTACATTCCAGTCAAGAGATCTTGGAGATTGAACGAAAGACACTACGGTGATTTACAAGGTAAGGACAAGGCTGAATCCTTAAAGCAATTCGGTAAGGAAAAGTTCCAAATTTACAGAAGATCTTTCGATGTTCCACCTCCAGTTATTTCTGAAGATTCTAAATGGACCCAAGTTGGTGACATTAGATACAGCGACATTGACCCAGCTTGTGTCCCAAGAACCGAATCCTTGAAGTTGGTCATTGACAGATTATTACCATACTGGCAAGATGAAATCGCCGGTGACTTGTTGCAAGGTAAGACTGTCCTTATTGCTGCTCACGGTAACTCCTTGAGAGCCTTAGTCAAGCACTTGGATGGTATTTCTGATGAAGAAATTGCCGGTTTAAACATTCCAACTGGTATTCCATTGGTTTACGAATTGGATGAAAACTTGAAGCCAACCAAGCCAGCTTACTACTTGGACCCAGAAGCTGCTGCCGCTGGTGCCGCTGCTGTTGCCGCCCAAGGTACTAAGTAAATTACATATTTATAGTTTTATATGTTGAATAAACCTGTGTCTTAGACGTTGAGAATAATGCACACACACAAGTATACTAATCGTCTTTTTTGTCAGAATAATTTGTACGTGAAACTCAGTTGCAAGTATATGATCCTTTGAATTTTCTCTGCTCATTGTTTTTACGAAAGAAAAAAAAAAACAGGCACACATCAACAAACATCTCAGGTAAGACAGTGCAAAGGTTCTTTTGTATATTCTAGAAACTGCTAATCTTCAATTAATATCGAACATATTTATACTTGGTTGATTCAAGAAAAGCAAGGTTTCTGTTTATTGAAAATACAACACAATGTTTGGACAGCAACAAAACACAGGTGGTTCATCTGGACAACAATCAAACACCTTTAACTTCCAAACTGGGACTTCCACATCATCTGGATTCAATTTGTCGAATCCATCAAACGCAAATACTGGTGCTACTGGGTTTGGTGCATCTAAACCAGGTGTATTTGGATCCGGCACTGGAACTACACCAGCCTTTGGAACAACAGGTTCGACGCCAGCATTTGGATCCAACCAACCTTCAAAACCAGCGTCTCCATTTGGTGCAGCAGCAGCACAATCCACAAGCACAACAACGCAAAATCCAATGTTTGGATCGCTGAATAATTCTGGGTTGTTTGGAAATGCCAGTGGTTCTACTAAACCTGCAGCCACCTTTGGTGCCCCTGCAGCTACATCAGGAACTCCGCCAGCTTTCTCATTTGGAGCAGCCAAACCTGCTAACACAACCACTACTACTGCTGCTGCTGCTGCTGCATCAGGTACAGCATCTCCAACACCAGGATTTGGAGCTGGGAAGAGTTTCACCTTTGGTTCCAACAAGGATGCTGGTTCTGGGTCCATAACTCCATCTGCCTCATTTGGATCTACCGCAAATGATGCATCCAAGCCACAGCTTGGTGGTGGATTATTTGGTGGTGCTAAAACTGATGATAAGTCCGGAGGAATCACACCTGCTGGAGGAAGTGGATTGTTTGGTGCCAAGACAACCACTTCGGCTCCAGGTTTTTCATTTGGTGAAAAAAAGGAAGCATCACCTGCACCAGCTGGTGGTTTATTTGGTGCCAAGAAGGATGAGATTAAAGCACCTACTCCTCTCTCTGGTGGTGGGTTCACATTAGGCGCTAATAAGGATGCTAGCAGTTCACCCGCTCCTACTGGTGGTTTATTTAGTGCCACAAAGAATGATGGTAACTCGCCTGCTCCAACAGGTGGATTGTTTGGCGCTAAAACTGATGGCAACTCATCTGCTCCTACCGGTGGTTTATTTGGTGCTAAAGCTGGTGATAAAGCACCTACTCCACTCTCTGGTGGTTTATTTGGTGCTAAGAAGGATGATCTGAAGACTCCAACTCCCGTTGCTGGTGGATTATTTGGTGCTAAGAAGGATGACGATAAACCTGCTGCTGCAACTGGTGGTTTGTTCGGTGCAAAGAAAGACGATGCCAAACCGACATCTGGATTTACGTTTGGAGCAAAGAAAGACGATGATAAGCCAGCTTCTTCAGGGTTATTTGGAGCTAAGAAAGATGATGATAAGCCAGCTTCTTCAGGGTTATTTGGAGCTAAGAAAGATGATGACAAACCTGCTGCGACTACTGGTGGTTTCTCATTCGGTGCAAAGAAAGATGATGACAAACCTGCTGCAACTACTGGTGGTTTCTCATTCGGTGCAAAGAAAGATGATGACAAACCTGCTGCAACTACTGGTGGTTTCTCATTTGGTGCCAAAAAGGATGATGATAAGCCAGCTTCTTCAGGGTTATTTGGAGCTAAGAAAGATGAGGATAAGCCAGCTGCTTCAGGTACAACTCCAAGTTTAACGTTTGGCACTAAACCTGATGAAAAGAAAGACGATAGTAAACCTGCCACGGCTGGTTCTATTGCACCCACTGCTACTACTGCTACAACGTCAGTTCAACCAAACTTGAAGCCAACAAAGATTGAACCTATTCCAGTATCCATTGATAATAAGACATTAGATGATTTGATTATAAAATGGTCCAAGCAATTATCCACAACTAGTAAAATATTTAATTCCTATACTGAAAAAGTTAAAGAATGGGATCAACAACTAGTTCAAAGTGGAGACGAAATTGCTAAATTGAATCAGGACTCACTTGAAGCAGAAGCTACACAATCTAAGATCGATCAACACTTGTTATTTGTCGAAAACCAACAAGATGAATTAGAGAAGTTGTTGGATAACTATGAACAACAGGCTGATATTTTGTTGAATAACATTGAATTGAATAATAATTCAGCTGCTGCTAATGCTACTGCAGTAATGCAATCCGCTGATGCAGCAGCTGCTGCTGCATCTACTAATGGTGCTTCCGCGGCTGCGGCTGCCGCGGCTGCTGCTGCTGCTGCAAATTCAAATAATAGTTCTTTAAGTGTTACTGATAAATTACGAGAAAAGGCTTATCATAATGCTGAATTGTTGGATGAAAGATTGGATAATTTGGGTGAGAATTTGAGCACATTGATCAATGAAATCAATTCAGTTAGCGATGTATTTAACAAGAATTTGATAAATGATTTGGCAGAAGGTAATTCTGGTGCCACTACTGGATCATCCGATGAAAAATCATTGCAAAAGACTTCAAAGGGAGGGGAAAATCCAGTTGAAGAAATTGTCAAATTGTTGAATTTACATTTAGAAAATTTGAAGTACATTGAATCAACTGAAGAAGATTTGAAGAAGAAATTAGACAAGCTTTCCAAGACCAAAAAATCACACTATTAGTTTAGCTAACTAGCTCTGTATAATATCATTAAAATTCAAAAGTTGTTAGTAGCACTTACTTGTAGGTTGGCACGTCCACTAGAAACCTGTCGATTTTGCACATGGTTCGACTTACCCAATTAGGAAATTTTGAGAGCATTTTTCACAAGATAAGCTTTTTAGTATGACAATATCAACCATTGTAAAATTGACCTCGGACTTTCTCATAACACGCGAATTGTTGGGGTACATCACTAGCAACATTATCAAACTTTCTTGGCTATATCAATTGAATAGTTTCACCTGAATATTTTTTTTTTCTAACAATTAAATCTTTGAAACCACAACATTATTCAAGCAATACAAAGATGTCTTCACCAATTATAGTATTGATCAAAGCTGTCTACAGCGATGATATCTCCAACAAAGTTCTCATACAAATGGCATTCAGCCAGGCCAAGGCGATTGGGTATGGACGTATACTTGCAGCCGTGTTGGGATCAGCAACAGTTGCAGTTTCTTCATTCATTAGAATCCCTCAGATAAGAAAGCTTCTTATTAAATCTGAAAAATCCCGCATTTCCGTAGCTGAAGGATTATCCTTGGACGGATTGGGACTTGAAACTGTCAATTATTTAATCCATGCTGTATTCAATGCACAGAACAAAGTTCCGTTCATCAATTATGGTGAGAGTTTATTACTAGGCATACAAAATGCCATTATTATCCTATTGGCCAAGTTTTACCGGTTGAGAGCTTATGGAGAAATTGACGATTTCTCGAATTTGGACTGTAAACAAAAGGTACAAGCAGTCGCCAAGTCAAAGGTTGCTAATACTTTGGCTATTATGGTTGCAGCCACTGTGTTCTTCACCAAAATTGCTCCACCGCAATTAATCTCCGCCTTGCAGATTTTGAATATTCCATTCTCCGTCATTGCTAAACTTCCTCAAATCCGTCAGAATTATAAATTGAAAACTGCTAGTCATTTGTCGGAAACTGTTTTGACTGCGAATGTCATTGGTTCTTTGATTAGAGTTTATACTTCATTCACTGACTACTCCCTTAAGTCGAAGAGAAGAAAGGATACTTCTAATGAAAAGATTCTAGTTGCAGGTTATACTGCTTCTTTGGTGATGAATTCTACATTATTCGGACAAGCTATTGTCTATGACAAACTTAACAAAGACACCGAACCTACAGAGGATAAGGATAAGAAGAAGAATGAATAAATATGAAACTGCAGCTCTAATGCAGAATGATTTTTGTAACACTTAGTCGGGATATTTCGCACTAAATTAGGAAATAAATAGCGCGCGCATCAAAACCCGATCCTATGATCTAGTTCTATACTGTGAATTAGTAAGCAATTGCAATCTTAAACCCGTCAGCTACATAGTTAAATATAAGTATAAAAGGTATGATATCTACCCTTTAGTGTAACTCTTTTAATATTCAGCATAAAAAAGGATCTGACTCAGTATTCCAGAGTGAAAAATCTTTATTATTTAGCCGTGGCCGTATCTGTAATTCCCGATTCGCAGCTCGGAAAAGAAATTTTTCATAAACGAAGCAATTACAGCAATACCTCTCTTTTGCAAGACACCACTAAACATATACGTTATGGTTCATACCGCTGAATTCTTACCCTCTTCTGGGTCACTGATATCATCCATCTTGCAAGGTGGTTACCACCATCCATTAGCTCGTGAATGGCAGCAAGAAAGACAGCTTACTAAGAACATGTTTATTTTCCCATTATTTGTCACCGATAGACCAGATGAAGAGAGCGATATTCCTTCGTTACCTAATATCAAACGTCGAGGAGTCAACAAGTTGATTCCTTATGTCAAATCATTAGTAGAAAAGGGTTTGAGATCGGTGATTTTGTTTGGTGTTCCATTGAAGGAAGGCGTCAAGGACCAGGTTGGAACTGCTGCAGATGATCCAGAAGGTCCAGTTATCCAGTCTATTAAATTGTTACGCAAAAACTTTCCAGATTTGTTCATCATGTGTGACGTGTGTTTATGTGAATATACTGACCATGGTCACTGTGGTCTTCTTAACGAAGATGGAACTTTAAATAGAGAACCATCAGTTCAAAGAATCGCCGCCGTTGCTGTGAACTATGCCAAGGCAGGCGCACACTCAGTTGCTCCTTCAGATATGATGGATGGTAGAATTAAAGATATTAAGCTTGGTTTAATTAATGCTGGTCTTGGTAATAAGTGTTTTGTTATGTCCTATGCTGCAAAATTTTCTGGTAACTTGTATGGTCCATTCAGAGATGCTGCTGGTAGTACTCCTGGTCAAGGTGACCGTAAGGCTTACCAATTACCTCCAGGGGGTGCTGGTTTAGCTCGTAGAGCATTAGTTAGAGATATGGAAGAAGGTGCTGATGCTGTGATTATCAAGCCATCAACCTTTTATTTGGATATTGTTAGTGATGCTTCTAGATTATGTCGTGACTACCCAATCTGTACTTATCAAGTGAGTGGTGAATATGCTATGTTGCATGCTGCTGCCGAAAAGGGAGTCTTTGATCTCAAGGCTATTGCATTTGAAAGTCACCAAGGGTACTTAAGAGCTGGGGCAAGATTAATTATCAGTTACTTCACCCCAGAATTCTTGGAATGGTTAGATTTGTAAAAAAAAAAAATATTAATGAATCTTCTTGTATTTAGATTGAAATATTAATGAATTAAAGATTAAAGAATGAATTTTTAGTCTATGCAGCCAAGGGCTCGTTTGCTTGTTGGCCAACTTTATCTGCTTCTTCCTTTACTTCCTCCACCTTATCTTCTATCTTGTTTGTAGGAGCCTTAGGTAATATTTGAGTGTTTGGGGTATCAGGTAATTTAACAACTTCAGGGCCGTTGATTTCTTCGTT
Source organism: Spathaspora passalidarum NRRL Y-27907 (assembly GCF_000223485.1). Classification (NCBI taxonomy): domain Eukaryota; kingdom Fungi; phylum Ascomycota; class Pichiomycetes; order Serinales; family Debaryomycetaceae; genus Spathaspora; species Spathaspora passalidarum. The sequence continues at coordinate 1,690,062 of NW_006767427.1, read as the reverse complement.
TAGTTTGGCAAGCTCTTCATCAACTTCGGTTTCTTCTAATTTGTTCAATCCACTTCCCATACCTAATGCATCTGAAATTTCATCCACTTTGATTCTTTCATCCTCCAATTGATCTAAAACTTTATCGATTCTTTCTACGCTCATTTCATTATTTAATTTCGTCAATACTTTATTACCTTCTTGCAAACCATAAATCACGTCTTTTTCAATCAATTTGAATTCTATAGTGCCAATCAAGTTTTCTAGGTTATCTAATTGATCAAACGTTTTAGCTATGACTGATTCTTGTTGTTTTTTGGATCTGAGGTAAAATTTGGCTCTGTCCGGTTGCTTATTCTTTACAGCTTGTCGAGCAAGTTCCGATTGTCGGTCAACTACTCGACTCAACTTTCGCTGATACTGTTTGATGCTATCTCTTTGTTCTTTTAATTTGAAAATCGCTCTATCCTGAGCGGTTATCTTGGGGGCAGATGTCAGTTGTCCCATGTTAACACATCCGATACTAGGAAATACAAACGCATCACTAACAACCAAAGATTCTTATCGGATTTTAAAATTTCGTGTGTGAGCAAAATCTTGGGTTTCTGTACTGCATATAGTACGAGGCAAAGCCACTCTTGTGGATGGTTGCCAAAAATGGCATGGAATTGACTTATCTTTCTGACACAGTGATCTAATCTTAACCAAGAACTACTATGGAAGTCTGATAGACCAATCAGAAGATCATTTATTGGAATAGATTGGTAAGTTCAACCTTATTTTAAGGACCTATTTCAAAATTGATGTACCGTTTCTGTCGTAAGACTTTCAGCTAAAGTTTCATATATCACGATTTACAAGGATCTTGGTAACTCTTAAAAATCTTTACCTAATCAATCAATCAATCGATCGATCAATCTACCGATGATTCAATCAATTAATTGTAAACAGAGATGTGAATTGAAACTGTTTTAATTTACTGTTTGGGGGCTTGCATTCAAGAGGAACGAGTAAAGGGGGCCAAAAACAGTACTTTCGGTCCACTTAACATGGTGTCTGGTCTACAATAACCACCCACGGCAATACTCACCAACCTCCGTTCATCAATGCTGTTTCTGGCTGCCGTGCAAGAAATTAAAATAATTGTATTATCCTGACGTCATCACATGTCCTCACTAGCCTGTTTTAAACATTTTTTAGTGGTACTGCTTCACAAACGTTAGATTTGGTTCGTCATGAATGATTGCAGCAAATGAGCCATGTGAAAGTAGTCACATTCCATTTGGGCCCGTTCATGAAACAAATAGATCCTAACCAAACACCTATTGTTGACATAGCGGTTCTTGCCATTTCTAGACAAATTGAAAAATTGCAAATTAATACAAATCTACTAGAGGATTGCCGATTTAGGTTTATACCGGTTTTGCCATTCATGCATATCAGATTAAGTCAATCGACAACGTACATGCGCCCCTCTGGAAGGAGTCATGTATGGATTACCAAGTTTTCACCTGCATCTAATTGGCTCAGGCCATCGCTTAAAGCCAATGACAAGAATCTACGGGTTTTGCATGCACAAGTTTCACCTTCTTCGGTCTTAGCGGGGCGCATTTCCAGTGGAAACAAAGCGGTTTTTTTTTAAAAAAGCCGTCTTGTCTCTTTTTTTTCGGCTTTAGTGAAATTACAAAGTTACTAATAATATACCTCACCAAAAGGAAATATTAACTGAAAAAGTTGGAAATTGTCCACAAGATTGATAATTACGTAAGCTTACAAATAAAGATCCTGTGCCTCAATTTGAAGGAAACTATTGTTGTGAATTGTTCAGACTGACTTGTCTCCAAGTTTCCATAGAAATTTTTTTCTTTGTGGTCTGAATTGCCTTTTTTTGTTTTATTTGCTGTGGTTTCGTATTCGTTTTCGGTTTTTTTTTTTCCAGTTCCTGGTAAAACTCACCCTCGCTCATTTCTTAGCTTGTCAACACTAACAATCTTCCATCATTCAAGAAATCAATTAGTTGCAACTAATTAAGGACGTGAAATCCAACAGGCATCCGATTCTCTCTTTTTGTATCAGTTTCTTGTGTGTGTGTTTTTTTTGAAACAGCAACTATTTATTTTGGTTGTTTCTCACATTTGAGTTCTTTTTATGGATGTCATCCAATCATTATATACCACCAGACCAACAATCACTGCATTCAAATAGTTCCATGACTCAACCCCAGGGATTACCTGCTCACTTATTGCCTCTGGCATTTATGAATCAACCCGAGCAGCAAAACTACCCTCCTCAGCTGCAGCAACAGCCCCAGCAACCTCCAAACCAGGCTCCTATGCCGGCACAACCGCCATACCCCTCGAATGTTGCCAACAAACCACCATATCCTGTAGCCAATCCAAACAATCAAGTATTAGGAAACCAACAACAGCATGCAAATAGACCACCACCACCTAGCAGCAGAAGATCTCTAGATCCTTATTCGCCGTATCAACAAAATGCTGCGCCGAATTATCAACAAGGATATAACTCCCCGGGCCAACATAATGGAGGTTATGCAAATGCATATGGACAACTGCCTCAGCAAGCACGTCATGGTTCATTGCCACAGCAGCGCACTACTCGCCAAGGTTCCATACCAGGACCGCAAACTCCTCCCTTTCAACCGCGTCATGCGTCATTGCCAGAACAACAGTCCCATCATATTCCTGCTTCACAAGGGGCCCCTCATCATGTGGGTATGCCTCAACAACACTATTCTCAACAACAACAACAACAGCAACAATATATGCAGCAGCATCCACAATATCAACCTCAACCTCCTCTACCTCCACAACAACAACAACAACAATCACAGCACTATCAACAGCAATTCTCGCCGATTGAACAAGATGATTTAACTGGTTTAGATCAAAGGGGTTTCCCACAGAAGAATAGGTCGGCACTGTCCCTTTCCACCGCTCCCGGAAATAGTAGGCGCATTATTTCTAGTGTTTCAGTTGCATCTGCGGAAGCTTACCCTCCTATTAATGCTCCTTATCCTATTGATGCGCCACTACAGTATCCACCAGGAAATGCACAACCACCTCCACCTTTACCATACCCAACACAGCACCAACCGCAATTAACATCATCATCATCATCATCATCGTCACAGCTGCAACAACAACAACGAAGACCCCCTCATCGTAAACCTGCTCCTGGTAATTTACCACCAATTCAAACCAACCAAGTGTACAATGAAGGATATGGAAGGAGAACTGTTTCAACGCCAACAGGTCCTGCTCTGCCATCATATAACAATGAACCAAAGGCTAAGTCTTTGTCATCTACTTCGTTGAAACAAAGAGCATATGAACAACCACAACCTACTACTACACATCGACATCTGTCAAGTTCAGGAGGTTCTAATACATCACTTCCTAGAAACTACTCATTGAATAAATCACGATCATTCTCTTCTATGACCAAGCTTTCTTCCTTATCAACAAAGAAAGGATCATCGACCTCGATTGCCAATCAAAAATTAGAAAAACATCAATCAATTTCGTCTACGAAAACATTGGTTCATCCATCTCATGGTCCAACAGTTTATCCTGCATTGTTATCTGAAGTGGCTAAAGTATTTAAAGAGCAAATGCCTCGTGATACCAGATTCACCAAGGATGGATTGGATTATTATGGCTCCTTCACAGGTAATATGGCGGTTGACGTGATTGCCAGAATTATTAGAACCAATGATCGAAATTTAGCCTTGTTGTTAGGAAGATCGTTGGATGCGCAGAAGTTTTTCCATGATGTTTCCTATGATCATCGATTGAGAGATTCTGCTAATGAATTGTACGAATTCAGTCATGTCTACAATGGCGTTGATTACTTTCAAGAAGAAAATGGTGGGTCCTCAAGCAATGGTAATAATAGTGCCGACAATTCCAAACATGGATCATTTGTAGATGGTGCTCAATTGCAGCAATTAATGTCTGAAGAGCATATCCAAAGTTCTCCAGAACTTCAAAAACCTAAGGAGTTGACTGCAAGTCAAGAAACTGGTGTTAATGGTGTGTTCACAATTTTGACGGATTGTTATTCTCCTACCTGTACAAGAAACCATTTGTGTTATAGTATTGCATGTCCAAGAAGATTGGAACAGCAAGCAAGATTAAATTTGAAACCTCAAGGTGGATTAAAGAGAGCTGTATCTCGTCTATCATTACATGAACAAGAAGAAAGTGAAACTTTATGGCATAAGACTGTTCCTCAATCGGTTTTGGATAAGTTAGATAAACAAGAAAAGACAAGACAAGAATTGATTTACGAATTTGTCTATACTGAACGTGATTATGTCAAAGATTTGGAATTCATGGAAGATTTCTATATCAGAAAATTATCTGTCCTTCCCATCATTGCTGAGAATCAACGAGAGGCATTTTTACGTACTGTATTTGGAGGTGTACATGAATTGTTAGCATTGGGAAGATCGTTTAGTGAAGCTCTTACGAGGAGACAACAACAACAGAAACCAGTTGTTGAAACTATTGCTGATGTGTTTTTGGATTATGTGGGCAAATTTGATCCATTTGTTATTTATTCTGGTAATAAAGTGTTTGCTACATTTGAACATGAAAGACAACAACAAGTCAATCCTAGATATTCAGCTTTTTTAGATAAGGTTGAAAGACAAGCTGAATCTAGAAGACAAGATTTGTCATCATTCTTGATCAAAGGTGTGCAAAGACCAGCAAGGTACCAGTTGTTATTAGCAGGGATTTTGAAGAACACCAAACCAGACTCTCCTGATTATAAGAATTTGGTCAAGGCAAAGGAAGAAATTGAAAAGGTTTTAGCCAAGATTAATGTGCAAACTGGTATAAGTACTGATAGACATAAAGTTATGGTATTGCATAGATTATTGGGAAGACAAACATTGGAGAATAGGTTTAACTTTAGATTGAAGTATAGTGATCGAATCATTTACCAGGCTACCCTTAGTCGGAAGAGAGATAACGAAAAGATTGACTTGTATATTTTTGAACATGCATTATTATTGGTGAAGCACAAGATTCAAAATAAACGAGAGCAACACAAAGTTCTTGAACGTCCATTCTTGTTACCATTATTGTTTGTTAATAGTGGATATGAAATTCCTACCATGAGAACAATCATGAATACCAGATATCATAATTCATTACTTTCTGATGTCTCATTAAAAAGTCAAAGAGCTGAAACTAATTACATTGGAAACACCTTGAATTCATCATCCAACGCCAAATTCCAATTGAACTTCTATGCATTGGGTAGTAATCCAGTTCATCTTTCTTTGTATGCCGAGGATGCAGCAATTCAAAATCAAATTTTACAACAAGTTAGTCAACAGCAAAAGAAATTGATTGATAATAGTGATTTGTTTTCCTTGACTAAATACGAAACTAGAAAGTTTCAAGGTAATAATAGAATCAATTGTGCTGTACCTTGTTACGGTGGCAAGAAGTTGTTGTATGGAACAGATTCTGGGGTGTGGGTTAGTACTGTTCGTTCTATTAGCACAACCTCTAATGAAAAGATTTGTTCTGATCCGACCTTGGTGATTTCAAAAGTATACGTCACTCAAATTGAAGTTTTGGTTGAATTTAACAAATTGTTGGTGTTGAGTGACAAGAGTTTGTATGAATTTGATTTGAACTGTACTGACTCCTTAGATCATGTCAAGAACACTAAACTGGGTAAATTATTAATGACCCATATTTCATTCTTCAAGATTGGTATTTGTGATGGAAGATTAATTGTATGTGGTGCCAGAACCGGTGGACAACATTCCATTTGTATGTTTGAACCAGCAAGTCCTCATGATAAGAATCAAAGAAACAAGAGTAAGAAGTTGGAGGTTCAAGAAATTTCATTTAGCTCTGATCCAATTTCAATTTCATTCTTGAAATCGAAATTATGTATTGGGTGTGCTAAAGGATTTGAAATTGTTACTCCAGATGGTAAGACCAAAGAATCTATTTTGGATGAAGCTGATCCTTCGTTGGATTTTGCTACCCAAAGAGAAAGTGTCACACCATTGGCCATCTACAGAGTAGGTAAGGACTTTTTATTATGTTACGCGGAATTTGCGTTCTTGATCAATAGAAATGGATGGAGAACTACTCACGACTGGGAGATATTCTGGCAAGGTAACCCACAAAATATTGCCCTTTTCTTCCCCCACATTCTTGCGTTTGAACCAGGATTCATCGAAATTAGAGATTTGACTACTCAAACCTTGTTACGAGCCTTGGCAGGGGAGAATATCCGATTTTTACATTCCAATGAGCATGAGGCTATGTTTGCATGTGAAGAGAATGGGTATGATATTATTGTATCTATAGATTTCTTGAATTTGAAGCCCAAATCTCCAAATTGAAGATTGTCTACGTGTGTTTTTTTATATATATTATAGTTAAATAAGTTTTATAAGAACGTTTTATAATGAACAATTAGTAAAAACGCAGCCCAGTGTAAGTTGATGCAACCATGAATTTCAAGACGCGTTACAATTTGCCGAGGATCGTTGGACTCAACGGCGACTCAAAACAACACACATGGAAAAAAAAAATTTTTTTTTTTTTTTGTTGACAGGTACTTCGTTGGCTTAAAACCTGAAGAGAATCATCTCCATATTAACCACAATAATTCATACTTTGAAAATGGTTGTTGAAATAACTTACCCTAGTATTGAACGTCCATTTGGTCTTTACTTATGGCCAATTTTCAACAAGGTATTTGAAGGCGTTATCGGATACCCTGCTGATGATTTTGAATTTATTCATCATCAAACATTTTTGGCAAACGGTTGGCATGCCATCGGGATCATAATCGCCTATTACATCGTCATCTTTGGCGGAAGATATGTGATGACCACTTTCAAGGTCCCAGCATTGAAATTAAACTTTTTGTTTCAATTACACAATATTGTCTTAACTTTGTTATCCTTAAGTTTGTTGTTATTATGTATTGAACAATTAGTTCCTATCTTGTATCACCATGGTTTATTTTATGCTATTTGTCACAAGAACGCATTTGCTCCTAAATTGGTTACCTTGTACTACTTGAACTACTTAACTAAGTATCTTGAATTGATCGACACTGTTTTCCTTGTCTTGAAGAAGAAGAAGTTATTGTTTTTGCACACCTACCACCACGGTGCCACCGCTTTGTTATGTTACACCCAATTAACTGGATCCACCTCTGTTGAATGGGTTCCAATCACTCTTAACTTGGCTGTGCACGTTGTCATGTACTGGTACTATTTCTTGAGTGCCAGAGGAATCAGAGTTTGGTGGAAGGAATGGGTCACCAGATTCCAAATCATTCAATTCTTGATTGATTTGGTTTTCGTTTATTTCGCCACCTACACTCACTACGTTTACAAGTACTTCCCAAGCTTACCTCACATGGGAGACTGTTATGGTAGTGAAGTGGCTGCTGCTTACGGTTACTTGATCTTAACCAGTTACTTGGCCTTATTTATTAGCTTCTACATTAAAGTTTACAAGTCAGCTGGTAAGAAGAAGGCTGCTGTTGCTGCTTCTGAAGAAAAGGCTGCCTCTGCAACCACCACTTCTGCCGCTACCGCTGGTGAATCCAAGGTTAGAGCCAGAAAAGCTTAAAAATAGGAGTAAAAATTGAGCATAATCAATGTGGTCTTGGCGCGCATTGAATGTTCCCGCTAATGATAAAATAGTATATAAGCATTAATACATAATAATTTCATAATAATTTCACCAAGAAAAGTTGCATGTGATTTTGTGGCATAGTTTACGATCGGAACGTTTTGGAAGACCAAACGGCACGATAGCTGATACTAGTAAGAAGAATACAACGGGTATTGGCGAGAGTCGGTCGGGCTTTCAGTTGCTTTCTAACAATAAACGAGTAAATTCTTGCTACAAACATGTGCATCACGAGTAATTTCTGCGTTTTTTCGCAGCAGCAATAAAAAAAAATTTATTGGCAGCTTGCGGTGGAATTCTGTACGATGTGAAAAAAAGATCTGCCAACATTTGTTAGATCTCAGCAACTATAACCTTTATCTGTATACAAAATCATTCACTAGCATAATAATTAAATGAATTAATTTCAAAATTGTAATCATAAAATATCGCGGCCCTAAAATTAGCTCATACTTCCCCCACCTGTTACTAACAATTAGGTAATAATTTCTCAGCATCGGTGTTAATCACTACTGCCGTGCACAACAAACATTCGGCTGAAAGCCAACAAAAAAATAAAATCATGCCAAAAAAAAAAAAAGAATAAAAAATAGAGAGAAAAATATCTCAATATTTCCTGCATGAATTAATGTTATTGTTCCGATTTTTCCGGCCCGTCCGTATTTTTCGGAAGAACCTATGCGGAGTTAAGTCACGTGGTTTTGTTTAAATCAATCTCCGAAAATAGCTATTTGCAATATTGAATGGATATCACTTAGTGGAGTAACAAAGGTTGAGATGTGCTATTGACTAGAGTTGAATACAAGAGAATTAGTTGATGTGAAGTGATAAATTTGCTGGATAGTGTTGCTTGAGTTAGACATTTGAATGCTAAATTTGCAAAAAATTATACGAAAACCAACAAATATCTACATTCTCTGCAAATTCCTATTTACTTCTTTCCTCTTTCTCAATAACCGGTAAAGTTAAACTTGCTACTTGATACTGGCCACGGGTTTATCCTATTATGTAAATATAGAAACATTAAACAATAATAGAGGCGATGTTTAAAAGCTTGTAGTTAATACCCGATAATATTTTTAGGTTACAGTTAATAATGTTAACGCATATCAACGACCAGCTATTTTTGAACGGCACGGCGATCCAACATATGATGGAGAAAGAGGCTGAATAGAGTTGAGTTTGCGATTGCGGCCGCGGTGTTTTTTTTGTTCTCTAACTTCGGGGTTAACTGGGATTTATGACGTGGTGCTACAACTTGTTACAAGCGTACGGCTCCTATTTTTAGGTGAATGTTTTGATATTTACGTTGAAATTTTCACTGCATTGATATTTTTTGGGGGGTAACGTAAAATTTATTTGGAGAATTGAAACAAGGGTAACAAATATGTGGGGCAATGTACGTCCACTAGAATGGAGTGAGGGGCACACACACATACACACACACACACACACACTGCTTGACTGTAACACATAAGATCAGAGCTAGATCTGGTAAACTCGGCTGTGACAAATAAAAAAAATCGCACACAAAATAAAAACAACCGTTCGAAAAAAAATGCACTCAGATTAACAAGCTACCCCTATTCCTATTAAGGGAGGTTTTTTTTCATTTTGCGACAGCAACTAATTTTTTGGGTTTCTTGAAATTAAGTGGATTGATCTAATCGTAGAGTAACATGTTATGATGTAACTATTACCATTTTGTGTAGTTCAGCAAAAGCAATTAATTTGCGTCGTCGTCATGATTTTAATGTGATTATCTACTGACGTAAGTCACGAACAGTGACGATTTTATTTTGGTAGGGCGCAAAATAGGAGATGCGGGTTGAGATAATAAGCAAAAAAAGAAATTATGGTTGTAGAATGACGTTTGCCTGCGCGGATTCGCCGAGTTTGCCATGCTGATTAGGTATAGGGGTAGAAAAAATAAATTATTAATAATGCAATACGGCTGAATAAATGGTGCGGATTAGCCTTTTTTTTTCCTTAGCTCGATGAATTTTTGGTTTCTGCCGTGGGGTCCGGAGAAGCATTGTTTCAAAAATTAAAACCGATAATAATAGGAGTAGTCCAATAATAGGGGGGGGGGGATGTATTGTTTATATTTGCAAGCGCGCTGTATACATGAATACAGCCGATCGAGAGCAACCGCATTTGCAACTATACCAAGTTGACTATGAGACTTAAGGTACATTTTCACCTATTTTGACTCATTGATGTCAAGGGTATTGCTTATACGAAGATCCAGATGATGATCACTCAACAGGTATGACAGAAGTGCACGCCTCACCAAAACGCAAAAGGTTAAAAATAAATCGATCCGGTGCTATCGAAACGGTCATCGATAACCTGCATTTGAATTCTATCCTATCGGATAAAATGCTTACTATTTCGTCACCCCATTGACATAACCCCGTGAATTACAATACACAACACCGGCGATAAACCTCGAATAGGAGTTATCTTCGTTCTCCAGATTAATAATCAGCTCGAGTCGTATCCGTGTCTTCCTTTTCTTTGACACATATTATTAATGACCTACTAATTTAAGTCCTAATCCCGATTACAAAGGTTTTTTATCAGCCGTATTTTTTTATGTATGGATGCAGGTAGTAAAGTTTCTTTTTTATTTTTTAGGGGCTCCAAAAAAAAAAAAAGAATGAAGACCCGACGAAATTCTGGTTTGGCCCCAAAATATGCTTTTTTATATAATATAGAAAGGTTTACCATATTTTTTTTTTCTTTTTCTTGGACTTATAGACTTACTTAGTTGTATGAAACTTATATAACAAGATGTTATCAATCATGCACAATAACGCCAACACAAATGCCAATAACTCTGGTCAAGTACCAGATCAACATCAACCGCAACCACAATACAAAAACAGTTTATTACCATACTCCGTAGTATCACAACCTCCACAACAGTATTATCCTACCAATAGATATAACTCACCATCTCCAACCATAGTAAACCAAACACAGTCACCACCACAAGGAAATGGGTTCAAATTACCTTCCATTCATTCATTAGACATCCCAGCATTTCCAACCACAGCCACAAACAGTACTTCACAACCAATGTTCCAACAAAAGTCTGGGTTCCATCACTTACCTCCATTCCAATATGGTAACAAATCACCAACCTTGTTGATCCCAAAACAAGAACAACCACAAAGACAATTGATGAGCCCAGTTGCATCACCATATTCCAATAGTTCAGACATATTATCCAGATCTAGAAGTAGTTCTGATCCTATCATGAAACCAGAGGTTATCATGTCATCTCCTTCTCCATTAAATCAAAGTTATTTACAACAAGCACAACCACCAGTCATCATGATGAATAACAGTAACGGTACAACTCCATTCACCATGAGTTACAACAACAGTGTTAATTTAAGTGAACCTGAATCTTCATCTTCCCATGATGAAATGTCTGGTTCCAACACCCCTATTACTACTGCATCTTCTTCACCTACACAGGCCAAGCGTAATTGGAAACCAAGAAAAAAGAGACAATGTCCAGAATGCAAATTATTCTTTTCCAATTTGGCAACACATAAGTCCACTCACTTGAAACCAACCAGCCGTCCTCACATTTGTAAATACTGTCAACGAGGATTTGCTAGGCCAAATGATTTGTTCAGACATGTGAAGTGTCACTGGAAAGAGATTGGATCAGACAAGGGACAATTCAAGTGTCCGTTCAAGTATGTTTCGGATGGTAGTGCTACAAATGATCAACAGCCTATTCAACCAGATCATTGTTGTCATAATACCGGGATTTTTTCCCGTTGCGATACCTTTAAGAATCATTTAAAGGCTATCCATTTCCAATATCCAAATGGAACTAAGAAGGATCAAAGAATGAAAGTTAATGGTAAATGCAGAATGTGCCAACAAGAGTTTTCTAATGTTGACGATTGGATGTCTAATCATATTGAGAAGAATCAATGTCCATTTACTATAAATATGATTAAAAAGGTTTAGAAACGTTTTATGAAAAAATTGCGGGAGTTTTATTTTTTGGTTTTATTTCATGAGTTTTTTTTTGGGAGTTTTCTATAGAAAGTTGTTATTAGTTTAAAAAAGTTTAGAAACAGTTTATTATTATAGGAACATTTGTAAATTTCAATATAAATAGTATTTAGGTAAAAATTCAATCTGTAGAGGGGGGGGTTACTGAAAAGACTTTGTGAGATAATTATTTACACTAGTTCCACTGGCGGCACAGGTGGAATAAGTTCCGGCAGCCGATAGTAAGAAAATAAAAAAAAGCTTATTAACTCCGGTGAGAGATTTTCGCAAGTGGCGAAGCCTGTTGCGAAAATTTTCTGGTTTGTTGGGTCTCGCGCGCGCGGAATAAGTGTCAATACAACCGAATGCTCCGAGGCAATCAAATGCCTATCGCTATCAGCAGTGCTGGACTAAAATCTCTTCTTGGCATTTAAAGATATTTGTAATATAGTATAATACTGGCCAGCCAATGAATTTTACAACTGCCATGTACTCTAGTGCAAGACCCTGGCTAGCCAAGACTTCTACGACAATGTTCTACATGATTTAGAGACTAATTTGCCTGAATCATCCGATGTTAACTCCGTTCTAGCCACAGCCACCTCCAACAGCTACATGCAGGGGAGGAAGAGGAGAAGGGGGGGGGGGGGACTAAACTAGACATGGTAAGATTAGTTAGCCAATGGAGAATCGTCCTCTAATCGACTAACAATAGCCTATCAATTGGATTCTACCCGTGACATGGAACAATACATATCTTCAGTTTGCTAGTTTGCCCAGAGCTGCCAAATTTCTCTCTCTTTAAAAAGGGTATAACCGACCCTGAAAAAAAAAAAAATTCTTTTCTTTTTATCTACATCAATAGATAGACCCCTACCTTAGATTCCAGCCAATGATTGCCAAAGTCTTGAAACTAGGGTTTCTATTCCTATTGGTAACTTCCCACAAGACACTTCCATTCGCATATGTGGTGAGATTCTACTATCATGCCATCCAAGGATTCTTCCTTTCGCGCCTCAAATATCTCGCTACTAAATCAAATTCGTTCGGATATAACTCCCCCAAAGATCTCTTCACTTGGGTGACTTTGCGCTCCCATGCATCGCCTTTGGAAATCGATATGTACATGCATAAGCTGAATTCAACATATTTCCTCGACTTGGATATCGCTAGAACAAAGTTGTTGACGAGATTACTCCAAAAGTTTTGGTGGGCGTGCTACGATAATGACCAAGGGAAATTTAAATCGAAACACACATTAAGTAACATTCCTTATACGCCCGTTGCTACCGTACAATGTAGATTCATCAAAGAATTAAAACCATTTCAAAAGTACGACATAAGCTCAAGAATTTTGGCTTGGGATGACAAGTGGTTATTCGTCTTGTCTAAATTTGTAACCAAAAAGAAGGGCGAAGAAGTCATCAATGCTATTGCATTGACCAAGTATGTATTAAAGAATGGCAGAATCACGGTGGCTCCAAAAGAATATCTTGAAATTTGTGGGTTCTTGAGTGAAGAAAACGACAAGATCAACCAAAAGAACTACCAATTGGTTACTTCTTTAGTAGATGTACAAGATTTAGAGAACGTTGCCAAGGTAATGGCATAGTGTGCTACATAGACAATCTTAATATAAATAATGTATTTAAAACAATCTAATACTTTACATACTCTAAGCTAATCCAAATCCTTCATGACCTTCAGTTATAGCCATCAACAAAGAACCTCTCAAAGTTTCATAACTTTCATAAGCAGGTAAATCAACTTGGTTGAAACATGTATGCGATGAAGGTAATCTATCAGTTGAACCATAATCACGATGGATACTAAATTTACAAGTACCACTAGCCCCACTCAACTCTTTAAATCCATTTAATGGCACCTTAGAAGTACCAGTTGCAAATTGCAACAATCTTGCTCGTTCTTCATTATCAAACGATTTAACAGCTCTCCAGAACCATTGAATTTGAATACTTGATGGAGAATAGTTATTATAAATAGTGTTGCTTTGCCAATCACTAACATTGATATCAGGTAAACCACTAATCAACAATTCCAATTCTTGCTCATCAAAAATGGCAATCAAATCCTTGGGAATAATTTCATGGAATCCAATCAAAAAATTATCCATTTGTTCTTCAACAGAAGTTTGTAGTCTATATTCAACAACCTTCTTGACATATTCCTGTTTGTTCTCTTCAGTTACAGGAATGTTCCTACCGTTAGGAATCAAATCAATAATCTTGTGTTCACCATAGTCATCAGTCTCAACCGAGAAATCTTCTGTGATAACGTCAGTAATATCATTCTCCAACATCCACATTAACGATTTAGTATATTCTAAATCTAACGATTCCATATCCTTTAATGATTGTTTCTTACCCAAGATTTGCTTGTAAACAGCTCTTGAGAAATGACAATCCAAGTAACAGTTATCATAAATTGCTTTACCAATAATTCTTCCAATAAATTTAAAGAATGACAAATGCTCTGGATTGATGTATGAAGTTCTATTAGGATGGAATGTGGTTCTATCAGCAACAACTGGAGTGAACAATGCATAATCAGGGTTAAACATCTGTCTACTCAAAACTTGATACCATTCTCTAGTAACACCACCAGCATCGATACCTTGTTCTCCCTTGAAATTAATTTCCAACTTGGAATTTCTAAACTCGTCCCGAGATTTAAAGAATAAAGAACGATAAGAGTCCAAAAACACTTGGTCACGACGAACATTGACTGATAACTTGGAATTTTCCTTCTTATCTTGATGCAATTTCCTGTCAAAATAATTCTTTTTATTATCAAATTCCAATACTCGTGGATTTCTAACCAACATTCCAAAAGGCCCACTCATTAAATTAGGATTAACTCTAACCATTTGATTGAGGATTTTCTTGTGTTCATCAGTAAAGGAGAAAAATAACGACTCAATTGGCTCCTTAGTAAAATCAATCTTTTTAGCTTCGTACTTCAAAATTTCCTTCAATGGCAATTCCCTCACTTTACTATGTTTACAAACAACCATCAATGCTTCAATAAGCGGCAACAAAGCATTGGCAACATTATGTAATTGTGGATTTTCTTCTAAAACCCGTAAACATTCACTCAAGGCATCCCAAAGAGTACCTAAGGCCAATTTCTTGTATAATCCCGTCAATTCTTCAATTTCATCCAAAGGTTCACTAGTAAAACTCTTGTCTTGTTGTTTTCTTTCTCGTTCTTTAGTTTCAAACATATAATCCAATGCAGTTAATATTCTCAATAATTTAGCTTGATCAGATGAATGAGCACTGAATTTAGAAAATGATTTACTTTCAGAGCTATAATTGGTTCCACGCAACTCCTTGGTCAAATTATTCAAGTCAGTTATAATCTTAAACCCTAAAGTCGAAGCTTGGTCAGATAATTCCATAGAGAATGCCTTCTGTGCATTGGGCAACACAGATAAATTTTGCATGGCACTGATAGTTCTTCTAAATGTTGTATTGGAGCAATCATTACCAGTCAATATCTTAATTATTTGTCGATAGTTTTCTTGACGAATAACCGGAAGTTGCAATGGCAGAGATTCATTTTCATGTTCTTTCAAAACTTGTAATGGACGAGTAGATACTTGAAGCACTCTGGCAAGAAGGTCCAAAAAGGTTTGATCTTCGCGAACAAGAACATTATCAAGCAATCTCAACAAATGGTTCAATGCAAACTTACCCTCTTTCGTGGAATCGCCTAATTTAACAAATGTCTTATTGGCCTTTTTCGTGAGGAATACATTTTCGTGTTCCGTCAACAAATAATATCTCAAATGACTATTGCGTTCCAATAAATAATCAATAGCTTCAATGATCTGAATACCAACGGATATTTGAGTAGCACCAACGGGAATTCCATGCTTGGATTTAATATCCTTAGATCCATTTGCTCGACTGCAGACTTGAGTATAAATCTTTTCAATAGGACGTTGATTTGTAAAACAATCATAAACAATAGCAATTAGCAAACTCATAATTTCAATTCTACTTTGCTTATTATGACACAAATAATGCAATGAATGATAAACATGTTCCCTTTGATTAATTGACAATGGTGAAAACAAAAGTCGAATCAACGCAGAAATACCAGGACGATCAACCAAAGGAGTGAAAAATACCTTCTTCGATGGTTTCTTTGCACTAGCAGCAGTACTTGCACGACGTGATGACGACAGTCCACCAACTTCAAAATCCATAAATTCATCTTCATCTTCACCTTCTTGATCTCCAGTTTCTTCATCATCGTTCAAACCTTCTTCAAATGAAGCATATCTTCTCGTCATGGCTTCTTGCTGAAGAATTTCGTCTCTAATATGTCCTGGTAAAGCTTCCAAAAAGTCAGGATCAATTTCACGAGTTTCTTCACCAGTACTGGTAGCATTTGCTCTTCTTTCTCTAACATATTGAGTGAAAACTTCTTCACGCATATCTTCTGGTAATGCTTCAATGAAATTACGATCGATTTCAGTACCTCCAATATCAACATCACGATCTCCAATACGAACCATGACTGGTTCATGAGGAGGTGCATTAGCAGCATTCAATTCGCGTTGTTTGGCTTCCTCTAGTTTCTTTTTGGCTTCTTCTTCAATCTTCTTCTTCAACTTCTCTTCGCGTTCCTTGCGGATTTTCTCAAGCTCAGATTGCTTCTGTTTATATAATGCAATACTATCTTCTTCAATTCTATTGACAATATCAGGAATAACCCTTAACACCAAATCATTCTTGTCCTTCTTCTCCTTTGGATAAAACATCTTGAAAGCATCTTGCCAACGTTCTCTAGTTGATTTGATATGCATGCTCTCACCGGTTTCATTTCCTCTACGTGGTCTCAAATGTAACATATTATCAAAGATACGGCCAATTGGATTGGTTGCAAACAGATCTTCTTGATCAGAAACTTCGAAAGTGCCTCTAAACCCACCTTCACGGAATAATCTGTCAAATAATTGTGCCAATGCAGGTGAAGTTCTATCTAACTGGGACAACCCAGCTTGATCCAACAATCTTCTGACTCGACCACCTTGTGCAGCATCCAACGTGACTTCAATTTCCAGGATTCCCTCATTACTAGAATAACCATCTGATTCATCATCAGCATCTAGATCAACGGATCTCTCCACTCTTCCCATGGTAGTAACAGCAGATTGTTCATCAGCAATATCTTCATCACTAGAATAATGGTCACCATCCTCAAGCTGTTCAATCCAGCCATCCAACTCATCTTCATCATATTCACTTAAATCACCCTCATCTTCGTATTCATACAATCCTGATTCAGAAGAGCTTCCCTCTTCACCTTCGCCATCTGAATGAGAACCCAAATCCAATTCATCAATAATCTCAATATCATCAATGCTACTATCTGAAACATCTCCATCAATAGTACCATAATATTCGTCATCCGAAGCATGCTCGTCATCCATACTAATTTCAACATCGTCTTGATCTGAATCAATTGCAGAAAGTTCCGAAGATTCATCGTCCGATTCAATTTCTTCTCCAGATAATACTTCCAAAGGACCTTCTTCATCATAGTACATATCTGAATCCTCATCTTCACTATTGAAATCAACATCATACATTCCCAAAGTAGAATTACGGAACAAATCAGGGGTTTCTTCTCTATCATCAACATCTTCAGGCATTATATCATCGTCATCATTCTCACCTTGATTATCACCAGCAAAAAGCTCTTGAAAATCAACCTTACTCTTTCCCAACAATGAAAGCGGTTTGAGACCAGCCTTGACGACTCTCTCAATATCAGGAAAGTTCAAATCCAAATCAGCAAGCAAGGAAGTTAATAAATTGGGAACTTGTTTCTCAATGTAAACCTTGGAAATGTAAAATTGATCAAATTTAATAGCCCTATTATTCAATAAAGGACCGGCTGCATCCCGGAACTTAGTAGATACTAAAAGCCCAGTTAATTCAAACAAGTCAAACAATTTTCCATAACGAACTTGGGCCAAGTTATTCAGCTGAATAGTGTCTTTAAGAATTTTGGTGAGCACTTCAACCACATATCTTCTAATAAAGCCCAAATCAGGATCTTCCTTCTTGGCATCTGGATTATTGTCTTCATCAAGGATTGGAGTGGATGTCAATGCAAGAAGTGTCATCTTGGCAATTGAAGAAATAGCACAGCGTCTTTCATATTCGACTCCTGAAGACTTTTCCAACAGATGGGTAGGAACTAATTGATGGAAGAAGAAGTTCAAGGAAGATGACCGTGGTTTCAATGGATCATTTGGTTTCATCTTTTTTGAAAAAGTCAAAAATTCAAATTTGGCCAACTTATAAGATCCCAAAAGTTCAGTTATGGTTTGAATAAGGAAACAACCATATCCAAATAATTCATTAGAAAATAAATCTTCCTTCTTTACTTCTTTGGTTTCTGGAGCTTCAACGGGATCAGCAAGCCAGTCACTCTTGACAATGCTCATTAATTCATTGAGAAGGATATTCATGACAGTAGGTGTTTCAATTCGTTTAGGTTGACTTTCTCCAGTAGTTGCATCGGTCATTTTCACATCTTCTGTATCCTCTTCAGTCTTTTTAATTTTCTTGATTGGAATTTTATTCAAAAAGAATTCAGATCCACTGTAACCCTCCAACCTAACATCCTTGCACAAAATATCCTCAAAAGCTTCCGCATCTCTCCAGATCAAATCTGATTGATCCTTTAAGCATAAATAAAGATCTTTGACACGGGTAGAAGTAATGTTAAAATAGTTTGCCACATCAAAATTTATTAAGTTTCTCTTGACTTCAGGTGTTTCAAAAGCATATCTTAAAATTAATACAATGGATGTTTTCAATGATTCCAGAATTGGCTTCTCTTTAATTGGTGTTCTTAAAGTTTTGATCAAGTATTTAACAACTTCACTTTCCCTAAGTAATTGGGAATATTCTTGATTCTTGGCGTACATTGCAAGCACACGGGCCAAACTATTTGCAGAATTTGAGTTTCTAATTTCCTTAATTTCAATGAGCTGCTTGAATATCTTCAATTGTATATCATCATCCAAACGGTAATAAGTGTTAGATTTTGAATATCTTATGCTCTCATGTTTGGTTTCACTAGGTTCAGGATCATCTTTATACACCAACAATGCTTCCAAAATAGACATCAAGAATGGGAAAAATGATTCATTTACATATTCGTCATGCAATATTCCCGAATGCAATACAGTTGTCATATTTTCAAAAATACCCCGAAAACTGTTGAAATCTGCATTAGCCAGGAACAAAAGTGAGATCAAATGCAAATAAACCCCAAATGCACTGGAATTTTCTTCCTTTCTCCATTTCAGTATGCTAACCAAAAATCCTAATCTAGTCACCACCTTATCAGTTGAGAATGTCGCAAATAATTCAGAAATTGGTGCAACAACTTTTGGAAACTGGGTAGCAATGTTTAACCACTCATCCACAAACATGTCTGAATGTCTTTTCTTTTCGTCAATAATCTCCTTAGATTTTCTATAGGTGGGGAAATCAACACTAAAGTCATGATCATCGCTTTGTATTTCTTCACTAAACTTGTCCCATTCTTCCACAGTCAAATGCATTTGTGGACAATCAGTATAGGTCTTATTAACAATATCCTTCAAAACAAGCCCATGTTTGAAGAAATGGTTAGCTTGTGATTCCGACATACCAAGGGAAATCAAATAGGCTACTTGATCAGATGGTGGAAAGACGTTTCTAACATCAAATGGGATAAATTCAACTTCAGAAGACTCATTTTTACCACTGTAGACATGTTTAGCAATATAAACCATTTGCTCAACTAATGGTGATGGAATATTGGCAGCAGTAACTCCACTACCATTGTCAGAAATCTTTGAATTTAAACCAATGGTTTCTTCCAACAATTTAAATGCAATTCCCCTAATTTGGGTAACTAAACTTGAGATTATTTTGCTTTCAACATCACTCTCATAACCACTTGCAAAATACAATTTGGGAAAAGGTAAGAATGTAATAATTTCCGAGTTTACCGACTTGGCAAAGATCATAAGGACTTGACTTAATGCATTTTTGACAATACTACTTTCGTGTGTACTGATGTATTTGAGTTCAGCAGTTTCCTTGGCTACAAGTGGATCCATAAGTAACAACTCATTCCATAATTCAACCGCAATCTCTTGTAAGCTTTCAAAATACCCGTTTTGAAATAAAGAAATAGCAAAAGAAACAAGAACGGTGTCTCTAGCTCTTTCCTTCTGGGATAATATATATAGCACCGAATTGGAAAGATTCAAAATATAGCAATACTTGACATACTTGTTGGTGAATGGTCTTGAAATTGCCGAAGCAAACACTTTTCCCAATTCTATGATAATCTCCACACCATCTCTCCTCATTTCGATGTCAGCAAAATCTTGTCGCTTAGGTGTACATGCCCGAGCAATGCATGCTAGTATTAATGATATGTAACTTTGGAAATAGTAACTGAAGAATCTAATTTGTAATGTATTCTTGAATTTGGCACTTGTTCCACTGGATTCAGGTGTGTCCTTAGAAGGTTCAGTTGCATGTATCAATAATGGTGGACTATCGGTAGACACAATCGAAGTAAGTTTCAGTACTTCATCGGGGATGGATGAACGTATAATGGTTTCTTCGAGTATACTTCGTTCCAAAAGCAATGCCAAATCAGAAATAGTCTTGAGTCCATAACCACCAAAATGCTCAATAATTTGAAGGAATCTTTCTTGAAACATTAATCCCAAGTTTATGTAAATTTCTGCAATCGCATACAAGATTGTATTAATTGAATTCAAATGTTGGAAAAGCAAGGTAGCTGATTTCTCATCCAATGTTGCAAAATATGATTGTTCCGTGCTGCTATATTGAATATAATTCTGAACTTCGTCAAGATCAAGCAATTCTTTCAATTTATCCAAAACGACCGGCAATCCATAATCTCTCTTCTCATCATCAAAATACTTCAATATTCCCATCAACGACGAGATTCCATTGGATAATAAATAATCATAAGGAGCATTTTTCAACGTTAAAAATTTAACCCAGGTTTTAAACTCAATCTTTTGAATAGCTTCAGGTCCCCATTGTCCACTATCTTGAAGTAAACCACCAAGGAAGAAGTAGACATTGTCAAGCAAATATGCATAATCAGAAGTGTCCCAGCTTTCAATTTCCTTTTCACCATCTTCATTTATTTGAGATGGCTCATCTTTGCTCTTGTATAATGAACCAATTTTGGACGAATAAAACTTGACACCACTCAAACGGTCATCGACGTACGAACTAACATTTTCAATCAAAGATTTGGTCTCAGCAAGTATTACAGGTTTCAAGGATGGGAAATGTCTTCCCAATTCATCAAAGGAACAACCCAAATTGGTTGACATGTCAGAATTCACCAATTCCTTGGCATTAGGTAAGTTGTAGAAAGTTTTGAAATAGGTGGATATGATCTTCTTTTCCTTAATCTTTCTCAACCCTTCATTATTCAAACAGATTGCTCCCAACACTTCAGGTAAACTCATTAATAACTCACTAGATGGCAAAAACAAACTTTCATAATTGTCTAAAATAGTATCTATTACTTTGGCCTCATTAAGGATTGAGAATGCAGTTGGTTCATTATGGATGATGTAAAACACTGAGTCAACAGTGGATGATAGAATCAATGGTCCAAACACATGGGGATGAGTCAAGATCTTGTTGAAACTTTCCAATAATGGTGAATCAAATAAGTTTCTTAATCTATCACCAACGTCAGATTGGATTATATCAGCAACTAACTTCATCAAATTTCTTATATAATTTGCCTGTCTAAATGAAATCGTATAATGTACAATCGCATTCTTTGGCGGTCCACCTCCATATTCAGGATTCTCCAATGCAAAATCAACTTCATATCCAATTGCTTCAATCAAAAGATTGAAACCATTATTGGCCACAAAATCATCCAATGAACTTGGAGACCCAGTCAAATATATCGCGATTAAATGTGAAGCGGCAGAACAAGACCATCTGTATTTTGTATGCAAATTCATAAATGCCATTAAATCATTTAAAATACCACCTGCTGTAAGTTTTTGTATCAAGCTCTTGGTATTGATCATGTTTCCTAGCATATTGAAGAAATGAATATAACCTTCTTCAAAATAGTCATCATCCTGTTCCTTGACCATCTTGCAAATATGCCTTATCAATTGAAACAAGACTCCATGACTGACATTACCACCCATGCAACGTATAATATCTCCACCCCATACTCGCTTCAAAGAAATGCATTCAAGGATTCTGATTGCAGTAAAATGAACATCTTTAGGAACTCGATCGATATTCTCTGGCAGGACGGCATCCACCAAAAAACTGAAAATATATGGTTCAGCCTCAAATAACTTCGAAGATGTGTTTTGCACATTGAACATATTACAAGTAAAACCAACAGCAAGACATTTGATTTGTAATAACTTTTCTCTGAGCTTCATTGATTCATATGATTTGGTATTGAATGATTTAGCAACAGCAGCATGCATGCCAAAGTTGAACCAAAATTCCTTGGGAATAACCTCGGCAGCTTTATCATAAATTTGCTCCAATGTGAGTTTTCTTACAACATCTTCACCCATGGTAAACGTATTCAATCCTTCAGAAACCACCAACTTTTGCGGCTTTTTCTTGCTCTCCTTTTTCTTACTAGCTTCTGTCGTAGTGGATGCATGACTTTCTGGCTTTAGAGGAAGTAATGATGATTTGTAATACTGGAAATTTATATACTTCCACTTACTAGGGTATTTCTTCTTGGACGTTAAAGTATCCACGAAATTAAAATGATCACCGATAATACTAGACTTTTCATCCTTCTTTTGTATGTTTGCTTTATGCTGTTGTTTCACGGCGCTGTCCACAGGAACCATAGGAGGGTAAGACCTGGCAAGTTCCAACACTTTTTGTTTGGTTGATTTGGGGGCGGAGTACTTGGCATTGTTATTCTGAGCAAACTTTTCAGCAATCAAAACGGCAACTTCCAACGCTTTCAATCTAACATCCACGGTGGGGGTGTTTATTAAATCAAAGACTCTCTCGCTGCTTGCATATATCAGTCTGTCAGAACAATGCTCCAAGAGGGTATGTGTGAATTGTAGACACGCAATGATGAGTGATTGATCTTGAAGGGATATGATTTGTAGCTTCACAAACTCGTCATTCAAACCATACTTCTTGATCATCTCTTCAAATATCAGATCCATTCTGTTCAACACGGGGATCCAATGCAATAGATCACCGCGTGGTCTCTCCCATTTCAAATTAGCATTGAGTCTGACTGGCAAATCGCGTAATTCACAATTGGCCAAATCATCAATCAAAGATTTCAATGGCTTTGCCATCTGCATCAGCTCAATGTGTTCTCTTTTCTGAATAATCATGGTGGGGTGGTTGGATTAGACTGAAAAAGAGCAAGCGTAATAAAATTTCTTTGATTGATGTTGTTGCCAGAAAATGTTTCTATTAAATATGTGGCAAAATGTAAAACTTTTCCAATGCTCCAGCTAGCGATCGTTCAATGTGATTGATGAAAAAAAAAACGTGTTGTCTGCTTCTTGTTCACTGAAAAGAAACAACTTTAGTTCAGGAAAGAAAAAGAAGGAAGCAAACAAAAGGAAGGTGAATGGGAACAGCTGTTTGAAATTATATTCGCAGGTGAGTAAGAGAAAAAAGTGCCACTAGAGAAAATAGAAGAAGCTCATGGTAAAACAAGCTCCTACAATATACAGGAATACATTTTTTAAACTTATACCAATCAATCCACAACAACAATGTCACGAGGGGCAAAGAGGTCTACATCCGAGGCTGAGCTCAAGGAGGAGTCTCAGGATAAGAGGGTAAATGCAGCCCGAGAAAGAATCAAGCTATTACAAAGAAGCAAGGGCAGAGAAACAGAAACAGAAACAGAAAAGAAAGATGAGACCAAGAGTGGACTTGACATTGAAATCCACCCCTTATTGAGAAATATCGGTCCAACACCAGTCATACCGAAAAACCACAACCCTCTTAAACAAAATGTCCGAAAATGGTTTGATCCAAGTGCCATCAATCCATATCTAGACCAATCTAATCTGTCAAGTGGATTAACATCGAAGCAGCAACATAAACCACGATCATTGTTGTTCAACCCCAAGGGCAAGTACATTGCACAGGGAGAGCACTTACGACAGAAATTAAAAGAGGAAGCAGCGGAGAAACAAGAACAAGAGAAGATCAAAGCTCAGGGCTTACTTCCAGATGAAAATCTCGGTGAACAATTCTATAAACCCGAATTTCCTCCTTCGGTTGAATGGTGGGATAGACCTTATTTACGGGATCCCAATTATGATCATATAGGAGATGAATCTAGAAAAATATTAGACAGCGAGGTACAGCCAGTTACTTCTTATGTCCAGCATCCTGTTCTTGTTCAGCCGCTTTGGGAGGCAAGAGAAGAGATCAAGCCAATGCATTTAACCAAAGCAGAAAGAAAACGGATGAGAAAAAACGCCAGAATGGAAAGACATAGAGAGAAACAAGATAGAATACGTCTTGGATTGGATCCACCTCCACCACCAAAAGTCAAGTTATCCAATTTGATGAATGTTCTCACAAATGAAGCCATTAGAGATCCAACTGCGGTTGAAAATAGAGTGAGAAAAGAAGTAGAAGAGAGACTACAGAAACACTTGCAAGAAAACCAAGCGAGAAAGCTAACCAAACAGCAGCGTCATGACAAAATCTTCCAACAACAAGACAAAGACCTTCTGAAAGGGTTATACAGTGCCGTCTTCAAAGTTGATTCCCTTGCCAACAAACAGAATTCATTCAAAGTGGACATAAATGCCAAGCAGCATAATCTTGTTGGAATATGTCTTAAAAATCCAAAATTCAATTTGATAGTCGTTGAAGGAGGCCATAAAGCCATTGAACGATACCAAAAGCTTCTTTTAAATAGAATTGATTGGACTAAGAATGCTTCTGAAGATAATACAGATTTGTCTAACAATAAATGTTCGATGATATGGGAAGGTCGTATAAAAGAATTGAGTTTTCAAAAATGGAGCATCATGTATTCTCGAGATGATGAAGAAGCATTCACGGTACTTAATAAGTTTGGGATAGAAAACTACTGGAGATTAGCCTCTACTACGTAGATTGTGAGTTAATATCTATGGTCGTGTATATTTACCAATATTGTAGGTCGAAAAAGTACTGACAAACCAGGAACCAGTCATGTCTGCGATTCAACGAAAAAAAAGCCCTAAGGGGAGAACTACTTAGAAACATTACTCGTTTCTTTTACTCAATTGAGACACTTATAATATACACAAGACTGTTACAATGGGTGCCGCTTACACTATTTTAGGAAAACAAGTTCCAGCTCATATTGTATGTTGTAATGCGATAGAGATTCCTGAATAATACAACCCGCTCCGTACTAACAAACATTAGCTTTCAATTGCTACTTTATCAGCAGTTGCTGCAGGTACTACATGGTCACTCATGGGTCCAAAGACTGAAGCCAAGGCTGCTCCTGTTGCTCCAGTTTCTCAATCCAAGGAAGAAGACTTTGATTTTGAAAAGATTTTCAAGTATGTAAAACCAAGTTTATACTTCAAACACGAGAACAATACTAACCAATTACTTATAGTGACTTAACCAAGGAAGAAGCCAAGTAATTTCATCAAAGTGAAATACACTTTTAATAGATATTTATAAAATAAATATAAATATAAATATTTTGATTTGCAGTGTCTCTTGGGTTCATATCTGTAGATGCTTTGTTTGCCAAAAAAAAAAGAAGACATGACCGAGACTCGGGAACAGTACTGAAAATTTGCAGCACTTTTCTTTTTCTTTTCTATGCTGGGCAGCTCGAGATTAAACAAAAGCTTGGCAGGTTGCCAGTCTGTATATTTCAGAGCAAGTTGCATGATGTTCTCTTATAGCCCTGGTTCGCAAGTGGGGCCATTTGATGTTGACAAAACACTGATATGGCTAAACGACGAGTTGCAAAGAAGTCGGCCAAGGAACGAACCAAGCGTGAAAGTTTAAGGTTTTGTTTGGTTGGAAAAGGAGATATCGAATCATATTAATATCACCAAGAAAGAAACTTTTGCAGCTGTAATACTCTCGAGTGCAAGGCGGCTATTAAAACCGCCTCCACCCCTCCTTTCAGGTGAGCTTTCACTTTCTCGTACCCAACTTTATACCGTAAATGTGTAGCGTTGACTCGGATCTCCACCTGTCTCGTAGTACTAAGCAACACATTTGGTTAGACACACCAGGTGGAGAGGTACATCTAAGCGAACACGTTCCAGGTCTTGGAAATTCCTGATCACTCAACAGTTTGATCAATATTATGGAATTACTTAAACAAGATGTATAAATAAAGATAACGGAATTTCCGAATTCGGGGTAAGGCAACAGAGACAATTGTTTGGTAAAACAAAGCTTATCCATTATAAAATATGTAAAAAATATGTGGACATGGACAATTGCCATTTTTGTAAATTGTCGTTTTGATCATCACACACAGTAAACATTGTCCCAAGTTAGGAATTGCAATACACAAATGCGGGAATCATCCTGTATATACTTGTGCCATTAGTAATCTTCTTGGATATGTGCACGCCAATATTTTGAAATTAATGGTGGCTGCGCGTTGCCACGCGAGGGCACGTCCATACTTGTTCAACAGTTACGCATCAAATACTCTACGTTTTTACAGCAATTATTTACCCTCCTATGACTACAACTGTTCAGTAAAATCGTAATAGGATGATATACTTAGGGAAATCCCCATAAAAACAGACACCCAGAACGATGCAACGCGGTACAATAGCAAAATAAATTCACGCGGTGCGTCTGTCATGGTTGGATCTCGCTGTTTCATGCGGTTTGTTTACTTTTCACAAAATCAAAACAAAGGATTTTTTTTTCTGTGTCTTTTCCAACTGCGAAAAATTTTGTACCAACGCCGTCACGTACGCGCTAATTAATATAAAAACACGTCTGGTTCCTCTTCTTTTTGACACCTCTTTTTTTTCCTATTCCCTTTCTTTTATTCTTTCTTTTCTTCATCAAGTACCTGCTTTTAATCAATCATGTACGTTTACAAGAGAGATGGCCGTAAGGAGCCAGTACGTTTTGATAAAATCACCGCCAGAGTTCAAAGACTTTGTTACGGTTTAGACCCTCAACACGTCGATGCTGTCGCTATCACCCAAAGAGTTATTTCTGGTGTGTACCAAGGTGTCACCACCATCGAATTAGACAACTTGGCTGCCGAAACTGCTGCTTATATGACCACTATTCACCCAGACTACGCCATCTTGGCTGCTAGAATTGCTGTTTCCAACTTACACAAGCAAACTATCAAGCAATACTCCCAAGTCAGTAAGGAATTATACGAATATATTAACCCAAAGACCGGGTTACATTCTCCTATGATCTCCAAGGAAACTTACGATATCATTGTCAAGAACGCCGACGAATTGAATTCTGCTATTGTTTACGACCGTGATTTCAGTTACAACTACTTTGGTTTCAAGACTTTAGAAAGATCTTACTTGTTGCGTATCAACGGTAAGGTTGCTGAAAGACCACAACATTTACTCATGAGAGTCGCTATTGGTATTCATGGTGATGATATCCCAAGAGTTATCGAATCATACAACATGATGTCCCAAAAGTACTTCACCCATGGTTCTCCAACGTTGTTCAATGCCGGTACCCCAAGTCCACAAATGTCTTCTTGTTTCTTGGTTGCCATGAAGGAAGATTCCATCGACGGTATTTACGATACTTTAAAGACTTGTGCTTTGATTTCCAAGAGTGCTGGTGGTATTGGTTTGCATATCCACAACATTCGTGCCACTGGTTCTTATATTGCTGGTACCAACGGTACTTCCAACGGTATCATTCCTATGGTTCGTGTTTTCAACAACACCGCTCGTTATGTTGACCAAGGTGGTAACAAGAGACCAGGTGCCTTTGCACTTTACTTGGAACCATGGCACGCTGATATTTTCGATTTCATCGATATCAGAAAGAACTCTGGTAAGGAAGAAATCAGAGCTAGAGATTTGTTCCCAGCCTTATGGATTCCTGATTTATTCATGAAGCGTGTTGAACAAAATGGTGAGTGGACCTTGTTCTCTCCTAACGAAGCTCCAGGATTACCTGATGTCTACGGTGATGAATTTGAAGAATTGTATGAAAGATACGAAAGAGAAGGTCGCGGTGTCAAGACTGTCAAGGCCCAAAAGTTGTGGTACTCTATTTTGGAAGCTCAAACCGAAACCGGTACCCCATTCATGTTGTATAAGGATGCTTGTAACAAGAAGTCCAACCAAAAGAACTTGGGTATCATCAAGTCTTCTAACTTGTGTTGTGAAATTGTTGAATACTCTGCTCCTGATGAAGTTGCTGTTTGTAACTTGGCCTCTATTGCTTTGCCATCTTTTGTTGAAAAGGACGAAAACCATTCTTGGTACAACTTTGAAAAGTTGCACGAAGTCACCAAGGTTGTTACTCGTAACTTGAACAGAGTCATTGACCGTAACTACTACCCAGTTCCTGAAGCTAGAAACTCCAACATGAGAAACAGACCGGTCGCCTTGGGTGTTCAAGGGTTAGCTGATGCTTTCATGGCTTTAAGATTGCCATTTGATTCTCAAGAAGCTAGAGAATTGAATATCCAAATCTTTGAAACCATTTACCACGCTGCTGTTGAATCTTCTGTTGAATTGGCTCAAGAAGAAGGTCCATACCCAACCTATGAAGGTTCTCCAGCTTCCAAGGGTTTATTACAATTTGACTTGTGGGAAAGAAAGCCAACTGAATTATGGGATTGGGATACTTTGAAGCAAAAGATAGCCAAGCATGGTTTAAGAAACTCCTTGTTGGTTGCTCCTATGCCAACTGCTTCCACTTCCCAAATTTTGGGTAACAATGAATGTTTCGAACCATACACTTCCAACATCTACTCAAGAAGAGTTTTAGCTGGTGAATTCCAAATTGTCAATCCATTCTTGTTGAGAGATTTGGTTGATTTGGGTATTTGGAACGAAGCCATGAAGAGTAACATTATTGCCAACAATGGTTCCATTCAATCCTTGCCTAATGTTCCAGATGAACTTAAAGAATTGTACAAGACCGTGTGGGAAATTTCTCAAAAGCACATCATTGATATGGCTGCTGATAGAGCTGCATACATTGATCAATCTCAATCATTGAACATTCACATTAAGGAACCAACCATGGGTAAGTTGACTTCGATGCACTTCTATGGTTGGAAGAAGGGATTAAAGACTGGTATGTACTACTTGAGAACCCAAGCTGCTTCTGCTGCCATTCAATTCACCATTGATAAGAAGGTTGCTGACCAAGCTGGTAAGACTGTTGCCACTTTAGAAAAGTTGAACAAGAGAAAGTATGTTTCTAAGATTACTTCCGGAAGTGAAAGTGAATTCAGTTCCAGAGCCACTTCTACCGAACCAAGTTCCTTGGACAACTCCATGTCTCAATTACAACTCGACGAAGTCAAAGAAAAAACCGACAAGCCAGTTGAAGAAAAGACAATTGAAGAACTTGAAGCTGACATCTACAGTGCCAAGTTCATTGCTTGTGCTATTGACAATCCTGAATCCTGTACCATGTGTTCTGGTTAGAACGTTTTGGTAAAGGGGGGAGTTTGTGGTTTTAAAATCTTCAGTTCTTTTTTTTGGGTGGTAATCTCTTAATCTGACTCTTTATAAGTTTTATCGCGTTTACATATTGTTTAATTAAATAAAAAGTAGCATTTGAATGTGAGACCTGTAGAGGTATGTAGGGTGTTCCCCTCATGTCAACTCCGAGAGAGAATGTTTATGCAATTTGTCCTAAAAAAATAGCCGACATACGTTTAAGGAAAATCCGAGCGGTGCCGAGCCCCCCATTTTGATGTGATGGAAAAATAAGATTAGGAACTTTTTAACCCGGTGACATATTTTCCCCCAAAACAAATTCTGGAAGATGGAGATACAACTGGACTTGCCTGGTGAGGAAGGGATTCCGTTGTTTAACTTGAACAAACCGATGGAGTCCAGTGATAGTATAGACGAAGAAAATCCTGGCGAACCCATCATGGTAGCGAAGAGACAGCGAGGGATCGGTGCCAAGATTTCCCGGTTCTTCAGGGCTCTCTGGCAGGGACCGTGGGAACCACGGGACGATCCTGCGCCACAAATTGCGTGTTTACAACGGTTGGAAGAAATACCTGAAGTGTTGAACAAACGATACCCTGCAAATATACGGATTGCCGGGCTAGTGTTTTATTTGATGTTTTGGTTTGGGCTTTTCTATAGTATCGTGATGCCGTATTTGAGCGTGCCACCCCATTTGAGCAATGATCCTGAGGTACACATCATTCCACTTTCATGCACGTCCCTGTCTCAGTTCTGGAAGGGCAAAAATGGAGCCTGTGGGACTGATGGGGAGTTTTGTCCTGAATTTAAGAGTGACGAGGTCATATTCCGATGTCCGGCATTGTGTGACCGAGCATGGACGTATTCGTTGATTCCGATCGGGGACCAGAGAATAAAGTATAGAGGATATTTCATCGGCGGTGGAGATCAAGTGACCGAGAAGGTGGAGGATGATGACGACCAGTTGACTAACCCATATCGAGCAGATTCATACCCCTGTGGGTCGGGTGTACATGCTGGGGTTATATCGCCATTTTTCGGTGGATGTGCTCGGATTTCATACAAGAGTAAAGAACGAGAGTTTTTCAAATCGGAAAAGGGCCATTACGGTGTTGATGACTCTATTGAGTTTTTATCGTTCTTCAAATATTCATATTATTTCAAACAACTAATGAGTGGAGTTTTGCCAGGCGGTTCGTTCCAACAATGCTACGATCCAAGGTTACTAGTACTAGTTATGAACTTTGTGTTGGGGATCCCCGTGGTTTATCTTTCCTCAGGTGCCGTATCCTACTGGATAACTAGTATTGTTGGATTTTGGACGCATACATTAGCAACTGACCCCCCAGTCCATGTTGATCCATATGATCCCGATACTCTTTCTGATTTGATTTCGGTATCATTGGAAAGATTCTTGCCAACCTGTTTTATATTATATGTACTCTGGCACTTTTCGTCGCGGAGAACATTATTTGATTCGACTGAACCAGACGAGAAATCGTCGCCGTTGACCAAGGTGTTTTTATGGTATCCGTTATTCTGGCTTGGTTTACTTAACAACATGACATTTGACAGGTTGCCCGTGGATAGACTTACATTAAGTGACTTGAAAGAGCAGCCGGGTTCCATACTTGCATTGGCATTTATTATTTCGTGTATCGGAACCGGAGTTGTTATTCAAGCATACAAGATTTGGCTCTCAGGTAGATTCAGAAAGTACTTGCTAGTGTATGCGTTGTTTATATTTGGATTGGTGGTGCTTGCACAGTTACCTGGGTTGACTCTACGGGTACATCATTATATACTTGCGATGTTATTGATACCTGGTTGTTCCACGAGAGGAAGAACGGCATTTATGTTCCAGGGTATACTCTTGGGGTTGTTTTTATCGGGTGCGGCCAGATGGGGGTTGGCTGCTATTGCGGAAACTGTCACCTCGCTTAAACGAGATGATCCTCGAGGCATACTCGTGCCACCAGAATTCCTTGGGTATAATAACGAGACTGGAATTTTAAACTGGAAGGGAGTTCCGGAGGAGCTTTTGTCACCCATTACCCTGCGTTTGTATGAAAAGTATAGTGCGATTTCGTTATTGGTTAATGATATTGAGCAGTATGTGGGTGAAAAGACCCAGTCGGTTAACATAACAGAATTATTTACCAATTCAACTAGTTTATCTCGACCAATTGCGAAAAGTTTACGAGATGGGATTAAAGATGATAATGGTAACATCGAGATATACCTTCGTATAGGAAGGAAGATCCCCAATACACAAGTATATAGTGATTTCTCCAATGCTGGGATATTGAAATGGCCCAGTGGAGACTTTACACTACCGGTAAAGGGGTCAACTTAGTTGGATAGATGTATATAAAGCTTTGCTAGAAGTAAATTAGAGTGGTAGAGTGGTAGAGTGGTAGAGTTGTAGAGTGGTAGAGTGGTAGAGTGGTAGAGTGGTAGAGTGGTAGAGTGGTAGAGTGGTAGAGTGCTAGACTGATAGTGTGCTAGACTGCTCGTGTGCTAGACTACTAGACTACTAGACCACTAGACCACTAGAGTTATTGTTAATTTTTTTTAATTTTTTTTGCAGACTATTTTTTTTGCCAGAGCAAAATTTCAGAAGCGAATTAAGCCTGGTTGCATCTGACAGTTGCTACAACCCCAAACAACCACATTGTCTATCCAACAATCGCCGAAATTGACACGTTGCACTTCTATAGTATTCACAGGAAGTTCCCAATAGTATTAACCTCCCAACTCGAGTAACTGCACCATGTTATATCCTCGAAAACTCAACTGTTTTGTCTCGTGTTCCGGCAGTCATGTGAAGATAAATTATAGTTTTAAATGCAGAATCTACCCACCATTTCGAAAACTTTCCACCAACAAACCAATTGACTCACCACCCAAGGCGAAAATGAGGTGGTTCTACGCAGTCGATGTGCCCAACTCCAAACCCGGGTGGAACAAATACACCAAAACCAAGGAACCCGAGAAATTCATCCCGTTCTCGGAGTGGGACTCATTCAATTTGGAAGTCAACTTCAGAAAGAAGCTGACCGTCCCAGTTGAAGTCAACGAAGACCGATTGTTTGAAGTGGATTTGCAGAAGTTGGAGTTGGCCCCAGTTTATTGGGAAGGCCCCATCTATGAGGTACGAAGAGGGGTTTGGTTTGACCTGAATGGAATTCCGTTTTCCAAGAAACAAACCGAGGAACTCGAACAAGGCTATAAGAAAGTAAAGCCGTACACGTTTAATCATGAAAAGCCAGACACCGAAAGTAAAGAAAACAAGGAAATCATCTCCAAGTTTAACAAGTATATCAAAGAAGTCGAGGATAGCACGCAGAAGGTTGACTTGAGTCAAGAAAAAGATATTCTTAAATTAGAAAGTGGGAATTATGTCATGTATCTAGATGGCAAGAATGCGGTTACCTTCCCTGCTGATTACGATACAAACTTTCAAATCGACGTTATTAGACAGTTTAGCTCGACCTCTACTGTTCCCTTGATCGGGGTCAATTCTATCCAGCGGGGCTACTCTGACGACATGGGCGAGTCCATTTTCGACAAGTTGTCGACAAACGCCATTCCAACCATTGCTGATTCATTCCAAGACGAATTTGGTTCAATACTCGGATTTGATCAAACTATAACAAGAGAAAATGACGAAACTGAAACTAAAACTGAAACTGAAAATGAAATAGATGATCATCACATGCAACAGTATCTCGAAGGCGATTACGACCATTCAGTTTCTAAAAACGAATCAAACCGTGAGATTGACCATTTGATCTTTTGTATTCACGGAATTGGACAAGTGTTGGGCAAAAAGTACGAGTCAATCAACTTCACCCACAACATCAATGTTCTTCGAAACACCATGAAGAAAGTATATACGGAGAATGACCAATATAAGAAACTTGCATATCCCATTGCTGACAAAAAGGATGAGACATACAACACTAACAATCGAATTCAAGTATTGCCCATTACCTGGAGACACAAGATTGGATTCAACCCCGAGGAAACAGTGAAAGAGCATGATCCAAGATTGCCTACCTTGTCACAAATCAACGTTGATGGAATAAGAGCATTGAGAAATGTGGTGGGTGATGTGGTTCTTGATGTGTTGTTATACTACGAACCTAAGTATTTGAAGGAAATCTTGATGGCCACATCAACGGAATTAAACCGGGTGTACAAATTATACAAGGAACGCAATCCCAATTTCAATGGAAGAATTCACGTGTTGGGACATTCATTAGGATCAGCAATCGCCTTTGATTTGCTCAGCGGACAAACGGGAACAGCCCATGGCGACATTGAACTACCAAACAAGCTCGATTTTCAAGTGGATTCCTTATTCCTTGCTGGCTCGCCAGTAGGTTTATTCAAATTGCTCGAGGGAAAGAACATAACTGCAGCATTTGATGATAAAGTAGTCAACAACAATGGAAAGGATCTTGACAAGGTTGCCGCGCCAAACTGTCGCAACTTGTACAACATATTCCATCCGTGTGATCCAGTAGCTTATCGAATTGAACCATTGATTAACCCACAATTTGGGAATTTCAAAGCTGAGCAGATTGCCTTCGCCCTGAGGGGAATATCCACCCATATTCAAGAACTCTATAGTTATGGAGATGGAATTACTGGCAAGATATCACAAGCAACAAAGTGGTTGCGAGGGGCAACAAAGTCTGAACCTTCTCCCCAGAGCAAATCTATTGAAGAGCTGGCAAGTGAAGAGAATGCCTTGGGTGATATCATAACTAGCATAATTGTGGATGAAAAGAAACAGGAGTCCAATAAAGTCACCAAACGGAATATGACTGATGATGAACTAATTGAGTTACTTGCTTTGAACAATACAGGAAGAGTAGACTACTGTTTACCCATGGGGGTCTTGGACTTTTCATTAGTGTCTGCTGTCAGTGCACACATCTCCTACTTTGAAAACCAGGATACTTCTGGGTTTATCATGAAGGAATTATTAGAAGGTAGAGATGACCCAGTCCGCAAAAAGTTTGTATCTTTATATTAGCACATAGAATTATACACACTATTCAATAAGTAAATCGTCAATGCTCTGTTCAGCATCATGTTTGATCAATTCCAACATTCCCTCGGGTAAAATAGGTTCACCCTTGTTGTCAACAATATACCTAAATGGCATCTCAGTGGACTCATACTTGTTGTATTTGATTTCCGGGTAGTCCAAAAATTTGATGTCTTCAAACTTGACACCATTCTCTATAATTCGTTGGGTGGTTCTAATAGCAGTATCGGTAGTCATTTGTAACGCTCCCAATCTTCTCCCGGCAAAACCGTACTTCTTTCTCAAGATCCCAGTTCTATCAATCTTGGGGTGTTGACCCAAGATACCCCCAAACACAAAATAGTCGAATTTCGATTTGTCTTCAGGAGTCAAGTCAACAGTGGCGCCAGGGTCTAATAAACATACTCGGGTCTTGTCTATGCCTCCATCAATGTCGACACATTCTTCCGTGGTCCATTGTAAACCCAAGTCAAGGAGTTGTTGGGGGATGTCCTTTTCGATGGTGGATGGTGGTAACGATGTGAGAACAAGGTTTTCCTTGCCAATGTCCCTTATGATTTGACTGTATTCTAAAACAACCCACTCGGAGAACCCTTCCTCCATATGCTCAATTATATACTTCATGGTGTGTGTGTGTGTGTGCTGTTGTAATACCGTTAGGCAGCGGTAATAGCAACGGTTGGTTGAAAATTTAAAATGGGTCGTGCGAAATTCGAAACTTACGATGAGGCTGCAAAATTACCAATCATATTAAACAGCTATATAAATCTAATTACAAACTTACTTCTTAGAACAGCAGCTCTTCGACTCAAAAGCCAATCTAGATGTCTTGTCAACATTGAGAGAACATGAATCATACCCCTTAGCATTAGCCTTAACTTCACTAGTGGTCTTGGCATATGAAGGCTTAACATCAAGAACTGGGTTTTCCAAATGGATATTTCTAGCTCTCAATTGCAAATCAAAGATTTCAGTAGGCATGACTGGGAAATCTTCAGGAGCTGGGAAGTGAGTGATACCAAAAGTGTGGAACATAACAATATCGGTATTATCCACATTATCCTTACCATCACCAATCCACTTTCTCATACCTCTTAAACCATCACCACTCCATTGGGCAACGTGGTCACCGGATGGGTATAAACGACCATAACCGTGGTCTTCATCTTGATATGGAACAACCTCAACATGGTGTTCGGCCCATGGGGCTCTCTTTCTTACCAAGGAGCCTGGTTGGGCCAACAATGGAGAACAGAAGGTGGACACCAATTTATAACTAGCTGGTTTGCCAGAGTATGGATGGACGGAACTTGGATTAAACAAGTCCCAGGTTCTGGCAGTACTGGCATCAAGATCAGTCAAGGAGTCCTTGACAGTCTTGAAAGTGGTCTTTTCACAGTAGAAACCATTACCATACATGTTTTCTTGAGACCCAGTTGGGTAAGGAGATGGCTTGGCATCACTAGTAGCAGCAGAGTTATTGTCACCGTCAATTCTTGGATGCAATCTCAACGAAAACAAATGTTGATGGTTATGAGCATTGACATTTGGATAAACAATAGTTCCCCAAGGACCGATCTTTTCATCATCAGCACAAATATAAGTGTTCAATATACCAGTCAATCTAATTTCTAACTTGATGGTACCATCTTGTCTCAAGATCCAATAAACACAGTACTCGTAATTGGCAGCAGTGAAGATTTGACTAATAATCAATTTCTTACCTCTGGTAGTAACAGTAGTTTGGAAATCATCTCTGAAATCAGAGTGCTTGAACAAAAGACCATCATCTTCTTCATGGATACAAATGGCATTTCTGACAGTAGATGCATCACCCTTGGCCGAAACAAAATGAGCGTCCATATAATGAATAACACCCTTACAATCACAACCCAAGGAAAGTGGATTGGTACAGTTACCAGCACCATACTCACCAATATCAAGAGCGTGTTTTCTTTGATGGGGGAAATCTGGACAACCATAAGGAACAATCATTTCACAAAGAGAAATTCTGTGGAAAAGTGATCTAACTTGACCATGAGAATTGTAAGTCATGTCACTCAAGACAATACCTTCACGATAGTTGAACCCAATATGGAAACTGAAATTGGACCAGTTCATAACATTACCTTGCATGTTGAAAGACACACCTTCTGGTTGGGTGATGTTAATTGGGAAATTGTCTTGTCTGAATCCAGTTGGGTTTTCCTTAGTACCAAACTTTTCAGCGACATGCTTTGGGTGGAATGAAGAATGCTTGTGCTTAGACACTTTTCTTCTCCTTTGCGGGATATCGATCGAAATAACCTTACCAGCATTCATATCAACAATAGGACAGAAATCTAAAGGATGAGAATATTGAGAATCGTCTTCGTCGGATCTCCAATACATCAAAGCCTGTTGTAATCTTCTCAGAGCACCCCATCTTTCATCGTACCCAATAGTCCAAGCATCACAGTAGATTTGGTGCATGCAGTCACGAGGAACACCGCTGATTTCACATTGTCTTTGCACTTCAGGGTCATTTCTAATGATATCTTCAGTTTGTTGTAAATCAGCAGGAGTCAAAATTGGTTGAACCCCGTCAACATGTTTGAATTCAATTAATGCTTGGGCGCCAATGTCGACAATACCTTCATGGACACCAGAGTCACCTTCAACAACAATGGTATAGTAGGCCAAACGTGGTGGCATAGGACCGTGTTTTTCCTTCCATTCATAGTAAGCTCTCTTGATTGGTTCTCTTAAAGTAACGGTGTTAAAACTGATTCCCTTACCTTTGTACTTGTTCTTAACAACGCCGGAAACGGATTCAATTTCCAAAGGAGATAATGGATCCAAAGGATGGGCTGGCGCTGGTGGTGCATTCACGGCGGCAGTGGAATGCAAAGCTAATTGGGCTAATCTTTCCATAGTAATTTCAATAACGTAATGAAAAATATTAAATCTAAACTGAAACTAGAAAGAAGAGAATTTTCCAGATCTTTATATAGCAAGGATCAACTTAGGTTTTAGTGAAGAGATGGGGAATTATGATTAAGATTGCAGCGGAATTAGGCGGAATTGGCAACGGTGCAGATCTTATCGGGGCCTTCTCACCAAATAGGAAATAATTTCCCGCCCATTGTTCGTGATAAAAATACAAAATTAAAATTAAAGCTGATAAAAATTTTGTCTGATTAAGGATAAACAATCCTGCATTATTCTTATTGGTTCCTCATTATCTGGCAATCCCATCGGTTAACAATGATAGGTAAGGTACCACTTAATTGAGTCATATTGACCAGGCTTAATTGATTGATTGAATTCTTGGGGTGAAGGAAGAAAAAATAACCCGTCCCCACGTTCAGAACGCCTTAAAGTCCAAATGTTTGGTGCGAGATAAGGGGAAATTATCGGATACTTTACAATTCTGTGGTCAATGTAAGATTAGGCAAATTAGGCAAATTAAAAACGAATTTATGAATGAAGTTTTGGTCTTCGGGCTTATGATCCGCGCTTCTTTTTTTAACTGATCTTATACTGAGAATCATGCTATTGGTTGTCATATACCTTGGCATAATAGTAAATCTTGCGTTAGATACAACTGGGAAATTAATCACAATACTCGTTCTTGGAAGTTCGTGTATGATAAACAATCTCAATTAATCCTCTTGGCAAATGTGTAGGTTTCTTGTGCTACTCCGAGAATTTTCAAACAAATTAGGTTTTAAATTGCAAAAAACTTTTTAAATAACGGGCATATTAACACGCACCGACTTACTTAAATAGTATAATGTAACATTTAGCTTTTGATAATGCAACAAATCGTAAACTAAAATGTATTTATTATGTAATAAGCAAGAAAAAGCCCGTCCTGCATCTCTTAGGACCAATATGACTTTTGTGGTGTTACCTGTGATCAAGATATTGCAAAACTATCGGCCGATCCAGGGACTTACTTATGATTGGAATAACTAGTCGGAGCTTTCCCTAGCATCCAAGTAATTATTACAACTTACCATAGATGTTTACAATCATGTTTTTAACCCTTTCAGTACGTTGACAATACCAAGGATTGCAATATGCCAAGGAATATAGTACTAGTTCATAGACAATTCAATTTGGAAAAAAATATGGTAGATCTGAAAATGACTTAAATATTCACAGAATTTGTTCATCCCTAGTTCTGACTATGTTATTACCCTACTGTAAGTTAGTGCTTTTGGTTATTCTAAAATATTTTTTATCAATAATGAAACTATCATCTTCTGGGACTGCTCTAGC
Source organism: Spathaspora passalidarum NRRL Y-27907 (assembly GCF_000223485.1). Taxonomy (NCBI): domain Eukaryota; kingdom Fungi; phylum Ascomycota; class Pichiomycetes; order Serinales; family Debaryomycetaceae; genus Spathaspora; species Spathaspora passalidarum. Next base: position 1,651,277 of record NW_006767427.1, on the reverse strand, counting down.
TACTTTAGTATTAGCTTAGACATTGAAATTTAAATTGTTTAATGACGAGACAGGAACCTATTTAACTTCTCAAGACCAAGAATTGTCCGACAATACAGTTACAGTTTCTTGGTATGTATGTTTTCGGGCTCAAAGAAAGGCTTTTCACAGTTGATGAGGACAAATTGGTTGATGAATGATGCCATCAAAATAGTAGATTATCGCACAGGATTTATCAGGAGAAAGATTCACGCCTAGGTGATCCAATAAATACACCCTACCACTGCCTGGGATAGTACATATCATATGCTTGGACTTACGTGAAAAATGGCCACGTTTTAACAAACTGGAGAGAAATAATATATAAGAGTATTGTACTTAGTAATACTGCAAAATTTGATAGTTGTGAAATTTAATTTTTTCTGTACAAACTCTTTTTTGCAACTCCATCTACATTTGCTGGACTATAGTTTTAAACTACAATTTGAACACAAATATAATTATATATAAGTAAAATAAATAATCTACATCGTAAATATATATATATATATATATATATATGATACCATTCAACGTCTAAACAGATATAGTCTCTCGTTTTCTTTCCATCCTCAGTAATATAATTAACAAACTAGGAACAACAACAAAACAAAACAAGTTAAAGACACTGAAACAATTCAAGAAAGCATAGTACAATGAATCTAATGCTTCCACTAAATTAGTTAATTCCTTTTGCTGTAAACATTTCTCAAGGTTTACTCCTTCAAGTTTGCAGTCTTGCCAATCCTTTTTAGTTACACTCTGGAAAAAGTAACTAATGAACACAGACGTTATTATAGAATATTGTTCAAGAGTGTTGCTAGGTGATGAATTACTCTGGTTTAACAAGTTGATTAGAATATCGCGACTTATTATCAAAACCAGAAACGATATCACCAATGCCATGCAATCATAGCACCAAAAGAATTGGGCCAATAGTTGTCGGAATGGCTTCATTGACATGCCATGAAGGAATTTGATAAGTGCTTCAAGTACAAACGATAAGGTCAATGCAAAATAAACATTATCAAAAGTAACTTTTCCTCGAATAGTTTCAAAAATAACTGCAGAAGTATTTGTAATGAGACTTTCAGGGATAGCCATTAACGACAATATAAACAATAGCACAAATGATAATATGAATCCGGGAACGCTAAACTTATGTAGTTGTATTGAATTAGTAGTTTTATTTGTGGGTTTGTCAGGTGCTTGACTTTTTTGAGGACTTGCTAATCTCGAGAACAAGTATATTATAGCCATGGACATCATCATTAGTAACACGATCAAAATGCCAGTATGAACGTATTGAGAGTTCAAGGAAGTACCTTTAATGGGATTGATAAGTATATCCTTCGTTGCTAATGACTTCATTAACACGTCTTTCCGCACTACCACAAAGTATGCTGAAGTAAGTATGACATTCCATATTAACAGTGACACTATTAGATAATAGCACTTGCACTTCAGTCTCAAATGCTTGATTGTGAAGACGGCTAAGCACAGAAGCGATATAACTATATTGACATAGTAGTATATGTACCGTGAATTATTGACCAGCATTATTGACGCCATGTAGTTATGCACAAACTGTGATTTTTGCTGACACATATTTCGGGCCCGAGTCAGGATTATGGTATGAAGAAGGTATTTGCAGTAATAAGAAACAACTTTTTCTTCTGTAGGAGATATGAGCTGGTGTATTAAACGTGAATGATTCTAGATGAGTGCCAATCCGTTGATAAAATATAGGTTTGGAAAAGTTCTTGATTCCTTAAGTTGTCATGTAAAAGTGATGATGTTCCTGAATGATTTGTAAGAGGCAAAAATATTTTTTGGAGAATTTATTTCCGATCCTTTGTTTCAGTTTCTGGGGCTACTAATTTCAATCCGTACGAAACGAAACAAAGTTAATTAATAAAACCAAGAAAATTCAATAAAGCAAACAAGGGATACGTCGGATGGGATTTTTCCTTGTATGGTTATGTAGACATGCACTTAGAAATCGAGGGGGGTTGCTCTTGGGTTTAAGTTGTTACAGAGACCGAAAAAGAAATACCCTAAACCGCGCATTTTGAAGCAAATTATTACATTCAAGTTGCAGGAACATCAGCCGTTGTGACCGATTTTATTTTTTTTTTTTACATTACCATTGTAATTACTAATTTTTTCCTAATTCAAAATTGAGATGATTTTGTAAGGACGGAAACTTCGGGAAAACTACAAAACTCCATTTAAGAGCCATTTTCTCCATATTTCAGAGAGCCATGTGGCTTTTGGTTAGTAACTTCCTGGTTAGCTCTCTCGTTCCACGGTTATGAACAAAATAGCCGCGTGAAACCAACTAAAAACTACAAACTCATCTAGATTTAGTTCACCCTCAAATTTATCACGGGATTTGAATCAAATCATAGTGGCCGGCACTTAATGAAGCTATTCCAAAAAAAACCACAAAGATTTAAAGTGCAAAGCCAATAAATTACTAAAATTTATCCCTGATCACGGATTTCTGGGCAAGTCATACTTCCTCGTACGACCATTGAAAAAAAAATATATATATATATATATGTCAGCTTATGGCCGAGCACGTACGCCGCATATTTCCCCTTTCGGAACTGTAATGGGCATCGTTCGTTACCAAGTTGGAAAATTCAAAACACTTCATATTCCTCTAGGTGCATTAGGTTGCATTATTGTTGGTTGAGCGCCGTGTAGGTTCACAACTCATAGATATCATAACCTGTCACCTTGAGACAGATCGCAAACATATGATAAATTGTTGGATCATTGGAAAATTAATACATTCTATTTGTAAACCCAGCAAGCTCGTTAACTTCGAAACAGGACTAGTTCACGCAGGACACTAAGTACAATTTGTAACATGTGTACGACGTACGATGGTTCGTCTATACGATAGAAGCTTCGTTGACGACAAACGCTCTTCGCCAGCAACTTAAAAGTTAATTCTAGCCAAGTTTGACCAGGGCTGATTTTCATTCGTTTATTTTGTTTGGACGAGACCTACTTTCCCACCAATGCTACACTACAACATTATTTGATAAGAAGAATTTATATTTAAAGATTAGCTAAACACTAAATAAAAAAATGAAAAAAACAAAACAATTGATAATTATAGAACTTTATCAACCAGCTTATAATTTATCATAGTATTCTTCGTAACCTGGAACTTCTGGTTTCAAACCTTGTCTTTCTCTCTTTTCCTTGACAATGGCACCTGGCTTAGTGCTTGGGTCCTTAACGTCACCACTCAAGACACCCCAGTGATCAAAGATCATTTGTGGGAAAGCTTGACCACCAGTAGCTTGTCTCAATTCACCAGTGAAACCGAAGGATTCATTGACTGGTAAGTAAGCCTTAACAGTGAACAATGGAGTACCTGGTCTTTGTTCTTCAGAGATAACTTGACCTCTCTTCTTGTTCAAGACAGAGTAAATACCACCAATAGCGTTTTCTGGACATTGGATTTCAACCAAGAAGATTGGTTCTTGGATAGCTGGTTCAGCCAACAACATAGCAGCGTAGGTAACTCTTCTCATGGTTGGGATGATTTGACCACCACCTCTGTGGATAGCATCAGCATGCAAGGTAACATCCAAAATGTTAACTCTAACAGATCTAACATTTTCACCGAAAACTGGACCTTCCTTGGTAGCCCATTGGAAAGCAGCAACAACGGAATCCTTGATTTCGTTCAAGTATTGGACAGCCTTAGTTTGGTCAACAACCAAGTTAGGACCGTTACCATCTGGACCGAAACACCAGATCTTTCTAGCATCTCCGACATCCCATCCGTGCTTGTCAGCAAGGATTCTAGCTCTAACCTTGAAATCATCTCTTGGGTTAATAACACCAGCTTCAATGTCAAGGGAAACTTCTTCGTCAATTGGTTGAGCCTTAACGTAGATTCTGTTATGCTTGTTTGGAGACTTGGATAAAGCAATCATGGAAGATTCAGCTTCAACAGTTTCTCTGTAAGAGACAACTGGTGGGGAGATTCTCAATGGAACACCAGCGTGGTCGTTTTCCAAATCTTGTAAACAAATTTCCAAGTGCAATTCACCGGTACCGGCAACAATATGTTCACCAGATTCGTTCATGTAAGTCAAGACACATGGATCAGACTTGGACAATCTCTTTAAACCTTCAACCAACTTTGGTAAATCGTTAGCATTCTTAACTTCAACAGCAACTTCAACAACTGGAGAGACAGAGAACTTCATAACCTTCATGTTGTGAGCGGCTTCGTTGGTGGTAATGGTACCAGACTTCAACAAGAATTGATCAATACCAACTAAACCAACAATGTTACCAGCTGGACAGTCGTCAATTTGTTCAACGAATCTTCCCATCATTAAAACGGTTCTTTGAATAGACTTCAAGAATAAATCTTCCTTCTTACCAACTTGGTAGTTTGGACCTTGAATTCTAACCTTTTGACCAGATCTAACGGTACCAGCGAAAACTCTACCGAAAGCGTAGAATCTACCCTTATCAGAGGTTGGGACCATCTTGGAGACGTACAACATCAAGTCAGCCTTAGGGTCACAGTTTCTGATAGCAGCACAGAATTCATCATCAGATGGACCTTCGTACAAGGTTTCAGCTCTGTAAGCTTGAGCAGTAACTGGAGATGGCAAGTGCAAAACAATCATTTCCAATAAAGCATCGGCAGCTGGCAAGAACTTTCTCATAACAACCTTTAATAAGGCCTTACCTTCCAAGTCCTTTTCTTCACCCTTAAGGACAATTTCCAACTTTTCTAATAAAGCTGGAATTTCATCCTTCTTGAAGTTCATGATGGCAGCGAATAATCTGAAGATTGGGTCCAAAACGAACATGTTGAAGGCTCTTTCTAATGGCTTACCATCAGCATCCTTGTCCTTGTTAGACCACTTTCTGGTCTTTGGGTTGAAGTAAGAGTCACCCCATAATCTTTCCATCATCTTTTGTCTGTCGACACCGAACTTCTTGGAGTATCTGGTGGCGAATTGTCTAACAGTGAAAGCCCAACCGTGTAAACCAGAACCGAAAGCAACGGTACCTCTTTCTGGGTAAACTTGGACATCACCTAAGTTTTCATCGTTATAGGTAGAGATGATAACGTTAACGGATTCAACAGTTCTAGCGAAAGATTGATATAAATCTTCCTTGGTAACTTGCAATTCCAATAAAGCTCTGTCAACCTTGTTAATGATAACAACAGGCTTGATTCTTTCACCCAAAGCTTGTCTTAAGACGGTTTCAGTTTGGACACAGACACCTTCAACGGTATCAACGACAACTAAAGCACCATCGGTAACACGCAAAGCAGCAGTGACTTCAGAAGAGAAATCAACGTGACCTGGGGAATCAATCAAGTTAATCAAGAAAGAGTTACCTTCAGTCTTTTGCTTGATTTCCTTGACATCATCGTCAGTCATGGAAGCATATAAAGAAATAGCGGTAGACTTGATAGTAATACCTCTTTCTTGTTCATCCTTTCTGGTATCAGTGAATCTAGCTTCACCAGCCTTGGCAGCAGAAATAATACCAGCTCTTTGGACCAAGGAATCGGTTAAAGTGGATTTACCGTGATCGACGTGAGCAATGACGGACATGTTACGAACATTGGTAACCTTGTCCATCAATTCACGGATTTGTTCAATAGTGAAAGCAACTAAAGCAATGTTAGTAATGAGAACATAGCTAATTGTAGAAACTTCTCGTCAATTGGTAAAAAAAAATCAAAAAATCAAGAGTAAGCCAAGTGGCCATATAGCCAGTAAAATTGATTGATCAATCGTAAAGTCTGACCCCTAGATCAGTGGGTGAATTTGCATGATATATTTGGGAGGGTGGGTGGTCATGGAAAAAAAATTTTCATGAAATTGACAAATTGGCCAAAAAAAAAACTTGCCTTCCCATAGATTTCCTCATAGATGAACTGCAGTTTTTAAAGTAATTGAATGAATTGGTAACGATCAATGAAATCCATCCATTGACAAGAGTTATAATTGAACCGCATAAAACATACCCATCTTGAATTGTTAGTTTATTGGTTTGAGACCAAAAAAAGGAAGAAGAGAAGAAAAGGGAAGAAGAAAATTTTTTTCTTTGTAATAGAAATGGGTTTGGTGGGTTTCACCCTTTTGGTTTTGTATCATCATGGGCAAAATGTATGATGGTAAAAATGAAAAATTTTCGCAGGTTAGCTGGCACGAGGGGAGACAATACGTTGATGTTTGGATGTAGAGTGGGATTGTGCGGCACCAACCTGTAAATTAATCACACGGATCATCGCATGGCTTAACCAGATTTACAGGTTGGGTGCGGTAAAAATGAGTATGGTACGAGATTTACTCAGAGCTTGTAATTACCCGGATTATTGCACAAGTGAAAGAATAAACCATATTTGCAACAACCAGTACGTCAATTGGTTAGTATGATGGAAAATAAGAGCAATTGAGTGGTATATGATCGAAGGCTAAGTTGGAAAGCAGTTTTATTGATTTTAACTGGTGTTCAACCTCCAAAGTGTTACTTTTCCCCTCATAACTTCGTCTGGAATGTTGTGAATTATTTTCAAGTAGCGCCCCCCCTCCTCCCCCAAGGGGGTATTGCTCGCACTAACTAAAAAAAGTCACTCCATTAAAATTGTTAGTGTTGCTGGAGATGAAATTTGTATCACATGACCGCGTACCACGTGATGTATTTCCGGAGTCAATATGGAGAAAATTAAAGGAAAATTTTATATGGATGAGTCTAGGGAAAAGTCATTTGCAACAGTGATACATCCAATTGATTCTAGAACTAGTACAAAACAATGACATTGAATATAACGGTTTTGATATCCGGGTCAGGTACCAATTTGCAAGCACTCATCGATGCTGAAAAGAATGGCAAGTTGAAAGGTAAGATAACACAAGTTATATCATCTAGTGATACTGCGTTTGGTTTAACTCGGGCTGAAAGGGCATCAATTCCTACCAAGACTCATATTTTGAAAGAATATTACAAGGGAACTACTAAAGAACAAAAAGACGAACGTAAAGCCAAAAGAGAACTTTTCAATTCTGATTTGGCCAACTTGTTAATCTATGGTAATATTAAAGGTGAAAAGGAAGATGACTATATAAAACCAAATCTTATCGTATGTGCTGGATGGATGTTAATTTTATCTCCTATTGTTTTGGAACCTTTGGCCAAAGCAGGTATAACTATTATCAACTTACATCCAGCATTACCTGGTGCATTTGAAGGTACTCATGCCATTGATAGATGTTGGAAAGCTGGTCAAGATGGCGAAATTACTAAAGGTGGAGTTATGATTCATAGAGTTATTGCTGAAGTTGATAGAGGTGAACCTATTTTGGTCAAGGAAATTGACTTGAAGAAGGAAGAAACTTTGGAAGAGTATGAAGACAGAGTCCACAAGGTTGAACATGTTGCAATCGTAGAAGGAACAAATATTATCTTGGATGAGTTGAGTGTTGATGAAGCTAGTGAAGCTTTGGATAAGTTGAAAGTTAAGAATTAGATATGGCCGGAATTTCAGATCAAGCATTTTACTGTAAATTCGTAGAGACGTTGCACATTGCTTGGCAAGTACGTTTTCAATATACATATCAGGTTAAATCTCAAGTGTATTTATTGACATCATCAAAATTATATATGTATATAAAATTCTTCTACTTACAAGTTGTTAATAACTTGTTCAGTAAAGTGAGAGGTGGAAGCAGTACCCTTCAAGTCACCAGTTCTGTTTTCTGGACCAGAAGCAATGGTCTTTAAGACAGCGTTTTCAATCTTGTCGGCATCAGCGTTCAAAGACATGTGTCTCAACATCATACAAGAAGATAACAATAAAGCGGTTGGGTTAGCTAAACCTTTACCGGCGATATCTGGGGCAGAACCATGGACGGCTTCGAAAATAGAAACCTTGTTACCCATGTTACCGGATGGGGTTAAACCTAAACCACCGATTAAACCAGAAGATAAATCAGACATGATATCACCGTACAAGTTTGGCATAACCATGACGACGTTCTTATATTCAGATGGGTCAGAGGTTAACTTCAAGGAAGTGTTATCTAACAATTCGAAATCCAAGGTAACATCTGGGTATTCCTTAGCAACTTCCTTGGCGGTGTTGACGAATAAACCATCGGACAACTTCATGATGGAAGCCTTGTGGACAACAAGAACGTGTGGCTTGTTGATAGATTTGGCGTATTCAAAAGCGTATCTGATAACCTTTTCAGAAGCTGGCTTGGTGATCAACTTGATGGATTGGACAACACCTGGAACAATGGTGTGTTCAATACCAGAATATTCACCTTCGGTGTTTTCTCTAATTAAAACGGTATCAACGTTTTCGTATGGAGTGTCGTAACCAACAATAGATTTACATGGACGGACATTGGCGAACAAGTTGAAAGTTCTTCTTAAAGTCAAGTTCATGGAAGTGTGACCCTTACCAACTGGGGTAGCCAATGGACCCTTCAAGGCAACCAAGTTCTTGTTGACGGAGTCAACAGCTGGTTGAGGTAAAGTAGTCTTACCATCAATCAATAATGGAGTGACATCAACTGGTTCCCATTCAATTGGAACATTGGCAGCAGCATAGATGTCTTTGACGGATTGGGAGATTTCTGGACCAATACCATCACCTTCAATTAAAGTAACAGTGTATTTACCGTTTGGACCTTTGGCACCAGTGAATTGACCAGCGATGTAGGTTCTGGCGAATCTTGGAGCAATTGGGACAGACTTGGTGATTTGCTTGAACATTGTGTGGAGGGTATATGTGGGAATGCAGAAAAGGAAAAGGAACCTATGCTGAAGAAATACAGAAAAAGGAGGAGAACGGAAATATCTTTAGAAGAGAAAAAAAATTTCAGGTGGTGGTTGGATCGAAGAGGTGTAATTGGAACGGGAAAACAGATGAGACAAAAAAAATGTTCGCTAGCAAAATGACGTTCCCTCCGTGGGCGTAAAGTTTTGTGTGTGTGTGCATAGCGGGAGAAAAAAAAAAAAAGAAAATAATAAGCTGCGAGATTTTTAACTATGTGAAACTGAAACTCCGACAGCCAATTAAATTTCAGGTAAACTGCGCGGCCGATCACCGTTCGGTTCCGAATTTTTGCAATCAGACACCGGATTAATTTTGAAGTGTCAAACTTCATTGTGCAGTAACATGAATCTCACCAATAAGTTCTTTGTTTGATTTTGTGTTTTCCGAACTGGTCTCCTGGGTTCACGCAGTGATCTGATTAGACCGACAACACTCAGTTCATTGTAAATGTGAGTGTAGATGAGCAGTTACTGGGATATAGCTATTACAAAAGCGACACCGGTGGTATACAATAATTTCACTCGAAAACGAAAAAGTACCTATAGATGCGATGCATAGTAAGGTTATGCAACATCGGTCTCGGTACGTGGATCTTCACTTTGGCTTGTCAAAAAAAAAAAATTATATAGGGCTTCGAAGTACGTCTCTTTTTTTTAGGCTTAAATTTCTGAGCCGCAGCAAAACTGCTCCCTACCACGCGTTACAGATCAATGTCGGTATTAAAAATTTTATATGTAGTAAGTTTAACATACTCCGATTAGCTACGCCATTTACGTCAAAAATTTTTGAATGTCGTAAATATGATCAAGGCAAATATCAATTGGAGAACATTTTACTTATGTACAATAATATTTCGATTTGTGTTAGCATTATCTGATTCATATATCCATCCTGATGAACATTTCCAAAGTTTTGAAGTGTTAACTAGTAGGATATTGGGGTATGCCACTAATATACCCTGGGAATTCCAACTGAGCTCCCCAGCAAGAAGCTTTGGTCCTTTATACTTGATATATGGTCCTTTATTATATATCATCAAGCTCTTGAACCTTCAATTGACACCAATTCAAATTTGGTATTTGGCTAGACTCCAAATTACCGTGTTAAGTTGGGTAATCACTGATTCATGTTTGTATTGGATGTTGCCTACAAAACCAGAAAGAATAAAGGCGATATTTTTTACTCTGACTTCATACATTACCTTAGTCTATCAATCCCACTTATTTTCAAACAGTATCGAAACTGTGCTTGTTATATTGGCTATTTTAATCATTGATGATTTAAGATATGTACACGAGTCTAAAGAACGGGAAATTCAACAGTTGAACAAGTCAAGCAGTTTGTTTTGGTTTGGAGTGATTGTTTCTATTGGAATATTCAATAGAATTACATTCCCGGCATTTTTGATATTGCCAAGTTGGTTCCTTTTAAACTATTTACTAGCTCATCCTGCAAGGATGGTATTTCCAGTTATTGGATTTGCTATTCCTACCATCTTGTTCATTGCAATTGACTCAATATGTTTTGGAAAAGCAACCGTTGCCCAAATATTAGACTCTCCTTTGGAATGGTCCCACTACCTGATTACCCCACTTAACAATTTGCTTTACAACAGCAAATATGAAAACTTGGTCCAACATGGAATCCATCCTTATTATACACACATATTAGTCAATCTCCCCCAGATACTCGGTCCAGGATTAATATACTTATTTTCAAAAACATATATAAGAACCATCCCATTCTTAAGTCTACTCAGTGCAGTTGTCTTCTTATCATTTGTTCCTCATCAAGAATTACGATTCTTAGTACCTATGGTTCCCTTAGCATGTTGTTGCTTTGATTTGACTTCAAAGATAGTGAGACCATGGATGATGAAAGTATGGTATTTGTTTAATATAGCAATGGCAATACTCATGGGAGTATTGCACCAAGGAGGAGTTGTACCTGCATTGACGTATTTCCAACAACATCAACAAAGTTCTGTTCAGATATGGTGGAGAACTTATTCACCTCCTTCTTGGTTGTTAGCAAGCAATTCTACTGAGACTATTTCACTTACAGATCAAGCTGACTTTCTGAAGACAATCAATATTATTGATGCTATGGGAGACGATATCGAGAAAGTGAACGACAAATTTATTTCCCTTCCTCGAGACAAACCAATATACCTTATTACTCCAATTGCTTCATTCAGACATTTCAACTCATCACAATTCCAGCCTATTTGGAATCACACATTACATTTAGACATGGATCATTTAGACTTTACAAATTGGGAGTCATTACAACCGGGATTGGGAATTTATCAATTACTTTAAATAATATATTAATATACAATTACTTATAGAAGTCAAATTTGTCATGTTCTGTACCAGTTTTAACTTGAGAAGTATAAGCTTCTTCCAAATCACTTTGTAAAATCATATATCTATTCTTTCTCACGGCTCTTAACCCGGCTTCTTGCATGATAGCAGCAATAACTGCACCTGACAATGGATCATTTCTGATAATCAAAGAGTCCAAATCAACTTCAGGAGCCAAGGACATCTTGGAAGCAATGGTAGAAAAGATCAATCTTCTTTCTCTTCTGTCTTTCAATGAAGGGAATTCAATCTTTCTATCCAATCTACCTGGTCTCAACAATGCTGGATCTAAAGTATCATGTCTATTAGTAGCCATTATAACCTTGACAGTAGATGTTTGGTCGAACCCATCCATTTGGTTCAATAATTCCAACAAGATTCTTTGAACTTCTCTATCGGCACCAGTTTGAGCATCAAAACGCTTGGTGGCAATGGCATCAATTTCATCAATGAAAATAATGGCGGGGGAGTTCTCACGAGCTAACCTGAAAACATCTCGAACCATTCTAGGACCTTCACCAAGATACTTTTGCACAAACTCAGACCCATTTATTCTAATGAAGGATGCTGTTGTCGAATTGGCCACGGCTTTAACCAACATTGTTTTACCGGTACCTGGGGGGCCATACAACAAGACCCCTCTTGGAGGATCAATACCAATTTGTGCATATAAATCTCCTTGAGTCAATGGTAATTCTACTGCTTCTCTAATTTCTTGTTTTTGCATGTCTAACCCACCAACATCAGCATAAGTGACGTCGGGCTTCTGATCTTCACCGACAATGGAGATGGAAGAATCGGCTTCTGGAGGTAAGATATCAACCAATGCGTTGGAATGACGATGTAATGCCACTGATGAAGAAGGTTTCAACAATTCACGATCTAAAGTAGACAAGATTCTCACAACATAGTTGGATCCGGTAGTGGAGGAAACAATCCCGGTGTTTTCGTCGATTGGTTCCAAGAACTGTCCTATGACTAATGGGACAGACTTGATACGCTTGACTTCTTCTTGTGCTCTTACCAATTCTCGTTTCAAATGACGTTGTTCATCCTTGATGTATTCTTCTTGCAATAATAACAATTCAAGTTCCTTTTCCAATTTCTTCAACTTGAGGTAAACATCAGCTTCTTCTTGTTTGTGGTTTATTTTGTTCAACGCATTGTTTATCGAAGAGTCTAAAACAATAGGGTCTTCCATGGTGTATGATTTGTGATGATGGTTGTTGGTTGTTGGGTTGATGATTCAGTGGCAATTTGGTGTTCTCATAGTTCACCAATTTTTCCACCGCAAAAATGCAAATAAGAAAAGTAGTGCACCTACCAATAAATATTGTCTATTATATCTAAGACTATATACAGAGAACTACTACCTTAACCATAAAGTTAATAAGCTTCCTAAAGAACATGCTAGGAGTGTCAATCCCAAGGTAAACATCTCAAATTCAAACTTGTTAAACTGTAGTTTTGTAATGTCTGCGTTTGTTAATGCATAATAGTTGGAAAGTACCAATTGTTTGAAACTATTCCAACTGTATTCAATGAATGAGAAAGTATATATCTTTTCTGTAACTTTGGCAACGTTCTCTTGCTCTAGCTTTGGCTTTTCAACTGTAGTTACCACTTCATTAGTTGCTTCTGGAACTACCAATTTGGTTGAATCTGGCGAATGTTCAGAGTGACCATTGGTAAGCAACTCTTTAACCTTCTCTTCAAACGCACGAACCAACTTCCTTCTTTTCCAAGGCTCGACAAAGAACGTGGCCACCATAAAAAGCATAACGTTAATCCCCATCAAAATCCACGTACCCCAAGTACTCGACCTTCTAATCTTATCCGACCAAATTTGTTCTTCGTGATACCTAGTCAATATCAGTTGCGTTAACTTCAATTGAATAGCGTCCACTTTCAGTTCCGCTTCTTCTAACTTCGCTTCGGATTCACTTTCTAAATGCTCATTGGCATGGTCGTTTCTGTAAAGTTCAGTAAACCTTTCTAAATCATCAGGAGTCCAATTATGTTTTCTTGTAAGTAATTCATTGATTTCTCGTTGTGAAGTAGCACGCTGTTGAATGGCTTCACTATATGCTGTCTTTCGTGTCTTAACGTGCTCTTTAGACTCTCTCAATTCTTGCTCTAAAACTTCTATAGATTTTTTCAACTTTTCAATGGCCGAATACCCGGTAACGTCATTCAAGGTCCTTGTTGCTGTCAAGATTGTATCCTGGGCTGAATCAAGAAACATTTCGAGTCGTTCAGCCATTTTACTCCGAGATTTCTCCATTTGGGAAGGCAAATTTCCAATCTCTTTTTGAATAGTGTCGTTGATTTCTTGAAGTAGCGACGAGTCTTGAGCATTCTCTGTTGGCTTTACAGATGACTGTATACTATCAGCATCTGACCTATCGTGTTCTTTACGTACTCTCACCTCCTCGTCTATCTTCTTTTGTAGCTCAATTTGATCTTGTTTCTTTCGTATTTCATCCTGTTGTTGCTTCTTCAAAGCTTCAGTACCGAAATTTGTACTCTCAATTATCTCCCGTAACTTCGATTCTTGATTGGTCAGATCGGGAAGTTTTGAAATGAATCTAACAAATTGGCATGCTGGTCTCGCTATAAGTCTCGATCGAGCGATATATCTCGCTATTGGTACGGTTCTACTGATCATATACTGAACATATGGAGGGGAGGGAGTTGTTGTGTTGAAAAATCCGGATTTCGGACAGTGCGAAGTTTTAATAGTAGCAAAACATAATTACATACAGCTAACAATAGAAATATACAAAAACATAATACAAAGCCTAAAAGTTGGAGTCAACTAATTGCTTTGGTAACTTCCAATTATCAGTTTCAGCATAATCCAAAACAATAATACCAACACCTTTTTTAAAAGTATCTTGGATATCCCCCTTAACCATAGCTAAAGCAACAGGTTCAGGCCAACAATCTTTGTCAAAAAAGTTAGAAGCAGAAGTGAAGTTAACAAATAACTTGTCATCATTACTGTTGATGTAATCTTGGGCACGCTTAGCAAATTCCTTGACATAATCGACCTTCTTTGGTAAATCTTGACCAGTCTTGACTTCACAGAAATCTTGAACTGCAAAAGAGCCACGGTCTTCATCAGTGGTGTTGTAACTCCAGTAAGAAGCTTCGAATCCAAATTGTTGTTCTCTTTCTTGATTCTTGACACCAAATCTTCTAAACAAAAGGGCCTTACCTCTGGCATCGCCAAGTCTTGGGATATCAGTGTTCAAGTACCACTTATCCTTGTTTGGCTGGATATAGTTGTCCCAAATCAAGTTACCAAATTCATCATTATCGTTATCCCAATCGTCACTACCTTCTTGTTTGATACTGACAATAACAACTTCAGATTTGTTGTCGTTCAAAAAGTCATAAACTTCCTTCAAGGCGTCAGTCAATTTCAATGGAAATGGGATCTTGACTGGGAACTTACCGTGAATGACTTGTAAATCCTTGACATCCTTTCCAACAAACAATTTCCCAACTCTAATATCCAAGAATCTTACACCGTGTTTCAATTGTTCAGTAATTGACTCTCCTTGACATTGCACGGAAGGTAATGCCGTATGGCAGGCTGCGGAATTGTGAGTTCCTGGAATGGATAATTTGGAAAGTTTGGTGTTGTCGTCGATTTCACTTAACCAAGATTGATAATTGACCATATTAGATAATAATCAGTAAAGCTGTGTTGTACGATGGAAGAAAAGAGGGATTACGTGTTTTTACTAGAGCTGGAAATTCAAATTGACGTGAATTTCACCAGTTTCTCCCCCCCCCCCCCCCGCCAAAATATTGACGAGATGGGTCAGGGCCATTATGCAGGAACATCTTTGTTAAGGGAGAAAAGCCACTTCCAGCGCCTTAGCCCCCTGGATCAACAAGTTTCATTGGTTAGGGGAGGGTGGTGAAACAGTTAAATTTCATGGCTTATGTTTTTGTGATATCTGGTGATGTGGGTCGCATGAGTTAAAAATGCATGTTTGAAACATTACCCGGGCATATTAATAAAATCTGACTAAAAAAGATGTTTGACGTTTTGGGACAATTGTTTATGCCCCACTGTTTAGTTTACCTGACAACGCTCTCTTGCAGCTTCCTTGAATTGGTTCGCCTATAGTTTTACATTGCATATACTGATCAAACATTTATATAAAAATCTAACCATATTTAATCATAATCTCTCCACACTTCAACAACATGATGGATTCCCTTAGTTTCAGGAATCTTGAACCAGAAAGCCACGAAATAAACCAAACAAATGACAGAAAATATATAGAAAACCACCCCGCCAATCAAATTCTGTAATAACGGGAACATGAACGCAATAATCATATTTGAAGTCCAATTTGTAACCGTACCGAATGATTGCGCTAATGATACAACTTCATGCCCGGTCAATTCGGAAATCATCAAGAATGGAATTGGTCCTAATCCAATTGCAAATCCAATTATAAACCCGTAACATGCTGTTATCACAGCAATGTCATACTTATTAGGAATTCCAATGGCCAACACTAATGAGCATATACCACATGTAGCTACTGAGGCTAAAAGCAATGGCTTTCTTCCTATTCTATCAATTAATGGTGCAACAACCGTAGAACTAATCATATTCACTACTGAGAATGCACATGTTAACACGAGAACTCGATTACCACCTCCAGAACCATGATGATTAAACACTGTATTCAATATCTTAACTCCGTAGTATGTAATTGCATTCATTCCCAGTAATTGTTGACCAGTCATGATCAAAACAACGGCAATAAACTGATGTCTATACTTTCTTGTAAATATAAAATCGTAAATCGTAACTGCGGGTGGTTCCAATGATTGTCTGGAAGACACTGATGAACATACAGACACAGTGCTATTATGACGTTGTAACAAGGGACTGACTTCACTAGTCTCCTTGATAGGACCAAAAGTCAAATGTTTCCAATGTTCAATTTCATGCTCAATGGTGGAATGATCCGTACGCAACTCTGTCAAAATTTCTGTCGCAGTAACAACATCAGCATTATTAAGAATTAACCACTTTGGTGATTCTGGAATAGTAAACAATCCCACTAATTGAACCAAGGCGATCCCGAATGCAAATACAAACACAATTCTCCATTGTTGATCATTGGAGAAGAAGTACGACACTAATTGTGCCAAGAAAATTCCCACAGACACAGCAATTTGCATAATTGCACCCATCAATCCTCGATGGTTTATTGGGGTCAATTCATTAATTAATATTGGCGATATAGTCAAGGCACTTCCACAACCAATCCCATTGAACAATCTCCCTAAATTCATGATCCAGATATTATTAGCTAATATCATCAACAATGAACCAAGGACAAAGAACAGAGATGACCCAAGCAACAAAGGTTTCCTGCCATAATCCATTGATATCGAAGTTGATCCTAATAAGACAGACACAAGTAATCCACCTACCGTAAACAGAGTAGTGATGTAAGCAACACCTTGCTCTGACATTGGAATGCATTGGTTACGTCCAAACTGATACCATATAGTGTCATTGTAACTATCTGCCGGTCCTGGTTTATGAAAATGGCAAGATAATACGTCTCCTGGTGCGTTCAACTCTGCCAAATGATATCCAAATTGTAAGGCACAAAGACATATTATAAATGTCGACCATGCGAGTTTGAACGTTATCAGATGACGCTTCTCTATAAAATTATGTATAGTGGTAGGGGGATGCATGGTTGGATAACGATAAGAGATAATACTACAAGAGATCAATCCACCTCCCCATCCCGAGAAAGAAAGAAGTTGTGAAAAAATTTTTTGTGTGGATCATGAAATTATTTATACACTGGAATTTTGTCGCATCTGTTATCTTTTCTTTTTCTGGGGTGGGAGTTTCTTTTGATAAGGTCTAGACTGAACAACATATAAACTAGTTAAAGCAATTAAATCCAACACCAGCTATGGTTCTCCTCTGTAATATTTGTACCTTGGAGTAGAAATCTTATGTATTATCAGAAAACTTTGCATACAATACTTTTATCTTATAGCTCAACCTACATCAGAATAGGGGGGAGGGGATATAAATTGGAGCTTTTATTGTAGACATTGCTTAGCAACATATATTAAACTTGCTAATTCAACAGATTTTAACAATTGTCAAGTCTGAAATATTTTCACCTTGGAAGAATAATCCTATAAGTATGCCTGCTTTACATATAGTATTATTCTTCCATAGATCAACCTCTTCAGAATTGGATGATTGTTTTTGTCAATTCCTGAATATATGTCGTTGCTTGATTTAAATTATGGTAGTAATTCTCGCCAGTTATGGTCTTTGAAATACCTTATTAAACCATTGGTAGTTGAATTAATTAAGTAAAAGAAGTGTTTCATTTTTTTGAATTCATTCAGGGGAATTTTTGACACATTTATAGTTTTCATTTGACAGGGTATCCTTTGCATCCCGTGCGGGTTAAGTGGGGCTGAATTCATGTACCAATATCCTAATTTGTTATTTAACACCGATGTGGTAGTTTTGTTTTCCTTTGCCATTGTCTACATTCCGTTGGGGACTATAACGCCAGAAAATCAATCCATTAGCTATTTACTGAGTTAAAATGAAATTACACATCTAGAAGCTCATTGCATAAATTTCCATAGAGAATCTGATATAAGTTTGGTAGAGTGGAAATTTAATTGATTGCAAAACTTTTCTTCAGAAAAGAAATCTGCTTTTGGTAGTACTTATAATCTTCAGGATCAACAATACAATTCTCTTTTATACACTGATCAATAAACTTTTCAGTTACAATGAATGGGATCCTCGTGAATGACCCTTCATCAAATAGTAAACCTTCACTGATTTTAGAAGAGATTTTATTGACAGCATCCAAAGTCTCTATTCTATTCTTCTCATCGTCATATATTGGCACAACAATATAGGAACAACCGTTGATGTCCTTGGTGATTTCTCCTGTATACCTCATAATTCGCTGCCCCAAGAACTTTGCACTCATGGTATCACCTACAACAAAGAAGTTGGTATCAAGAAACAAGTACAATTTGGGTCTTTGATCTCCCCATTCATGCATGTGTAATTTTCTTGCTCCTCTTAATTCACTGTCACTCAACCTAGGGATAGATAATTCAGTGATCAGATTATATATAATATACGAATCGCCAAATTGATCTACTTTCCCAACGGTATACTTATCCCAGTTAGAAGTACTGAATATAAAGAATGGCTCTAACTGTAGTATAGTTCCCCGATTAATACACTCGAATATCCAATTTGGTTTTATTAAATCGATTCCTCGATTGATAAATGATTCACAAAGTGGAAGCATCTTCTCAGTGATAACGAGCATCCTATCTGCAGTCAACACATCAACTGCATTGATCAAATTACCCCCATACTTCTTAACCAACTTCATCAACTCCTCTCGCGAAGTTCGTTCACCAGTTATAGGATCCAACTTATCACTGACAATCATGAAATTAAACCTAGCAAACAAATTTGATTCTACTCTTTGCTTTTTGATAGTTGATTCGTTAAATAAATCCAAGTTATGCAACTGCTTCCGTTTCAATGCAGCACTTTGAGATTTTAATACATCAGTCAGAAACTTTTCCTTCAACTGGAAGTATTCCTGCATTGAGATACATTCATCTATATTCTTGTCAGTTCTTATTCTTCTACAATACATGTTGTGCAAAGTTGATCCCACCGCGAATGTCTTTTCACTTTGGGCATCAATGGATCTTGCTTTAATTTCCAATACTAGTGAATCTCGAGGATTGATCCACCAAGGTGGTTGTTTGGTTCCAAACTGTATAACCAGTTTAGAAGGTATTTGATCTTTAGTCTTGATCCATTTTCCATGAGTTATACGTTCAATCTTGTCGAATTCTTCATTGGTAAAACCATTGGCACACATGCAGAAACTATAATATGATCCATCAGTTTCATTCCGGAGTCCGGTCATGTATGAATTCTTGACCCCAGGCACTTTGCCAATGACAACAAGATCTAGATTCTCTCCGAATTTCTCTAAATATTCTGGTTTCAATTTTATCCATTTGAGATTACGGTACCCAATATGATACTTCAGCTGTGTATGTTTCAATACCAACCCCTCACTTCTACTGCCGACAATTTCTCGAATTGCTCGTTTTATGTCTTCTATACTGGAACTAATTCTTGAATCGTGGATTTCAAACCGATTAGGAATAGGTCGGATAACCTTATTCAAGATGTTCTTCCTAAAGAACAAGGGATAGTTGGTTAGATTGCGTCCATTCAAGTAAAGTATATCAAACACGAGGAAGTAAGGGTATGAAGATTGTTGTTCATATTGATCAATAATGGTGTACTGTCGCACACTTTCTTGAATAGCCAGAGATTTTAATGTACCAAATGGAAGAATTGCTTTCCTAACATAATCATAAGCCACCATTTCTCCATCTAAAATCACCGAGTCTACATTACCAGGAAATGCTTCAGTTAGATACTTTGTCAATGAACCAAATTCATAGTTTTCTCCATACAAGAATGAATAATCTTTTAATCGACGGGAATAAAATTTGAAATGGGGTCCTTCTTTATGCAATACCATTCTATCGCCATCCATTTTTTCCTCAATGTAAAATTTATCTTTTAGATCTAATTTATCGAATAATGTTTGCATCTGTGGTTCCATATCGGTTATTTTCTGGAAGTCTTTGATTAATTTGGCATATGAACTACTCAACTTTTGCGCCAACTGTGGCTTGAATGGATAGAATGGATGGACAGTTAATAAATTGGGATCTACTCTTGTATTCGGATCAACCAAGTAATTTACTGTTTTTTGCAAATTATTACAAATAGAATATAATCGGCTTGCATCAGGATGCCAGCTATTTAAGAAATAATTTTCAAAAAATCCAAGTATGGTCTTTTTAAGAATAATATGAATCAACCAGCGTAATTCGGGAATGGTCAATGTATCAAATAATGGCTTCAATATCTCAATTTGTTCGGCTGACTTCTTGGCCAAATTTAACGCGTCAAGTTTTGCGTTGATATCGGCAACACTGAATTCATGAGTTTCATTCATGTAATTCCTCCTGTTGGAAATAATTCTTGCCGCTTGCAATGGTAAATCGCGAAGTTTATGTTGGTCAACGGTAAACCTTTTTGTCTTTTGGTATTGTAGCTTCCAATTGTATAACATGCTGTAATCGTCTGAATCCTTAGGAATGCTGTACATTTTAATAATTAATCGCGCTAATACTATATCTTTAATATAGTATAATCTTCCTGCCTTGTCGGGAAATATTAATCTCGCACTGGGGTATATGTCATTCCCAATGTGTAGTTTGAACTGCTGGATGAAAGAGTTAATAATATACGCTTTCTTATCAGATATGTTTTTGAACTCACCAAGTGTTTGTTTGTTTACGGCATCTAGCTTGATAAACAATTCATCATTGAGAAACCGGTATGATGGTTCGAGATTGTTCTTGGGTGTGGGTACATTGTCTAGAAAGAATGGCATATTAGAGCATGTTCGCTTGAATTATATTGTGATATTTTTTCAGGCTGTTTTTCTTCTGTGTTTGTGGGGGATTTTATGGTGCAATTTTCGTCCTGCAAAAAAAAAAATGGACTAAATGTAAACTTGGTTGCAAATTCAACGTAGAAGAACATTCATTTAGTTTAGTAGTTTTTGAATTTATAATGATGTATAATGGCCAGGTTTGAAAAAGAGGCTTAAATAAAACTGAAGTTGATTCTAGTAATATATTGTGCAGATTTCATCAGAAAATTCAATAATATAGCTTAAATCTAGGTTGAATTAGTTACACTATAGTCAAAGCATAGCGCCAATTAACGTTGTGATGGCGTCATCAGAATCTACGTCATAATACACACAACTACGAAATAAGGCAATATATGGCATATTTGATTCTGTCACCATTGGCGGGTGTCAATTTCAACATATCCTTCTCCATAAAAGGCACAGCCTTGCAGGTTAATCTCACAACATGCAAAAACATGCCTCGTTCTTGGCACGATTCTATACGAGGCGATCTCATGGAGTGCGATTGATTTGGTACGACAAAAGCTTAAATATAGACACGTTTATGCAGACTGCTGTAATATTGCCAAGGGAACTAATTTGGCATGACGTCCTATTTTTAGTGACTGAGCCAAATTAAATTTTGGGATTATCTTGTATTCACAAAAAGAGCGAGGGGGGGGGGGGGTATTTTCTGGAGAACAAAAATACTTCAACTCAAAATCCGCCAATCTAAACTTGCTTTTGAAAAGTGGCGTTAAGAGTTCCCCTATGTCTTATCGCGCAACGCAATCACAATGGAGCACGGGAAAGCCACGCAAGCACAAAAGTTATAGCTAGTTGTAGACAAACGAAGAACTAAAAAAAAGCAGCAAGGCTAAACTTAATTTGCTTTCTACTCCGCCACTTTGAAAGGGGAAGTCCAAATTTTCTGGGTATTGGTTATCTCGCATAGCTTTAGCAAACCAAAAAAAGAGCTTAGTTCAAAAAAATCCCTTAAAACTCACCTCCTCAAGTTACCGAACGTAGGGGGCTACCGTTCAAGACAAACTAAACCTTAAAATACGCGCGTAGTGTATCCATAACCATATTGTATAAACAATCGTCGTATAATATAAATAGATTTTGTGCCTTTGTCGGTTTAGTCTTGTGCTAATTATCTAAAAAAAGATGATATGATGTCATAGCATTTATTTTATTTTTAGCAATTTCTTTTCCCTTTTTTTCCTTCGCTGTCACTGTGGAAATCTCGGAACCTGTCCTATTAAGGTAAGCGCCATACTCAAAACATCCATAAATTCAATTCCTTTTTTTTTTTCCGGTCCACCAAAAAAAATATTTTGCCGACAAGATATATTGATTGTGGGTA
This sequence comes from Spathaspora passalidarum NRRL Y-27907, assembly GCF_000223485.1. NCBI lineage: Eukaryota > Fungi > Ascomycota > Pichiomycetes > Serinales > Debaryomycetaceae > Spathaspora > Spathaspora passalidarum. The sequence continues at coordinate 1,629,098 of NW_006767427.1, read as the reverse complement.
TATAGTCCCCCACGAAAAGGGTTTACATCAACTTACATAAGCAAGCAGAACTTACATGATGCAAAATTCATCCGAGCAAACAATTAGTGAACCAAGCACTAAATAAGTTATATTTTTGCGATGAGAGCTATTGAAATTTCAATGACTTTCCAATTTAAACCTAGCAGCAAAACAATCAAGAAATTTAATTGAAAGCCAAAAAGGAAAAATAATTTATTATTTTTAATTTAAATTTTAATCTGCCAAAAAAAAAAAGAAAGAAAAAAAAAAAAGTCCACACAACCACAACCATCGGGCTTATCCTCCCACACAAAATCTTTCACAAAAAATTGAAATTTATTTATTAGTGTTCAAAACCACTTTAGTTTAAACGGTCACACCTTTCGTTTAAAATTTTTGTCAAAAAGGCAAACGTTGTTCTTTTCAGTTCACATACTTCACATAGCTTTACTTATTTAGCTTAATTAGCAATGCCCTTTTCCCTATCTCCCAAGCAGTTTTTGAAGCACCATCGCAGACAGTCAAACGGCGGCAGCAGCAGTAACAACAGCACCCACGAAGAATCATCCGATAATTCTCCAGTCTCCCCACAATCAAGCAACTACAATGGCCATATTGCATCACCGGGGTTTGTTCATCCCCCTTCCCCATTAGTCAATGCAACTCCGAAAACGGAGGTTGTTAGAAGCAGACCCTCTTCCCCATTGGCTCAGCCCCCTACCACTTCGGTTGACGAGGAATTAACATTTATCCAACCAGGCCCAAATCGTTACTCCACCACATCCAGAACTCCTTCAATTAACTCATTATCTTCTCCGATCCGTTATGCTGACCAGGAGCTGCTCAGCTTAAGTTCCGGCTCGCCCAAGCCTCATGTTCCGGGTATCCGGGATAGCGGTGACAACACCCCCATGATTAAGATTCTTAATCTGAATGGCACTACTCCTTCCGGTGCATCCAAACGGACAGTGTCGGATAAGGTCAAGGCTAGTCCTTCATTTGTTCGGTCAAGTAGAATTTTCGAAGATGGGTTGAATTCTAGCTCACCTTCACTTTCCGGTAAAACCTTGCTTTTAGAAAACAAAGCCCAAATTGAAGCATTACCAAAGGAATTCCATCCTGTGTTGTATCTTATAAATGCCCAGAAGTTGCGTACCTATTCCACTGGTACTTTGGAAGTGTTGGCTGAAGGATCATGGGTTGATGTTGATGCAAGATTAATTGGAAATGAATTGACCATGTGGAGAAACACCGAATCGGAAGAATTCAAATACATTAACCTCATCGACTATCAACTTGAAGTTGTCAACAAGTTGCAAATCAAGTTGTATCAAGACTTTGTGGAAGATTCCCAAGTTTACATTAGATTTGAATCGCAAGTTGAATTCAACCAATGGTTGAGTGCCATCATTCTCAGTAAATTTGAATATGTTAAATTAAATGAAGCATTCACTGCTGTCGTATTATCATCAAAGGCTTCTAAATTACTGGACACTCATATTCTTATGTCCAAGAAGAGATATTCCAAGTCTGAATTTTGTAACATTAGATTACCCCAAATTTCTTCTAAATGGTTGAAGGTGTACATGGTTATCGTCCCCAGTGATAACAAACATTTAGGTAGAATTGAAATCTATCAAGACGACAAGAAAGTAAACAAGAAACACTTGATTGCATATATTGCCAATGCAAACCACGTGTTTAACGTTTATCCTGAGTTACCAGCCATGGTTGATTTCAACTCAATTATGAATCTCAAAGGTGAAATCCACATAAATAAGCATTTCGAACATTTGTTTGCTCATAACAACAGTATTCCAATTCCAAAATCCGATTCTTCAAGCTCATTATTAGCTTCGCCCAAGATGTCCCATTCAAGATCAACTTCGGTCAATTCTACATCATCATTCTTTGGATCGCCAGGAACATCACCAAAACCAAGCAGTATGATGACGTTTGCCAATAGAGATAGATCGCTGTCGAATGAATCTAAACAGAGTTCCAAAGCCAGCGAAATAGTTGTGGAAAAGGAACTTAAGGAACCAAAGAGAACTCCATCTACTTTCTTGAAGAAACATTCCAATGACTTCATCATGACTGATTCCATCTACATTATGCCAATTTCCCACCCCGGTGTGTCACCTATTGAAACCATGATTCGTAACTTCATCCCCATTATTGATTCATTCAAACTTTACGGACGTCCACAGATGTTGATTAGTGATCGTAAAGACGCGAATTGTTTATTATTTGGATTACCTTCATTGCCAAGATATGAATATTTATCCAGAGAACATGTCGAGGAAGCAGTTGCTGCCCATGCAGGACAAGAGTTTGATTATGAGAAAATTATCAGTGACAAGATTCAACAATTGCAAGCCAAGGGATATAGAGGAGACGGTGACATTTCCAATTTATACAATAGTTTGAACTCAACGTCTTATGACTTGGCAGCGGGATTAGGTGATCCAATTGACTTTGTTACCCTGTCTTCACCAGGTGCATTAAGTGTTGAAATTTCATGAACTGGATATTTTTGTAAAGTTTGATTTTTTAAGGCGTAAAAATGGGAGTTGTATATTTTTCTTTTTAGTTTATTATGTTGTTTTTTTATAGAATTATATGATTACTAAGATGTTACTATCGAGTTTGAGTCATGAATGATTCTTTGTAAAGCGAGGGGTAGAAGTAGATTGATGTAAGGTGAATAAAAAAAAATAATAATGGCGATATTGCCACTGCAAGTTAAGCCTAGTGAATGCGACAGAATAATTTGATCGATCGAAGTAGTTGGGTAGTTCTATAGTCATGTGTGAGTTGAGCCTTACTATGCCAATACACTCATCGGCGGGGGATCACCCTTTCCAAGGAGGTTGTAAGTTCAAACTTGGCATGGAATTGCTTAATCTGTAGTAGCTTAAAGTGCAAGGGGGGTAAAGTTTATATATTTTGTATACGGCTGAGAAAAGTAGGGGGCAATTATGCATCTGAAAGAGTCGAATCTAAGTCATGATTTCTGAATCGCTTGCATATTCTTGCACTCATAGAGCTGAATTATGGTTAATTGCGAGGTAGCTTCCCAGTTGGGAGCTAGGGGCAGTGATCACCTTCTCCACAATTTGTACAATTGGATATACCGTGCTTGAAAACGCAGCAAATCAAGTACTAGCAAGCAAGACACCCGGTAAAACACTACTCCGATAAACTATAGACATTGGAAGAGCAATTGTAACTGGAATCAGCCCATCATTGAGCTGGCTACTTTATAGGGGCAAGGGGGGGAGAGGTGTCATCCTAAAAGGTAAACTTCCGATGATCGGTGATCAACAATCAAGAGATATGTTTATGTTTATATATCTGTCTTGTCACTAGAATAGGCAATTCCGTAACCCTAATCAGAACGCAACAATGACCTGACTTTGTGTTGTGGAATTTCTCATCGTATTTATAAATTGCTTAAATCGGACGTGTAACGTGTAGCGTGTAGCGTGTGTGGGCGATCCGGGTGCGACGTGCATGAAAAAACAAAAAAAAATTCGAAAAAAACACCCGCCCGACGTGTAACGTGTTCAAATAATATCGAGTACCGCGTATGCATCTTTGGTTACAATGGGAATGTCAGGACACAAAGAGAATAATGATCCTTTTTTATCATACGTGCGAGCTTTACTTCATTAAGTAATTAGTAAACAGTGTACATGGGGTGAGGAGCCAGGTCTGGTTCGTTCTTTTGGTAACATTTTTTTTTGCAATTGACGAGAAGAGGTGAGAAATGTCTTGGAAAGTTAATTGGGTTACATGAGATCAGACATGTTGCCATTGCAATCACAGTCTTAAGCAAATGTCTAAAAAGCAAATCGTTCCACCACCTAGATTAGCGTGAACAGGATAAAATTCTTAAACAACACAAAATCTTGATCAAACAATGCACTAAACGCGAAAAGTGACAAACCTGTAAATACCACCACAACCTGCAAATCGTCACGGAAATTTTTCCACGTCTCTTCACCAAAATGTAAACTTATGTAACAATTACAAAGCCTGATTTAGCAAAAGCCAAGCGTTCCATCAAAACAAACCACAATAATATCCGTCTTTCGGAAAACTCATCCCACGTCGCAAATATCCGTGTATATATAAACCTTGTTCTCCCCCCCCCTTGAAAAGTTTTTAACTATAAACCCTTCTTTTCTAACAAGTTATTTTTTTTTAATCATCACTAATCAATTGATACACACATACTCACACAATGTCTGCTAAAGAAACACCAACCCAAGGATTGACCGGTAAGATCTCCAACTTGGATGTATCCACCATGCAAGGAAAGTCATTGACTGACAAATTGGCCGAACAGGCCAAGGCTAAGGACGACTCCCAAACCACCACCGCCACTAAAGACGCGATTGTTGCTGCTTCTACTACTACTACTGCCACCCCTACTGCTGAAGATGATGAAAGATCTGAACACAGAAAGTTTTTGGAAAAGCACAAGGCCAACAGACATAAGTTGAGAGAACAAGAATCCGAAGAACCTTTATTGAAGGAAAACTCCCGTAGATTCGTTATGTTCCCAATCAGATACCACGAAATATGGCAAATGTACAAGAAGGCTGAAGCTTCTTTCTGGACTGCTGAAGAAATTGATTTAAGTAAGGATTTACACGACTGGAACAACAGATTGAATGACAATGAACGTTACTTCATCTCCAGAGTGTTGGCCTTCTTTGCTGCTTCTGATGGTTTAGTCAATGAAAACTTGGTTGAAAACTTTTCTGCTGAAGTTCAAATCCCAGAAGCCAAGGCTTTCTATGGTTTCCAAATCATGATTGAAATGATCCACTCTGAAGTCTACTCCCTTTTGATTGACACCTATGTCAAGGACCCTCAAGAAGCTGAATTCTTGTTTGATGCCATCCACACTATTCCATGTATTGCCAAGAAGGCTGACTGGGCCTTGAAGTGGATTGCTGACACTGACGCCTTGTATGCTGAACGTTTAGTTGCCTTTGCTGCCATTGAAGGTATCTTCTTCAGTGGTTCTTTTGCTTCTATCTTCTGGTTGAAGAAGAGAGGTTTGATGCCAGGTTTAACTTTCTCCAACGAATTGATTTCCAGAGATGAAGGTTTACATACTGATTTTGCTTGTTTGTTGTTTGCTCACTTGAAGAACAGACCAGACCCAGAAATTGTTGAAAGAATTATTGTTGAAGCCGTTGCCATTGAAAAGGAATACTTCACAGACGCTTTGCCAGTCAGTTTATTAGGTATGAACTGTGCCTTGATGTGTCAATACGTTGAATTTGTTGCTGACAGATTATTGGTTGCCTTTGGTAACAAGAAGGTTTACAATGTCGTTAACCCATTCGATTTCATGGAAAACATTTCCTTGGCTGGTAAGACTAACTTCTTTGAAAAGAGAGTTTCCGACTACCAAAGAGCTGGTGTTATGGCCAAGACCAATGAACCAACCTCATCTAGTCATGAATTCAAGTTTGATGAAGATTTCTAAGGGGTGTAGTGGATTAATCATATTTTAAAAATTGGTTCGTATTATATTTTTTTTTGTTTGGGGTTTTTTTGTTTTAATGTCTTTGTATTTAATTCGTTTTTAATCATTCTATACATATGTTAGCATGTTATTGTCATGAATATATTTTAAAATTGTGTGAAGTTGTACATTGTAATGGTCTATTGATATTTCGCAACATACAATGCAAAAACCAAAAAAAAAAAAATTAAACAAATCTCATCTCTAAGCAAAGGTATTACCCAACACAACAGACTCAAACATGGCCAAAGGGAAAAACAAGTCATCTGAAGAAAGAGCAAACAAGACCCGTACTTCAAACGGTCACAAGTCTAAACAACATCATATCCGTAAGGGGAGACAGGAGCAAGGTGCAGCAGGTGGGTCCACGGCCGAATCAAAGTTCCCAACCAAACTAGCAATGTGGGATTTCGACCACTGCGATCCTAAGCGATGCAGCGGGAAGAAGCTTGAACGATTGGGACTCATCAAGAACCTACGAGTTGGACAGAAATTCGCCGGTGTTATTGTGTCACCTAACGGAAAATCTATCGTTTGTCCTAATGATCGTGAACTCGTAGAGGAAAACGGAGCTGCCGTGGTGGAATGTTCATGGGCTAGATTAGATGAGATTCCATTCAATAAGATTGGAGGTAAACACGAAAGATTATTGCCCTATCTTGTTGCTGCAAACCCGGTGAATTATGGACGTCCCTGGAGATTAAACTGCGTGGAAGCACTCGCGGCTTGTTTTGCTATTGTGGGACATTTAGATTGGGCAGAAATGTTATTAGAAAACTTTTCCTGGGGTTTGACCTTCTTGAAGATTAATGAAGAGTTGATTGAACTTTATCAAAAGTGTACTGATACCGAGTCTATCCAAAAGGCGCAAGACGAGTGGTTAGCCAAGATCGAGAATGAAGCCAAGGAAAGAAAGGAGAAGGCGCATACTGAAGATGTATGGATGATGGGGAATGTGAATAGAAAGGGAGCACAAGAAGGAGATAGTGAAGAAGAAGAAGAAGAAGGAGAATTCGAGGACGGGGAAGAAGAAGAAGAAGAAGTTGAGTATGACCATTTAGGTAATGTCATCGAGAAGAAGAAATATGATGCCTTAGGAAATTTGATCGAGGACGAACATGAGGAGGACGATGATGACGAAGAAGAAGAAGAAGACGTTGAATACGATAATTTGGGCAATGCCATACAAAAGAAAAAGTACGACTCCTTGGGTAACTTAATCGAAGAAGATGACGACCAAAATGAGGACTCTGAACAAGACTCAGGCGAAATTCAATATGATTCACTAGGAAATGTCATGGACCTGTCGGCGGTATATGACAAATTGGGCAACATAATAGAAAAGGACGAAATATCGGACAAACTAAACACTCTCACCGTATAGATTTTAATAAATTGTGCATACTTCCGTTGTTTGCGGAGACGTGCTTCCGTTTCCGATTTCCGGGGTCTGGAAAAAATTTGTAATCCGTCCGTCGCAACTGGAACTCCCATATATGTATTTAGTGCCACAGTTTGTTAAACAATTGTCCACTTATCTTATTCATTATAGACCATGTCGGGTATTCAAATAGCAATTGATCGAGGTGGGACATTTTGTGATGTCATTGCCAAAATCCCCAATCAACCAGACTACTATTTCAAGCTTTTATCAGTAGACCCCGCCAATTACAAAGATGCACCCACTGAAGGTATTAGAAGGGTATTGGAGAAAGCCACCGGTACCTCCATCCCCAAGAGTGAAAAGTTAAACTTGGACTTGATTCAAAGCATAAGAATGGGAACCACCGTTGCCACCAATGCCTTATTGGAGCGTAAAGGTGCCCACGTATTATTAGTCACCACCAAAGGGTTCAAAGACGTGTTGGTCATTGGAAACCAAACCAGACCCCATATTTTTGATTTGACCGCTAAAAAGTTGGGACAATTGTATGATCAAGTTTTGGAAATCGACGAAAGAGTAACCATTGCCGGATTCAGTGAGGGCGGTGGTGACAAATTGAAAATTGACATCAATTCAGATCCAGAATTACGCGAAAGTGTAACTGGTGATGCCGTCCGTGTTGTCAAGGAACCAGACTACGACCGCGTTGAGCAAGATTTACGCAATATTTACCGCCAGGGAAGAATTAAAACAATTGCATTGTCCTTGTTGCATTCTTATGCATACCCACAACACGAGGCCAAGATTGCCGAAATCGCCAACAAGATTGGGTTCAACGTTTCCGTGTCCCATATTTTACAACCCATGCTCGGGTTTGTTAACCGTACTTCGTCAACCGTTGCTGATGCTTACTTGTCTCCTATCATCAACGAATATATTCAAAATTTCGGTGATGGTTTTGAAGGTGGTTTGAATGCTTTTGGTAACAAGTTGTTGTTTATGCAATCAAATGGTGGACTTTGTCCTTGGTACAAGTTCACTGGGTTGAAAGCAATCTTGTCTGGTCCTGCTGGAGGTATGGTTGGTTTCGGAGAAACCTGTTATGACAGCAAGTCTGGAAAAGCCACTCTTGGTTTTGACGCCGGTGGTACTTCTACCGATGTCTCAAGATACTCCGGTAATCTTGAACATATTTATGATACTGTTGTCAGCGAAGTTAGTTTACAAACACCCCAATTGGACATTTCTACTGTGGCTGCAGGTGGTGGATCCATGTTATTCTGGAAAAATGGTATGTTTGTCACGGGGCCAGAATCAGCTGGATCCGACCCAGGACCGGTATGCTATAGAAAGGGAGGACCTTTGACTATTACCGATGCCAATTTATTCCTTGGTAGGTTGTTGCCTGATTTCTTCCCCCACATCTTTGGCCCTAACCACGATCAACCATTAGATTATGAATTGACTGCCAAGAAGTTCCAGGAATTAACCGAAGAAATCAACAAGGATAAGCTTTCTCAAGTCAAATTAAGTCCTGAGGAAGTTGCCACTGGGTTTTTGAAAGTTGCGGTTGAATCAATGGCCCGTCCAATTAGAACCTTGACTGAAGCTAAAGGATTTGATACTAGTGATCACAATTTAGCCTGTTTTGGAGGTTCAGGCGGTCAATTTGCCGTTGAATTAGCCAAGAATTTAGGTATTACTCATGTTGCCATTCACAAATATTCTTCATTGTTATCGGCATATGGAATTCAATTAGCCGATATTGTTATTGAAAAACAATCTCCCGCTTCATTTACCTATAATGAACTGTACTTTGCTGATATTTCTTCCAAGATTGAAGGTTTAGTCGAAGCAGCTTATCAAGATTATAAGGAGCAAAACTTGACCGATTTCAATACTAGATTGGAAGTTTACTTGAATATGAGATATGTTGGGTCTGATACTCATTTATTAATTCCGGTAAACAAAGGTGAACATGATGCTGATACCAAGTTTATCACTCGACACAAAAATGAGTTTGGATTCAATTTAGATAGAAATGTTTTGGTGGATGATGTTCAGGTTTTGTTACATGTTGAATCTTATGATAAAGAAGATATCAATCCCTACGAAGAGTACAATAATTTAAGTGATCGTCAAGTCATCACCAAGTCGGAAACTCAACGTAATATTTACTTTGAGTCTGATGGTTGGTTACAATCTTCAGTTTATCAGTTACCTCAATTGACTGCAGGTAGTATCGTCCAAGGACCAGCAATCATTATCGATGATACTCAGACTATTCTTGTTGATCCTAAATCCAAAGCTGCTATTCTTAAAAGTCACATTTTGATTATTGTTGAGCAAGAATCCAAACGTCAATTATCGACCCACACAGTCGATCCAATTCAATTATCAGTTTTTGGCCACAGATTTATGTCAATTGCCGAACAAATGGGAAGAACATTGCAACAAACGGCAATCTCCACCAACATCAAGGAAAGATTGGATTTCTCATGTGCCATCTTTGACAATCAAGGTGATTTAGTAGCTAATGCACCTCATGTGCCTATCCACTTGGGTGCAATGTCATTTGCAGTTAAATCGCAGATTGAAATATGGAAGGGCAAGTTGGAACAAGGTGACGTATTGGTTTCGAATCATCCAAAAGCTGGGGGAAGTCATTTACCAGATATAACCGTAATTACTCCTGTGTTGGATAAGAATAACAATCCTATTTTTTGGACCGCTTCTCGTGGCCATCATGCTGATATTGGATCTATTTCTGCTGGATCGATGCCACCAAATTCGAAAACTATTTATGATGAGGGTGCTTCCATAGTTTCTCACAAGTTGTGCTCCAAGGGTGTTTTCGACGAGGCTGGCATAACGAGAATATTGTATGATGAACCAAGTAAGTATCCCGGTGGATCAGGAACAAGAACTCTCAGTGATAACATCTCAGATTTGAAAGCTCAGGTATCAGCAAATTACAAAGGTATTACATTGTTGGAGAGATTAGTTGATGAATTTAGTTATGACGTGATTAATCTTTACATGGGAGGTATTCAATCTACTGCAGAAGTTGCCGTGAGAAACTTGCTTCGTATCGCATACAAGAAATTTGGTGGTAATCATTTGAAAGGTGTTGATTACTTGGATGACGGGACTGCCATTGCGTTGGAAGTTACTATTGATTATGAATCCGGTGATGCTATTTTTGATTTCACGGAATCGGGTGATGAAATCTATGGTAATTTGAATGCACCAACAGCAATCTTGTACTCGGCTGTATTATATGTGTTGCGTTGTTTGATAAGTACTGATATTCCATTGAATAATGGTTGCTTAAAACCAATCAAGTTCAAAACTAGACAAGGATCCGTGGTGAATCCATCGTTTGAAGCTGCTGTTGTGGGAGGTAATGTTGAAACCAGTCAACGTATAGTTGATGTTATTCTCAAGACATTTGAAGCTGCAGCAGCATCACAGGGTACCTGTAACAACTTTACCTTTGGTATAAGCGACAAGCAGGTATCATTTGGATATTATGAAACCATATGTGGTGGTTCAGGCGCTGGACCGGGATGGAACGGTCAATCGGTAGTGCAATGTCACACCACAAATACCAGAATCACCGATACTGAGTTATTTGAAAAGAGGTATCCTGTGTTAGTACACGAATACTCAGTGAGAACTGGTTCTGGTGGTGATGGATTGTATAAGGGAGGCAATGGTGTCATCAGAGATATCGAATTCTTGTATCCTAATTTAGAAGTTTCTTGTCTCATGGAAAGAAGATCATTGCCACCATTTGGAATATGTGGAGGTAAGGATGGTTTACGAGGTGAGAACCACTGGTTTATCAAAGGTGAAGATGGTCAATATAGAAAGAAGTATCTTGGTGGGAAATGTACCGTTAGAATTGGTAAGGGGGATAGAATTGTTATCAAGACTCCTGGAGGGGGTGGGTTTGGTGAACAAACTGGTGAAGATGCAGCTAGCTATCCCATACAGAGTACCAAACCAAGTGTATTGACGGGGTCAGTGGGGATGAGAACTCATATTCAAGAAACCAACTAGATAATTAGAATACACTGAGCAGTTTGTCTGTATAATTTGTCTATGTAATTTGTCTATGTAGTTTGTCTGTGTATCCGTGGTAGCAAGAGCACGTTTAGCTGCCAAGTGTTTGCACAACACTGGCAATAGCGCAGTACCTCCAAGAAGTAACAATACACCCACTAGAGCATCCAAGAGATCACAGCTATTGGGAAATGGTCCATCCATTTGCTCGTGTGTGTGATTTTACGTTGGTACAAAAACAGGCGTCGTTACTATAAATTGCAACTGGTGGGAAAAATGAACTCCACAAATAAATCACTTAGTCAAGCAAATGACACCACCAATGAAACATCTACCGACCATATACAATCCATTTCTCAATTGCATATTTAACAACCCACATCACTCCAAATCACCATTCAAGAGCATAATCCAAGAACTCAACCTTAGTCATATCGAGTATACTTTGTTAGTGCCCTCAGCGTATGTCTTGAATGAATACTATGACACTGATAACAACCCACTTAAAGAGTTGTGTTACTCCAATGAAGAGTTTTTAAAGTCCCACATCATAAAATCCTCTGTACCTTTGAGTTCCACCATAACGCCAATATCCAAAGAAACTTCTGTTATTTACAACACCATCAATGGTAAACAAGTGTTGATCAAAAACAGAATGATCTACACAGGTAAAGGGTTCAGACGAAGTTTAAAGTTGAGAATTACTGGAATCCTGTATTTCAATTCATTTTGTGATTATTTACCTAAAGGAGCCAAGTTCATGTTGATTTACATCGAGAGTAGTCTAATTGGAGGTGTACCTAGGAGTAAGCCAATACCGAGACAGTTAACACCAGTCCCTACACCTCCAACTAGCGGAAGTTCATCTAGTTCACAAGGAACCATACGAAGATCCAAATCACCAAATATTGATTCAATCACGTTTGAAACTTTGTTACGCAACTTCCCATTACTTTCCAAGGCAGTATCCAACAAATTCTACCGGTTATTTCATCATAATAATAAACAGTATCGTATTCTTCGAACAAACGAAAGAAAGAAATTGAGTGAAATCAAGTCTGAGTTTCATAAAATCACGGAAGAGGCATATACTATAATTCTGGATAGTATCCACATTGATAATCCCGACAGCGAAACCACATATAATTTGATTAACCATATTATAAGCATATTTCCAGGCATTGATTTGAACAGATTAGTTTACGAATATGTCGAATTGAACTTGTATGATGTATTATGGGGCCAGCTCATATTCCAATTCAATCAACAAAATGATGACTATGACAAAGATGCAGTTAAGGTATTGACACCAGAGAGGTTTGAAAAGCTTTCCTGTCTTTCCCTTAACCAATTGGATTTACCTATTGACAAACCATGGGAAATGAATGACCTTTATAAGAGAATTTCATTAGCAATTGAACAGTTCAAGAAATTATCAGATTCGGTGACTCTGACAAATAAGATCAAAATCATATTTGAAACAGTCAAGATCTTGACCGAGGGAAGTATACTTATCAATGCAGACACATTGATCGGATTATTAATTATGGTTATTATTCATTCGAAGGTGGATAACCTAGAAGCACACTTATACTACATCAAGAATTTCAATCCTAGTGATCGTGATGGGCATTTTAACTATATCATGAGTAATTTAGATGCAGTATTGTATCATTTACAATCGGATGAATCAAGTGGATTGTTTGAGCATTCGAGTAAGAATTATGAATTATGGCATGCAATTTACACAAAAGACGTAGAACAGGTGGGCAAGATAGTCGATTCTATCGAGTATTCGGATGAATTACCCGAACAACATTTTCTCAAAAGTAAGAATATAAATGGTGAAAGTTGTCTCACATTTGCGATAAGATCAAACAGTATAGAGATTTTCGATATCTTAATCAACACCAATCCTGCTTGGCTTACTATTGATTCATTATTGTTTGATATTAATGTGCTTACAAATCAAAATTTATTAATGTATGCATTAATAGAAGAGTGTGACCCAGAAATCATGGATATAATGGTTTCAATCATATTGGAAAATTGTACCCTTGAAGAACAATTGAGTTATTTCAATTATCAGGATAACCTAGGGAGATCAGTTGGCCATTACTTGTTTCATAACTACAAATTGATCGATACCATTGGCCATTTAATAGATTGGGAACTCAAAGATAACAGTTATAGATCCCCCTTGTTTAACCTTTGTCGATGTTATGATCACGCGGAGTATGTCAATCTTGTGACTACTGCATTCAACTGTGTTTACGAAAAGTATGGAAGAAATAAGCTAAACTTTGACAACCACGTGGATAAGTCTGGCAATACTTTATTGCATGTTATCCTCAAAGGAATAGCAGAAACCAAACTATTATCCAGCGATTTTGAATTGTTAGATATTAACCAGATAAACCTTAAGAATTTGACTCCATTAATGGTTTACGTGAAATATAACAGGCTTGAAAACTTACAGCAGTTGCTTTCAGACGAGAGACTCAGATTTCTATATGAGGATAGTAAGAACCATTATAATGTTTTTGATTATTTAAGTTTTCTGGCTATAAAGTCGAGTACAAGTGAATCATTCAAGAAGATCGAAGCGTGCATTTTTCAATATTATTTACAGACTTGCTTTCCTAATGATAATAAATATAACCTTCTTGGCATGAATGGGAAATATGACTCAAACAATAAGGATTGGTTAGTGTTCCTAAAGAACAATGATGGGTACAGTAATTACAAATCAATCACAAGTATACGGAAACTATTATTTCTTACCAAGTTAAAATCTCCCTTAAGCACATTTCCTGATCAAGATCTATTTTGGAGTAATTTCAATTTGAATGTACCTACAACCACCATGTTTAACAAGTTCCGGATCAATCGATTGATCGATAATTTGAATGTGTTGTTTACAAGTTTGGTATATCAAGATAACATTGATCGAAAGTATTTCTATAAGCTGTTCCTCACAGTTGAATCCAAACAAGATCTGATTTTAGAACAGAAGCAGAAAATAATCGATTCAATTGAACGGAAAAAGAATAGTATTTCTGAAGTCAAATTTTCAAGAAATAAGATCGAAGAAATTGAATACTTTTTACAGTTTTCAACGAATGATTTAGTAAACTACAGGAGAATAATGGATAAATTAATCAAACTAATTTCTATTGGAGACGTGAAAATTGCCGATGTTACCAAAGTAACTGATAATGCTTTAAATTTGTTTGTTAGTGATACGATTAACTGCGAGGAGCACAGTAGTTGGACTAACTTGTTTGATCGTATACTCTGGATTTATACAGTTTGCCAGGAATTAATGAAGAATATCGACAGGATATTATTAGAAATTAAAGCCTGGAAAGACCTATACCATGCTATTTGTGTGATTAACCTGGAACTAAGAAAGTTGGAACAAAGTCACACTGTTGCTGTGAATAATGAAAGTACCGAGACAAATGGAACAACCAGTAGAAGAAATAGTGCAAGTACATTGGAACTTACTGACACTATCCCAGAGAACATTCAACAAGAGGAAGAGTCATTCTTTACAGTTACATTTGGTGAAACTAAAAAAGCCCGTTATAGAAAGCTCCTACTTTCGAAATCAGATAAAGTTAAACAAATCATGAAAGTTAATATTGAAATCAAGTATAGTTATGAAATTATTGCATTTGAAATTTCAAATTTTATGAAATTTAAAACTGAATTCCTAAGATTTTCCATCGGGCAATTTGTTATAGGTGAAGCTATCAGGTTGAAGCACTTCAATGTGGAATTAGCTAAAGTATTAACTAGATTAAAGTAGTTTACTCTTTTTTTTTTTTGCAGTAATTTAATTTTAGAAGGTTCCAGAAGATGACACGTGACTTCAAAAAAAACTGTCAACGTTGTCTCCAGTGCCCCCAACAAAAATTTTAGAGGGTTGATTTCTCCAGTTTCTTCAAATCAAGTAATCTGACAAGTATACCACATCATGAGCACTATTAGTAATAAAGACATCGCATTGTCTATAATCGACTTTTTAAAGCAATCTATCACCAACAAGGAAATTTCAGAAGATTATGTTGAATCAATGGATGTTGCTATTGACTGTATTGCTGATGCATATGAAGTTAACAAGGATGATTCCAGCAATATCTCCGCAAAGTTCAACGGTAAGTCTTTATCTGAGTTGATTCAAGCCGGTTCCGCTTCCACTGGTGCTACTGAAGCTTCTACCAAGGAAGAACCAAAGGTTGTTAACGAAGAAACCAAAGCTAAGGCAAATGAATTGAAGGTTGAAGGTAACAAAGCCATGGCTGCTCGTGATTTCCAAACCGCCATTGACAAATACACCAAAGCCATTGAATTAGATCCAAAGAACGAAATTTTCCTTTCCAACAGAGCCGCAGCTTATTCCTCCAATTTACAACACGCCAAGGCTGTAGCTGATGCTGAAAAGGCCATTGAAATCAACCCAAAGTTCTCCAAGGCTTATTCTAGATTAGGTTTAGCTAGATATGCTCTTGGTGATGCCAAGGGATCCATGGAAGCTTATGAAAAGGGATTAGCTATTGAAGGCGATGACAAATCTGCTGCTATGACCAAGGGTTACGAAACTGCCAAGAAGAGATACCAAGAAGAACAAAGCTCAGTTGAATCAACCAGAGAAACTTCCACTGATGCTGGTTCTAGTGCTGGTGCCGGTGCTGGTGCCGGTGGATTGCCAGATTTCGGATCCATGTTTGGTGGAGCCGGTGCTGGTGGTATGCCATCATTAGGTGATATGATGAACAATCCACAAATTATGCAAGCAGCTCAAGAAATGATGTCCAATCCTGATGCTATGAGAAATTTGTTTAATAACCCTGCTGTTAGATCAATGGCTGAATCAATGGGTTTAGGTGGTGAAAATGGTCCTGATTTATCTAATATCATGAACAATCCAATGCTTAATCAATTCATGGGTGGTAATAGAAATAATGACGAATCAGGTAATTAATAGTTAGATTTTAATATATTGTAATTAGGTTCTAGATAATTGTTAGCTAAAGAAATTGGATACCAACCATGTTAATTCTACAGAATGTTTATTCGATACGTCTTTGGTGTTTGCTTGTAGTTGTTTGGTTGCGAAAAATTGGTCTCGGGGTTTTTTTTGTTTATTCACAAATGCTTACTATTAATTTAAGGAATGTCAAAAAGAATTGGATACAGAAGAATCTTCATCTTTTTGAAATAATCTTTCATATAATAGTTGGTTTGAAATATTTTGTTATGTCCTACTCACAGCTACAAACTTGATTGGCTATAATGGGGGTCTTATATCTCTAGACTAAATACTACTTGCAATGAACTTCCGGTTAAGGCATGTAGAATATGTAACTCTTTACTTTCAAGCCGCTTTCTATTAGTTACTATAAAAGTTCAACGTAATGTAGTTACATCAAGGGATTCTGATAAACTTGATTTATATAGCCTGCCTATCGCCGTACTTGAAAAGTATCGAGAATTTAAGCTTGATAGTGATCACGAAGAAGCTAAGAATGATGAAGAACAAGCTACAAGTACAACTATCCTCCTACGTCCAAATAAAATCCTAAGTGTGATAGCAAACTATCTTAACCATTTCATTGCTATAAACCTAAATCTTACACACAAGAGCCTTTATCAACTCGGAACTATGCAATTATTAAAACACAGTGGTTGTCAATTTAATTGATTTATCTGCCAAAGACAAAACTGAGGCTTTATATATAAAAACAGAAAAGCACATTCGCAAGAAAAGATACATATATCCACATTCAAATACCGTTTCAGTCAATGACATAGTACACTTCAAAACAAAAGTGGTTGGCTGCAAAACAGAAAAACTCATTTTTCAGCATAACTTAATCCATATTGCCAATTCTTTCCTAAAACTTAGTGTGACAATGAAAGTGCCCTTTATTCCTTTAAACTTAAAGATAACAAATCACTTTGTGATATACCCACTCATAAACTTGATCCAGTGCGCTATGGATATCTCTTGTTCTTTTTTAAAGGTTTAAATATCAACACAGGGCCAAAATGTAATTCTCTAGGTTCAAGTATGGAACAATATATTCATAAGAATTCAAAGTATCAGCTCGTTGTTGTAAAAACTGAAACTGAGTGTTTCGCAGAAGGAACGTTCAATAATCCAATCGAGATTGACGACGAGCCAATTAATGACAATGATACAATTAAAACTGATATTCTTCGTCTTCCAGAAGAAGTAATTTTAGAAATATTTGGACATGTCAACCAAATAGATGCTACAAATATTAGATTGGTTAACAGACAGCTTTATAAGTTAGGTACAATGAAATTATTCAATTCAATACTTGTTGCCTTCCCAGAAGACACCGGTCTTAATATCAAAGGCAAATGTCACGTTGCAGCTAAGTTATATCTGGAATATCTAATCAACTATACCGTCATTAATGGATTCCAAAAGATTGCCAGAGTTCTTGGAATGGCGGAGTTAAGTATGGTTAAAAATATTTTACTCTATACTGCAAAGGTAAATAACTATTCAGATCATTGTTATTATTACTTGGTCAACAAATGTCCCTGGATAACGGTCAACGTTATCCTGCATAGCCCAGTAATGTTTGGGAAACAGTTTATGAGACTTGACAAGATTTCCATGCTTAGAGTTTCCAATGCATATCAATTCATTTCCGATATACCGGATAATTTCTCAATCAAGAAATTATACCTTATCGGGACACAGAGAGTGGGATCAGACTCTTTGGCTCTTATCCCCCATTTAAAAGCATTGAAATTTCTCTATATGGAAGATAACCGTGAACTCAACATTTTCAATCAATTGAAACAGAGAAACATAGCTAATTTGAAACTTAAGCATTTAGCATTAAGGTTCCCACTGTTTGTGATCCGACAAATGGAGGAATGCTTTGTAATGAGTGAAATTGTCACATTTGAACTTCAATTTTTCAATCAAGGTACCCCATATGATGATTTGAACTGGTTATCCACACGCATGACAAAACTTAGAAATATTGAAATTACTTTGTGGAAAATGTCTTTCACAATGGTTATGAAGCAGTTTCAGGGACATATTTTACACAGAATTAAACTTCACAGTTATGCAACTGATAAGGAAGTTCCTTCACTGCAGGTTGCAACTATGTTGAAGGGTCGAGAATCAGAGATTACTGAGGTGTGGGCAACTTCTGGCACTAATCAATACTCGGGGATGCTTAGTTCCACTTTATTTTTCAGAACAACAAAACGAAGCAATTCTTCAACTAAACAAAGCATCCTGAAACAATTTAGTAAAACTAAGTATCCCAACCTAAATACAATTCTTATCAACGAGGGTCTTGTGTTGTATTGCAACATTCCACCTTAACCTGATTTGGATACACACCTGTTTATATTCTCCTAAGAAATATTCTTTTATAGTTATGGGAAACCTTTTTAAAAGATTAGATATTGTACAGGGTATATTTCTCCAAACAAATCTACTATTTGTTCTTTTATTTTAATATATATATCGAATAAATTTCCTAGACATTACGGTACGGAATTAAGAAAGACTCTATTGTCAGTACAACCTGCTCATTTCTTTATTAAAACGAAAGTAGTGAAATAGAGGTAATGCATCAGGGTGATTACTAAAATCATAAAAGGGTCTATACTATAGGATGGTATTGTTAGCCCTTGATAATATTTGATGACTGCGCTTCTTTTCGTAGTTTATTTGCTACTTGTAAAGGAAGCGATATAGATACACATTTTATTTATGTTTTTTTTTTTAAAAAAAAAAGGCAAAACTTAATTGCTGAGTAATTTTCTAACATCATATAAGCTAGTTTTAGAACGCATAATATTAATACTGTAGCTTTCTATGGTTTTCGGTTATTTCAAATGTTTCCGGTGGGGTAAATCGCAAATCTAACCGTTTTACATCATGCCCTTTTTTTTTCTCTCTCTTTTTCTTTTTTCTTTTGGTTGTCAAAATTTGAAAGCTTGCTTTGTAATTACTGGGGTACGAAGCTTAACAACATGATAGCCACAAGAAGGTTTTATAATTCTGTGCATTTGTCACGATTTATATGTACCAGGACTCGATTATACACCACAGCTGCTAACACAATCGAAGCGCAATTTCCTCCACGGCAATTACTCATTAAAGTAGAGGAAATTCCAGATTTACCATTTGTTGAACATATAACTTTACCATTTAAACATTTTAAACCAGCTGCATCTCCACCCGATTATACCAAGACTCCTGTATTATTCATACATGGGTTATTCGGCTGGAAGAACAATTATCGATCTGTAGGTCAATTGATCCTGGAAAGAACCAAACATCCAGTCTATGCATTAGATCTTAGAAATCATGGTGATGCTCCACATGTATTACCACACACTTACCTGGCAATGGCAGAAGATGTTCAAGAATTCTTACATGACCGTGGCTGGGAGAAAGTGATTTTGGTAGGTCATTCAATGGGAGCCAAAGTTGCTATGATCGTATCTTTGTTGTATCCTGAGTTGGTTGAGAAATTAGTTGTTATTGATAATACTCCACATTATCAGCCTTTGGGTGAGCAATATCAACGAGATTTATTAGCCATGTGTATTATTGAAAGCCAGAGAATCGGGTTTAAAGAAGTCGATGGGAAACGTATTATAGAAAAGAAAAAGATTGATGAGGTTTTGTCTCATTATGAGCCTAACCACACGGTCAGAGAGTTTTTAATGAGTAACTTAATTACAACATCTGACCAAAGAAGACGTAAGACTATATACCCTAACAAAGAAGGATTTAGACCACCGGTAATGAATTTCTACAAACATGGAATTATAAATAATTTAGGAGGCTGGCCCCATATCTTACTGGATAATAAGTTTGTCAAGCCAGTACTTGTATTGAAGGCGAGGAACTCAGACTTTATAAAGATTCCTGATTATTTGTTTGAATTTGACAAGTATTTTGAAGATTATGAAGTGGTGGAAATTGATAGTGGACATTGGATTACCAGTGAGAACCCCATGGCGTTTGTTGATGTGACTGCAAAGTTTATTGGGGAACAAGACTAATCCACATAGTCCTATAAACATCCAAACATTAACGTTTACGTAAATTTTACAGTTTACATCATCCGTAAAAAAAAATTGAAACAAAAAAAAATTATATAAAGAGGCGACAAAAACTTCAGTTTTTTTTTTTAGTTTTGCTTGTTTTAGTTTTTTTTCGCAGTAGTAAACAACCTCATCACAAGCTACAGCAATACACAGCAGTATATACAAAGACAATGTCGGAATATTCGGGTTCATCATCGGAAGACTTGTCTCTACCAAAGGCGACAGTCCAAAAAATTATAAGCGAAATATTGCCCAAAGATATCGCAATTTCAAAAGATGCAAGAGAAGCGATAACTGAGTGCAGTATTGAATTCATAATGATATTGTCAACTCAATCGAATGATATTGCAGAAAAGGAAGCAAAGAAAACCATCGCACATGAACACGTAGTAAAAGCGTTGGAGGAATTAGATTTCCACAATTATCTCGAAATTATCAATAAGATTATCAGTGAACATAAAGAATTATTAAAAGGTAAAGAAAAGAAGAACAATAAGTTTCAAAACTCTGGATTATCAGAAGAAGAATTGTTAAGACAACAAGAAGAATTATTTAAGAAATCAAGAGACCGTTTGAACAGTCAAGTTAAGACTGAATAAATAAAAAACCTAATGACGTAATGATTGGCTTTTCTACTGGCGTTTCACTGGATACTTTTATTTCTTCGTGTGTGTGTTTTATAGATGTATTCTTTTGTATATTAACTGATGTATACTACCACTACCCCAATATTAATTCATATAATATAATGAAAATATTTAACACAATTAAAGGTATTCTCATCAATGTTCTCGTAGCATTTATCAAATTAATGATTTTATTCTTTATTGAACCTTCGTCGTTCACAGCTATGCCAGTGTTGAACTGATTGAATTGTATATTGGCTTGCTGGTCATATCGTCTTGATCCCCATCCAATTCTATTTAGAAATCTTTCTTCACTCAATACAGCAATCCCGTTGATTGTCAATACAACAACATAAAGTAATTTACCTAATCCAAACATGGTTAGCTTCTATAAGTAGGGGGGGTTCTAAGTAATGCAGTAGTTTGTAACACGGTTAAAAGTAACAGCTTTGTTGCCTTTGATTTTTTTTTCTTTTGCTTTGGTGTGTGGGTTGTTCAAAGTGTAATTCTTTTGATTGACCTCAACATGCAATTGCTTGCTTTACAGTTTACGCACCAACTGTTGTTTTGTTTTTAGTTCACTTCTGTTTACCTTTTTCAAATAATATTTACAACCACGCCTCATAGAACCTAATGCTTAGCCAGGACCAACAGATACAGCAAATACCAGCAGGTAAAGCCAGGAAGAAGGATTCGATAGAACAGTTTATTGAATCCACACAACCTTTTCTTGAAAATGGTTTATCACAGCTACGTTACATGATACTTATTGAAGGGTTGTCAGTTCCACCAGG
Source organism: Spathaspora passalidarum NRRL Y-27907 (assembly GCF_000223485.1). Classification (NCBI taxonomy): domain Eukaryota; kingdom Fungi; phylum Ascomycota; class Pichiomycetes; order Serinales; family Debaryomycetaceae; genus Spathaspora; species Spathaspora passalidarum. The sequence goes on along the minus strand of NW_006767427.1, from coordinate 1,607,549 downwards.
ATATGACCAGTGTCCTTATCGAGCTTACGTATGGTCAATACTCTCGCGAGCACAGTTATACCCTGTGGAGAACTATATTAACCTTTTAGCACATGCTGAAGAAACACTATCTCCTGAGCTATATGGCAAGATCAAAAACGACACGTTTCGCACATTAATGAATGATACAAAGTTCCATCTGAAAGTAAGTGAAGATACGTTGGTACGTGTGTTGTCATGTTTGGCTATTACTATGGAGAATAAGGTTGGGTACGTTCAAGGATTGAATGTTTTGTTGGCACCAATAGCATACGTATGTCATAGAAGTGAGCCACAAGCATTTTCCATTCTACATCAATTAATTACGTTTCATATTCCATTATACATTACACCCAATTTAGACGGCGTTCATACTGGATTAGCGTTGATTGATATTGTCCTTAAGATAATTGATCCTGTTTTAAGTGATTATCTCGATTCCAAATTTTTGAAACCAGAAATCTATGCGTTCCCTTCAGTGTTGACTTTATGTGCTTGCACTCCGCCATTAAACTCGGTATTGAAACTTTGGGATTTCTTATTTGCTTATGGAACACATATGAACATTCTATTCATAGTGGCACAGCTAATTATCAATAGAACTGCATTGTTAAATTCATCGCAACCCATGAAACTTTTACGAAACTTTCCAAATCTAGAACCAAATGAAATTATAAAATTAAGTTTAAGTTTTATTCCTGAATTACCTAAAAAGTTATACGACTTAATTTCAAGACATGGATATGATCCAAACGTGCCACACGAACTAAAGCAATTTAAGCAATTATAATAAACCGTGTTTATAATCTTCGTAATCATAGAATGATCCTAGCACAGTTCGGTCATTATACAGTCTACCAGCCAACCCCAAGATTGCCTTTAATGCAACATCATAGTCTTCAAATTCGATGAACACCTTACCTAACCCACGACGCGTTTCAACAAAAAAATCACCTCCGTGTTCTGGACGCGGTATTTTAATGGACACAACATTACCGAACTTCGATGCTTCTTGCTTGATATCTTGTTGAATGAATTTATAACTGGTGTCGTCATTTAGCTCTTGTAATGTTACACAATTCAATAATTGGATGACTTTCAGCTTGGAATGTGATTGAACAAATTCATTACGAACTAAAGGTTTTAATGTATCATACTCAACCAGACAAGTTTGAATATCGGTTTGATTTGGAATAATACAGGAGAAGAATGCGTTTTGAACAAATGATATGTGGCTGACTTGCTTTAAGTATGTTTGTAATTGAGGTACTTGTTTTTCGAGGGAATCCTTTTCGTCCACGGAAAACTCGACAAATACTAATCCAAGAGAATCATTTGTTCCTCGTTGAGTTAAAAACTGCATTGCTTTAAGCGGATGAACCTTTTCCAATTCCTCGCGAATTTCCTCGGATGAAATATTAGGAGATACAATTAAGGACATTTTCCTAGGGCTGTCTTTTACTGTTTCCTCTATTTTTTCACTTTGAGGTACTGGGGCATTTTGAACTAAATATTCCCTTGGTCTTGAAATTAAAAGTTTGAATTTTTCACCTTCGGGTTTCCGTTCAAGGGATTCTTGTTTATATGCATTAAATAACAACTCCATTTCATTCAAGGAATAGATAATTGTAGCGCATTCACTATTATTAAACTCAATAATAAGCACCTTGTCATCTTTTGTCTTTCTCTTTGTGTGTATATTATTATCACCTGTCAGATCAAGGTCAATAACCTTCAAATAATCATTGAAAAATTCCACGATTTTCAAATAGTCAATCTGGGTTAAGTCATTTTTGATTATTAAAGTTTTGGAATCTCTCGAATCAATAGGATCAATTTTCGAATGTTCAACTAAAATATCATCACCCGAGCTCAACCTATCTTTAATTAAACCTTCTAATTTTGTGAAATCAACAGGACGAGGGAATCCAGGAAGGGGGAATAGTCCTGAAAGTTTGGCCCTTTGTGCCGACACCTGCTCAAATCCCTTGGGTTTAACACCCCATCTAGAATCAATAACTTTAATTTCAGAAAGTGATGCGACGGATTCTAGCTCCTTTAATCTGGAGTTTACTTTCTCAAGCTCAACTTCAGGAGCTAGTTCGGTTTGTTTAGGTTGGTAATGATCTTTACCCGGCTCTCTTCTAGGTTCGTACTTTTCATATCTATCATTACTACGGGGTTGAGTGTGTCTTTGAAACCTATCCCTGTCATCGCGTTCTTGGTATTCTCGTTGGAATCTGGGTTGTTTAGGTCGATAAGATTCTCGCTGTTCATAACCTCCTTCTCTCTTGGTGCCTCTTGGAGAATCTCGGCGCTCATATCCTTGGTCTCTGCCTCGTGGTGCATCTCGATGTCTTGGGTCATACCTTGGACCATCGTGTCTTGAAAAACCATCATTCCTTACAGGAGTGTCATGCCTGTTTGTATCATACCTTGTGTCATTGCTATCACCAACAGTTCGTTCACGGCCTCTATCTCTATACTCATCTTGGCTTCTTCTCGAATATGGATTATTGGACCTAATGTCACCAGGATTGCTTCTTCTATCGGTTGACCGTCTCAGGTATTCACTCAATTGATTATTGTTAGTACTTGAACTATGGTCATCTCTTCTTCTTGAGTATGGTGTATTCGACGACGACATACTGAATGTTGTCTGATGAGTGGGCTCGCTGATTGTAAATAGAGAAAGTTGTTTTTAAGATGCGCCAGAAAATCTAAATTCTTTTTTTTTTCCTATTATTTTATACTGAGTAAATATCTAATTAATTATTTCTACTTACAATTCATCATGGTCAACATCTGGTTGGGAAGTGGATGTCGTTTCACTAGATTCTTGCGAACTAGTTGAAGATTCTCCAGATTCTTGTGAAGATTCAGTGGTGGAACTGGATTCTTCTGAAGCACTAGATCCAGACTCAGTCTTCGTCTTTGCTTCCTCTTCAGCAGATTTCGAATATTCCTTTAATAAACTTCTATATTGACGTTGTTTTTCTCTTTCAACAAGTTTGGTGAATCTGTCTTCAAGATATTCCAATCTTTCCTTATTCATATCTTCAAGATACTTGATATCTTCCTTCATTTGCTCCACACCTTTACTCAACTTATCATACAATTCAAACAAGACATTTTTACTATACTTTGCAATGTCTGAATTCAACACATTGCCAAATTCAGTAATGACTTCACGATAGGTGGCCATGTCCTTGTCGAAATTCATGATTCTATCCAGCAGCTTAAAGAACTTGTTTTTGAGTCTATCGTTTTCCTTATCAAAATCAAACGCCTTTTCTTGATACTTTTGACGAAGCTCGTTGATTTGTTGACCAAATTCCATCATGTTGGATTGAATAGACATGACGAATTTACTTCCGTCTTCGTATAATTTTTCAAGGCTAGATTTGGATAAATCGGTAGTTACCAATCTAACATAATCGACAATTTCACTGTGTTTGCCCGCAATTTCCTTGGCTTTGGCAAGGATATCATCAATGGTTGAATCGTCACTTTCAAAATCTAACCATTCGATCACTTCTCCAACGAAATCGTTATACTCGGAAATCTTGGAGTCGGTGATTTCCTTAAGTAACACTTCTTCCTTATCCTCAATGTATGATCTTAAATTATAACACTGTCCTTCTAATTCATTCTTGGCATTTTCAAATTCAGCTCGAGCCTTGTCTTGTTTGTTCAAGGAGTCAATACGTTTTAATGATTCAAACATCGAGACACGAGAAATTGAAGAAACACCGGCAATTTCAGGTTCAGGGACAACGATAGGTTGTGGGGATCTCTTTCTGGCTTTTGTTGGTTTGGTTGCAGTTGTATTTGTGACATTACCCGTCTTGATTTCAATTTCGTCATCGTCTTCCTCGGTGGTGGATTTCTTCTTATGTAATAATTTATCAAAGAAAGAATCCTTGTGTTGGGAAGCAGGGTCACGACAAACCAACGAAGCAGTATCCAAGGTAACAATCTTATTATTATCAATGTTAAATCTGGCAACCAATTCCTTAGTTTGGTCTTCGGTACACTTCAACTTGTAAGAGCCCAAATCCTTCAACTTGTAAGTCTTGATTAAGTTACCATCTTCAAAAAGCTCTACAACAGATGAGTTACCAACTTCACCCAACTTAACTTTCCTACGCCCGAGTTTAGAACCTCTTGGGAAAACACTGATAAGTTCGCCATCATCCACTTTGGCTTCATAATTGTGATAATTCTTCTCCACAAGAGTGTAACCCTTGATACCTTTTCCTTCAGTCTTGAGATCCAATCCTCGGAAAGTAGTTCCCAAAACTGAACTTTCATCGGTGTTGACCGACTTAGAAATCTTGGCTTCACCGATAATTTCAGCAATTCTCTTTTGAATAAATGGAACTCTACTTGACCCACCATTCAACACGACAGTTTGGATATTATCAACGGTTAAGTTTGTAGCTGCTAGGGCTTGTTCGATAGGCTTGCTAATTTCCTCAGCTCTTACTTCATTGGCTTCTTCAAATTCTTCTCTGGTGACATGAACTTTGAAATCCTTGTCATCGTATATCGACTCAATCATGGTTTGGTATTCCATGTTGGCAGACAACACATTCTTGGCCTTTTCGGCAACTTCAAATAATCTAGCTTGAATCTTTGGTGTCAAGTCGGAAGATCTGATGTTGAAATGAGACAATAATTTGTCAACGATGATGTCATACACTGATTCAGTCAAGAGTCTACCTCCAAATAATGGATCATATCCAAAACTTTCCATTTCCACAAGTAAAGCAGTGTCATTTCTAGATAACGAAAACACAGTGGCGGTAGTGTACCCGGCACCTACGTCATAAATCAAATGATATTTCTTCTCCTTAGGGGTATCATCATTGGCAAGTTTCTTGGTGACGTAATCTAAAGCTACCGAAGTACCTTCATCGACTAATCCCAATACGTTGGGAATGTTAGCAATGTACAAGGAATCAAGGTATGCTTGTCTAGTAGCTTGCGATGCAAATGGAGGGATAGCCACGACAATGCCATCAATCACAGGCGAGTTTTGGCCTGGGGTAGATTCAATGAGTTTGATTGCTCGTTTTTTAAATTCTTGCAAGGTCATGGCCAACAATTCTTCAACTGAAAATTGATTCTTTTCGCCCAAACCCAAATCGAATTTAATTGATCCGTTTCTTTTGGAATCGCCAATTAATTTGACTCCGGGATGGGTCTTTATATATTGTTGTGCGGTAGGATCGCTGATGTTCTTTCCTAATAATTGCTTCAAGTCTAACGCGCAGGATTGAGGGAATCTGGTGACCAAAGATCCCATTTGGGATCCGTATATACGTTCAATTCCCTGAGTGGCATTCCTTAAACAGATTCCGGAAAGATCTTTCCTTTTGCCTTCGTCAGTCAAGACAATTTCAAAATAAATATTGGGAGCAAGTATTGCAGCTTTGGAAAATTGTTGTCCATAGTCCAATCCCAAGATAGCAGCAGATATGGACGCCACCAAATATGCGAGTAAAAGAAACTTCATAGCTAGAAACAGTAACCAATGAGGAGTCTATGGGCGGGGGGTTGATGGCTGATATTGAAAAAGTACACAATTGAGTGGGAAACAGTGGTGTAGTTTGAAAAAGAAGATGGATACCACGTAAATTATTCATATGGAAGTCACTGGAAAGTTCTGTTCACGTGACTGCGCCCATTACCGCATTAGGAATTGAGTTATGGTGGCCAACTTAACACTCTGTTCTTTTTCATTGCCCAATTAGGAAGTAGAGCGACATGTGATCTCGGCCATGTGATTGCTGTCACATGCGCCGTGTCACCTGATTAGGTTCAGCCGCAAGATGTCGGATCTTTCAAACATTTTTTTTTTTTTGTTTTTGGGTCTGAGATTTCCTTCAGAATTTCAGAATGGTCCGACATGATTTAACAGATTGAGCGATGACGTTTTCTTCTTGTGTAATATTTCCCGGGACTTCCTGTCCGAGGAAACTAACTCTGCATGCCCCATGCCCCTAACTTTGACTAGTTATATCCAAGTTTTAGCCAAGTATGTCACTTGCAAGGTGCACTCTACGTCACGTGTACTTCTATTGTTTCTTATCTCTACTTTACTGTCTTTATCGCCGGATTGTAAACTATTCCAGACATAGCTAATTTCTGTCGAAAATGTCTGACCGAACCTGATTCGGACCCACGCCATTTGATGCCGTAACTAAAAAAAAAATGTCTCTTCCCATTAATTTTTTTTTTTTAATTTTAAAACAAAAGCCTTGATATCTCTTCTTTCATTACAAGTGTCAACTCCCCTGTATAACTGCTACATTCAACATGTCCGACGAAGAAGTCAATAAGATGTACATCTCGTACAACAACATCCATCAATTATGTCAAGAACAAGCTGACAAGATAAAACAATTCAAACCAGACTTAATCATCGCCATTGGTGGTGGTGGGTTCATCCCAGCCAGAATGTTGCGTTCTTTCTTGAAGGAACCAGGACAGCCAAACGTCAGAATCATGGCCATCATCTTGTCCTTGTATGAAGAAGTCTCCGCCGAAGACGGTGGTGTTGACGTCATTGGCCATCAAGTCGTTAGAACCCAATGGATTGACTACAATCAATCTAAGGTCGATTTAGTCGGCAAGAACGTGTTGATTATAGATGAAGTCGACGATACCAGAACTACTTTACACTATGCCGTCTCGGAATTGAAGAAGGATGTTGCTGAACAAGCCAAGGCTAAAGGTGCTGATCCAAATGCTACCAAGTTTGGTATCTTTGTATTACATGACAAGCAAAAACCAAAAAAGGCAGATTTACCGGATGAAATCATGAAGACTGGTAACTATTTCGCCGCTAGAACTGTTCCCGATGCTTGGATTGCTTATCCGTGGGAATCCACCGATATTGTTTATCACCAAAAGAGAGCTGAAGAACAAGGTAATGATGTGTTTTTGCCATCTACTACCGAGTAAGAGCTGTATTTATTTAAATAGATAGTAGTGTATACATTGGCATATCTATACAGTCTGTTAAGGGGTTAATCAATTTCAATAATTTCCGGGGGACTTCTTGAATGGTTCTTCAAGGGTGGGAATGTGGTTGATTTATCTTTGCGTTTCTTGCTTTGTCTCAATGATTGACCAGCGCCCGAAAAGGCACCCCCTTTGTTGGGTTCTTCCTGTGTGCTATTGACAACTTCTTCCTTGGGCAATACCACGGGGAACCCAAAGAATAATTGATTGTCAGGCAAGTGTAATGGGGCTGGCGGGGCATTAGGATCTAAATCTTCCACATTCAAAGATTTGGGTTCTTCTATAGCCTTGCCCGATAACTTTTGTCCTCCAGTTTTAAACCCATTGGAAGCTTCTGCCACGATGTTAGCATAATTGATAGATTTGGCCATAGTGGCGGCACCTGCACCCCTGCTTACACTAGCAGGATCAAGAGGTGTGCTTGGTTTATTGACTGCCTTTGGCTTGTATTCTGGTTCCACGTATCCTACTGGAGGCGCAAAGTCGGTTTCCAAATCTGTTTCAACCACACATATACCCTGACTATCGGTGTCGGGCTTTACTTCTAGGACCTTAATCCCGTATATAGAGTCATTATAATTGATTTCAATGATGTCATTCACCGTCAAGGTCGAGAACTTTCTCAAGACATTCTCCAACACGGCTCTGGGGTCGGATATATCCAAGAAATCCACCGATTGCGGCTCAATCTTGACGAATTTCCCCAATTGCAAATCACAATTGGAGATCTTGATAAGCGAACCCGGGTTCAACTTCAATGTAGCCATCATCCATTGTGGAATGTAGCACCTTCCTTCTTCCGCCACAAACTCCAACACCCCACTATGAGTAGTCACTCCAGCGGACTCGTTGCGCAATTCGAACAACATGGGGTATCTGATGTGCAACATGGTCAATTTGTTCAATGCAGAAGGGGGTAAGAAGATTTTGCCTCCATAATTTGCGTCATCTTTTCGAATCAAGTCAGGCATCATTGCTATAGGATAACATCTAAAGAACTCTTCAAATTTGTTATTGCCGTAAGACCCACCACCGAAGATGTTACTTCCGAATCCTGAAAACATGGTGAATTACTTTCTTTCTCTCTCTTTGTATGATCAATTGCCTCCAGGACTGATGTTTGCTGTAGTAACAACTCTTTTGGATATTCGCCATCAAACCTTTTCCTGTTGTCCCAACAAAAAAAAAAAAAAAAATTACAAACCTAGCCAGTATACGCAAATTGGTAGCGTGTTTTCCGCTATTTACCCTATATACTTTTAGTTATGTTCCCTGGTGATATTAATCAAATGCTCAATCAACTCCTTCTTGCTATCTTCAATACCGCCAAACAACACTTGATGCTTGCGTGAATCGTGCTGTTGCATAGACAAGAACGCAGAAGTAAACTCTTGGAACACATTGACTTCATCGATCGGAGTTTGTTTCATGGCTTCCAATTCCGCTTCGTCAGCTTCTAAATCGTCTTCGTAATCTACCCCTTCATAGTCGTCTTCCTCGTCGTCTTCCCCAGTAGCTCCCAATTGTGGCTGTTTGCTGCTTGATTCTTGCGCAAGGATCAAGTTCTTGGCCTTGATGGCATTAGGCAACGCGGCAATGTTGCCCAAGAGTAAATCGACAGTTTCGCCAACCAAATCCTCAGGGATCATCGTGATGGCTTGGCTATTGACTAATGACAAGCTGGCCAATATTTGCAATTTGCATCCGTAGACACTTTGGAAATCATCACTGTGTCTCAACCATAATTTGTAAAAACTAGCGAGGAATTGCTTCGAGGTGAGGAATTGCACCGTGGTGACTGGATCAATGTAGATGGATGCAAACAACACACGAAGGATAGATAAATGATGCAACATGTATCCGTCAAACATGTTTTCCGATTCAAGTTTACTGAAAATATCAAAGATCTCCGGCAAGAATGCTTGTAAGAAAGGAACAAACCTTGGGCCCATAGCCAAGATGGTCAATTCGATATCTTCAAATGCAGAATGGGCAAACAATGGATCCAAATCGTCAGACTTGAGCATGTTGAAACAGACATTCAAGAATGATTGCACGTATGGACTGTCCATGGTGGCTTTGGTGAACCCATAATTTATAATTCCTTCAAAGAATGGTTGGAAGAAACTGAAATATTCAAAGGCATAAGTTTCAAATGATTCAATCACCACTTGGAAAATCAGCCACATGGTTGGTGAAACATCATGAGAACTAAACAACAATGATTCTAAGATTTCAATGGTTTCTGTCAAGAAATTCACCATGGCATTTTCCAACACGACTTTGATCATATTTTCAAGTACTGGTTCAAGAGAAACACCAACTTTAGGAGAATGAATCATGGCAATGATCAAGGTAGTCAATGTACTTAAAATACTAGCAGCTTGATACTCCTTATCTTCAATGTCGCCACCCGTGTTTTCCAAAATCTCGGCTGCTAATCTCATAAATTGGTCCACTAATTGAGTAGCCAATTCCACAGCATATGGTTCCAAGTCCTTGGCAAACTTTTGCACAAATGTATCCATAACATTAGTCAAGATGTCGCTTTCAAACTTCTTGGACTTTTCCAACAAGTTACCCATTAATTGTGGTGCTTGCTTAGAGACATGTTCAGCAACAAGATCTTCTTCGACCAAAGTACACAAGGCGTCGGCAGCAGTCAATTGAATTGGGAATTGGTCGTCGTTAGAGAAACATGAAACAACACCTTGGAAAATGTCTTGCAAGATGGCCATATCGGTATACTTGTGAGTATTGAAAATAGCCAAAGTATCACAAGCTCTAGCAGTCAACCATGGAGTTTTGGCTGATGATTCTGGCAATAATTCCGGATAGACAAACGTGTGCAAGACTTTGTCAACTTGTCCGCAAATGGGCGACAACTTAACATCTAATTTGTATGAAACGGTAGATAAGATTCTGAATGCACCTTCGGTCTTCATGGCGATTTCCAAATTGTTTCTGTCGTTACCTCTCAAACTCAATATTTCGTTAATGATATTTAAAACTAAGTTAATCGTCAGTCTAAACTTCTTGGAAGCAATTCTGTAAATAAAGTTGATCGAAGCAACATCGGCAGTGTTGCTTTCTCTATTGATGTCAAAGAATCGTCTAATGTATTCTTCCGGTTCGTCTTCGTATAACTCTATGGTTTCCTCATTGGCAGAAAGAGTAGGCATGAGGACATGTCTTATAATGGCATCCAATTTATCACTGATTAAATCCCAGGCAGGAGTTTCTATCAATTGTTCCAAGAATGAAATCAAATGAAACAAGGAGGCTTCGCTCAACCACACGGTTTTAGTTGACCAGTTCTCGATAACTTTCCAATAAACTGATAATATTTCGGGCACGAAATTCGACAAGAAATTTTGGGCAAACTGACTGGTCTTCTTTTCCTTGGTGATTACACCACCTCCGTGTCTGCTCAATAATCTGTGGAAGTTTCCAAAGCACCACTTGATGGTCTTGATTCTTGGATGCAAGGTTCTTTGGTCGGCGTCTTCATCCAATATTTCCTGCGGTAATGGCTTATTGATGATCACAATGTGGATCTGACACCATTGTCCCAACTTATTCATGTCTTGGAAGTAAGTGGGCATGGCGGAATATGTAGTAAACTTGAATGTCTTGATGATAAGATAAAGCATTTCATCGGCGATTCTGTCATCGCTTTGGAGTAACTTATTAGTCAACGATTCGAGCAAGGGGAATATCTCGTTGGTGATTTCCTCCAATACCGGGTTTGAACCGGTTTCCAAACCGGCCCATCTATAATTCTTGGTGTACTCGTACACACAAATCAAGGCGGTGTACACACGGTCGACATCGTGGACATCCTTCAACAAGTCCTTGATTATCAAAGTCAACTCCTCCCACTTCTCGGAACTCAAGATTGAATTCAACGCCGTGGCTAACTGTATTCTAATTTGTGTGTTTTTGTAGCTCTTGAACAAGGTAGTAATCAACTTCTCCTTGATATCCCCCTTTTCATTGTCACGAATGCAAATGGGGGAAGGTGCTTTGTTTTCCGGCTGCAACCAGTAGTTAACCACACGGTTTTTGAAGAAAATAGCAGCAGAGATCTTGATGCCTAGCGGAATGTCGGCTTCCACGATCAAATCAAGCAAGTAGGCGGTGAACCCCGGCTGTTGTTCAAAGGTGTGCAATTCCGCCTCACTTTGTTTTCTAACCTGCGGATTGGCATCCAATGTGCCGCCAAGGGCTTTAAGTAACGTTCCTTTGTCCATATTGGAATTAATGTCTATAGAGAGAATCGTAATTCTCTTTAACGTGTGTGTGAGTTTCGCTAAGTGAGAGATGGTAAGGGCATTGGCCTAAAAAAATTTTTTTCGGAATTTTAACACGAAAAATCGATTAAGGCGAGTCACGTGATTGGTGCCACTCGAGGCGCGGCGCAGGTCCCACCCCCCACCCCCTCTACCATACCAACGGAATCTTTTTGCAGCAACTACACTGGCAGTTCTAAGCAAAGTACTACATTCGTGTTCTATATAAAATCGTTAATCGTTAACCCCTAAACCTTATGTCTATGTTTCCACATTAATACACTAGTAACAATCAATGCAATGCCCGATAACACCATCCCCAACTCAAATGAACCCTGGTAACATCCGTTCCCCTTGTAGCAATGGCCAGTATTTGGATCCGAATTGCCATCGTAAATCCACCCGAAATACTTGTTGAGTATAAATAACGTCACGACACTTCCCGTGCATATTAATCCCCAGTTGGTAGAAAATGTCTTTGTTCCAAACAGATCAGCCACTATGGCCGGGTATGTTCCGAATATCAAGCCATAGCAAGATCCCATCACCCCCAGGGAGATAGTTATCCATACGTGACTTGACACATTGAGTACTAGTATGAGCTGACCCAAGCACTGGAATATGATGGTGACAAACACAATCCAGAGACGTTGGAACTTGTGCTTGTGGATGAAATCACTGAGGAATCCCGCAACTAGTCTCCCAGAGAAACTGGCGATGGATATAATTGACACTTGAATTGCTTGAAGCTTGGCAGCGTCAGGGTGAATTGGCGCATAATCACCTCCCCGTTTATCTTCGTGTCTGTTGTAATAGTATTGGGCAGTTACTATGAATCCCACACTGTAAATGTACATTTGTCCGATCCCACTTGTGATTGCGGCAATGAAATAAAGCGTGAGGAATTCTTTGTCGACAATACGTTGCTTAATGGCTTCCCATTGACCCGATGACTTCTTTTTAGTGGAAGGTCTCAAGTTTGCTTGACTTGGCTTTCTCGATGACGATTGAATGGAATTAGGCAACATTGCTTGTTGTTGCTGTTGCTGTTGTTGTTCATAGATTGAGTTTGACCTTGACAGTTCTGCAAAGCTGGAAGCTTCTGAATCCTTGGGTGTACGTTCACCAATCCCCCAGAATGAGAATGACCCAGCTAAGGAATTGGTTCTAGCCATTGGTGGAGGTTCGATTGATTGGTCAGTGAGCAATGTCAATTCACCGTCAACGGGAATATACCCGTTTGAAGCAACCGCTTCCTCTTCTTCTTCATCTTCCTCATCATGGTAAACATGAATGAAGAACGAACCAACAAAAGTAACTACCCCGCAAAAGAATGCCAAAAACTCAATCAATCCACCAGTGTTGCCATTATAAAACTTGACCGATATAACTGAAAACACAGTAGCGGCAAACCCATAAGCACTCACGGGAATAGCACCAGCGGTCCCTCTATTCTTGGGAAAATTAGCTTGCGATGCCTTTAGCGTCGCAAAATAACAAGTGATTGATCCAAATCCAGCCAAGCCCATACACAAACAAATCAACAACAAACTGTGATAGCGATTGAGGTAAATATTGTAAATCAGGAAATAGCTGACAAATATGAATAAGGACCCCATGCAGATTGACACTTGTGGGCCATACTTGTCAATGATTAACCCAGCGGGGAACCCACCAATCCCAGATCCCAAAGTCATGCAAAGCGCGATAGTAGCGGAGTCGGACGTGGTGAGTCCTACTCGTTTGACTAGTTGTGGGGAATAGGCACCATAAAAGTATAATGTTCCTGATGCAAGTGCCACTAATATTGACACAAATAACGCAATTAACCGTGGTACGCGGTGTGGATTGTGTTTGTGAGTGGATAAGGATTCATCCACATCAATGGGTATAACTTCTGGTGGATCGTCGTTCATTGATTGGTATGTCATGTACTGTAAGTGAATGCAGGTGTGAATCTGGGCTAAAAGTTGGTTGTTGTCGTTTGCTTATCTTTGAAATTACGTCAAGAGTGAGGGAGTGACGTCAAAAAAGGTTGATAAGCAAAAGTTGTTTCTTTTTTTTTTTTTTCTGGTTTGTTCTTTAGTGGTGGTGCAGAAATCGAACTAAGTGAGATCTTGCCCACGTGACAGGTGGTATCCAGTGCACTATTTACTTGGTGCTAGCCTAGAGCAAGTACAAGATGGTGTAGGTGGTATAGCATAGGTGTAGTCTGCCGTACCTGGATATTCTGGAAGTTTTTGTTTGTTCAACTGTTGTGTAAATCAGCTACTAATTTGTCTCCTTTTGAGGAAATTTTCTTGAAATTTCCACCAAATTTGTATCACTAGTAAGGAAACAACTCACTGACGTAACAAAGTCTAAAATTAGGAGCATTTAAATTAGATCTATTACATACATTACGTATGAGGTCTAAAATAATCGACTCATATCGTGCAACTTTTTTATGAATGACGGTGTATTGTGAAATAAT